>NC_141541.1:114675625-114988750 GCF_021556685.1 Rattus norvegicus
TTTGAGCTTGTCACAGTGGGACATGTGACCTCTGAGGTGCCATCAGAGGCTGAAGCTTCGCTTGGGCTGTCTCCTTATGTTGGAATGGCTGCTACCTGGTGTTGCGGCTCACACGAGGGTGGTGGTGGTGGGAAAAGCGCTTTGTTTCTGTTGGGCAGCTCTGGCCTCTTTGGGGTGAGACCAGGACACTTAGGCCTAGGGAGTTGGCGAGAACTTTGGTGTCCTTGTAGGTTCTCATGTCTGTTATGAGTCTCCTGAGTCTGGATGTCTATCCTCAGCAAAGGTGAGTCAACTGTGTTCCGTGCACACACGGCCACAGTGAGGAGCGTCCACTTCTGCAGTGATGGCCAGTTGCTCGTGACAGCCTCTGATGACAAGACAGTCAAGGTGTGGTCAACTCATCGCCAGAGATTCCTGTTTTCCCTGACCCAGCACATCAACTGGGTCCGCTGTGCCAAGTGAGAATTTCCTGTCTGGAGAACCTGGGAGCGTGAAGGGTTTGGGGTCAGAAGGGCTTGCAGGTGTCAGCTTGTAACCTTGGGCAGGTTGTTTACCTCCCTTTAGTGTACCCCTGAGTCTTATTTTTCTGTACGGGTAACTTTTTTTTTTTTTTTTTTTCCCGGAGCTGGGGACCGAACCCAGGGCCTTGTGCTTCCTAGGCAAGCACTCTACCACTGAGCTAAATCCCCAACCCCGAGTCTTATTTTTCTAATCTGTAATATGTCAATAGTGGTTGCTGTATTGAACTTGTTGGGGGAGCATCATTGAGCTCTATGTGACACATATTAGTCAGCCATGACCCTCTGTCAGGTGTGTGGAGCACTCCCAGGCTAGCAGATAGCAGCCGCAGCAGCCACAAGTCCTCTCAGTACCACGGTGTGCTTTCTCCTTGTTCCTGAGGACAGTTCTGCCAGCTAGGTAGCATCTTCTTTAGTTTGCAGAGAGAGAAACAGGCTTCCAACAGAGCAGTATCTACTCAGCTTAGTTATACTTCAGAGCTGCTGGGTAAGGACTTGGTGTGGAGGCCCTGGCTCTGGTGTGGGAGGTGGGATGCCAGTGGCTTGAAGAATTACAGAAAACATATTCCTGCCTGTGGTTTTGTCAGCTTCTTTAACAGAGCTTTCTCATGTCACAGCTCTGCTCCAGAGGAGGGTGTCCAAGGAGCACTAAGAAACCATGAAAGTCGGAGGTTGGGGACCACTGAACTATCTTCCTCTGGAAGTTTCTTATTCTCTATGACAGAACCATTCTTATTCTGGGAGGGCCCTGCTCAGAGAGCGGGTACTGATAGGGAGGGCAAGCCAGCAAAGTTGGGTGTTAAGTCCTCAGTAGACCTTGAATAATAAGTCTCAGGACCTCCATGTGTTTTGTTGGCCTTCATATTTTGCTGATGTCCTCATGTGGTGTTCCTGACCACCGCCATGTATCAAGCAGCACCATCTGTGTACTGCTATAGGCCATCTGTCTCCTGGGCGTTCTGTGCTACCGTGTGCTTGCTACGGGTGGGCACTGCAGAGGGTCTGTCTCACAGAGGAGGCCGCTTGTCCAGGATCACTCAAGGTATCAGAGCAGCACATGCCCGTAGGTGGTTCTCGGGTCAGGCAGTTGCTGGTACACACTTGGGAGGACTTGGGAGGCTGAGGCAGGAGGATTGCCACAGTTTGATCTACATATAGCGTTGCAGGCCAGCCAGTGCTACACAGTAAGACCCTATGTCAAAACAACAACATTAAAAAGCCTTAATGCGGGGTTGGGGATTTAGCTCAGTGGTAGAGTGCTTGCCTAGCAAGCGCAAGGCCTGGGTTCGGTCCTCAGCTCCAAAAAAAAGAAAAGAAAAGAAAAAAAAAAAAAGCCTTAATGCCAAAGAGTTCCTGGATCAGGCAATAGCACGCTAGAGGAAGTGGCTGTAGAGAACACAGTGTGGTACTCAAAGTAGTGTGACTTATGGTCCTGTCAACCTAGGTTCTCTCCTGACGGGCGGCTCATCGTGTCTGCCAGCGATGACAAAACTGTCAAGCTGTGGGACAAGACCAGCCGGGAGTGTGTCCACTCATACTGTGAGCACGGCGGGTGAGTCTCTGTCGTCCTCCCACTGCGGGTCCTGCACAGAGTAGGTCAGGGCATGGTGACCCAGGGGCCTTCAGGGGCTGGGCTGTGCATATATCAGCCCTGCTTGCTGCTCGTCAACTGAATATGCTTTTCATACGCACTTTTACCTTTTCCTTTGTAGATGGAGAGTTAAGCCCCATCCTTATCCCATAGACAGCAGAAATTTTTTACCTAGAGTTACACAATAATTTGGTCTCTTTTCCCCCTTTTAGTTTCTAGTTCTCAAAATTATAATGTGTCTTTCTGAACATTGAATCAACCCCCTAAACTGTATGTCAGAACTTAGTGTTCCCCCATGGTGATGATTTATGAATGAAAGCCTCGGTTCTCGTAGCTGGTATTGGCTCTTTGTCCTATGCCGCATTACTCAGGCAGAGTAGGCGGGGCCTCTGAGCTTTTCTACTGTCTAAGCAGACTGCCGCTTCACTCCTCATGCCTTAAGCTGGGCCTCTCCCACCGCATGGCAGGGATCCCTCCAGAGTGCCTGAGTATTTATGCATGTGCACTGGAGGCTCTTGACTGGTCTTCCAGAGACAGATGGGCGAGCAGCCCTTGTAGCACTGCCAGACCTTCCCACCCACAGCTCAGTTGGTGGGACCTGCCTTGGAGCTAGCCCTGGCAGAAGGACCCCAGAGCACCTTGGCTGACCTGCTGGTCTGAAGATAGCTATCTCCACTTGTATTTAAAAATCAGCCGGGGGCTGGATGTGGTTACACACACTTGTAATCTTAGTCCTGAGGAAGGGAGGTAGGAAGGTCGGCCGGGCGACATACTGAATATGGAGGTGTTGTCTCAAAAAAAACTTAAAGACAATGGGGTTGGGATTTAGCTCAGTGGTAGAGCGCTTGCCTAGCAAGCGCAAGGCCCTGAGTTCGGTCCCCAGCTCTGAAAAAACAAAACAAAACAAAACAAAACAAAAAAAAAACAAACTTAAAGACAGAAGAGGAGGGGAAGGAGGGAGGAACATGGTTCCTGATAAGTCTACTTTATGTCACTGCTGGTCACTGTTGTCAGCTGCTTTTTGGTGTCTCCTGGCTACCTGGTAAAGAAGCATGTTCCAGGTTGAGGGACCTGTGTGACCAGACACACAGGGAAAGGGCGCTTTGGGTGCGTCCTATCCAGGGAAGAACTCTTACAGTATGTGACTGTTCTCTCTCCAGCTTTGTCACCTACGTGGACTTCCACCCCAGTGGGACCTGCATTGCTGCTGCTGGCATGGACAACACGGTGAAGGTGTGGGATACTCGGACTCACCGGCTGGTGCAGCACTATCAGTGTGAGTGTCGAGCAGTGTCGCAAGCCCACAAGCCGCCACTGCTGAGACGGTGTGAGGGCTGGGCATCTGCTTCATTACTGCGCTGCTTAAATAGGCCCAAAGACAGCCCCGAGCTGGGAGGATTCCTGCGGCTGTTGGGTCCACCAGGATGAATAGTTGGTGTGGTAGTCATCTTGGCTTGGAACGTTGGTCAGGTGGTGCCCTGCTATAGCAGAGTCTCACACACGCTGTAGCTGCCGAGTCTTTGGTGAGTTTCTGGCTAGGACTGTTCCTGAGGCCTGCTCCTTGAGAGCGCTATACTACTCATCTCTCCCTGTGACGGAGGTGACTTCCCAGGGCCAAGGAGATGGGCTGCATAGAGGTTGGTGGGACCTTGGCCTCATGTTACCTTCCACAGGTCTTCCTACAGCCATGAAACACGTAGAAGGTTGCTTTAGCTGAGGGCCAGCCCTGGTGCCAGGCCTAGGCCTATGGCCCCTTCTTTAACTGTCACCTGTGGATACAGAGCAGCGGGAGTTGACATTGGGTCTGGAGTTCAGTCTTTAGCACTCTCTACCCCAATATTCCCGTAAGACTTCTGTGGTTGCTTCTCAGACATTGGAAAGCAGCACTTTCTTGGGCTGCCGAGCTGAGGAATCCAGGAACTGGGAGAAGTTCCTGGTTCGGGACAGGACAGAGTGGAGTGTGGATTCTGTAGCCAGCTTCAGCATTCTCAGCTGTGTGACACTAGGTGGTGGGTCAGTGACTCCTCTGAGCTCTTGGGACAGTGATGGGGTTCATCTTACAGGTGGCAAGCCAGGGCTTGACTTACCTCTTGTTAAGAGGGAAGAGTGGCTGGCACAACATGGCTACAGTGACAAAGATGCTGTTGCTGCTGGCCCCAAGTGTTCAGCAGGAGTCATCAGTCACTTGTAGAGACATACAGTCCACGGTGCCACCAGCAGGTGGCAGGCTTAGCCACCAGAACCAGGCCTTTCCTAGTCAGAGCCAAGGCACCTCCCGCTGCTGTGCTTTCAGAGGCTTCCAGAGCAGAGCAGTCAGGTGCACGTCCACCCTCTTTAGACTCAGAGGCTTGGTTTCTGTCCTGGCCCAGGCCCGAGTTAAAGGCTAGGGCTGGAGACTGGGCGCTGTCTCCATGTTGACTGGTGAAGGTGGCAGAGCAAGGAGAGTCTGGGCAGGGAGAGATGAGACAGGAAAGGGACCAGGGAGTGCAGTGGCCAGGAGCGCAGGCTCCTGTGTTCTGTGACCCTTGCCCATGAGGTGATAATCTGCTGAGAGAGTATGTAGGGGTATTACGGTATAGCGCTTGGTGTGGTTTGTGCCACACAACCCTACACTGGGAAAGAGGATTTCTAGCTGTCTCTGGAAGAGTCTCCCTGATAGATTCTTGAGTTCTAGCAGCATGTATCCATTGGAAGATCTTTGAATGCCACCTTTAAACCTAAGGTCCCAAATCCTAGTGACTGGTAACTTTGGGGCGTGACACTCGAGGAGCAAATGGAGGAGGGACATTTGAGAAGACAAGTGTTGAGAGAGATTCTGCTATGATGTGTGGTTGATAGACCCTGGTCATTGGTGCACGGATTTCCATGCTCAGTGTAGAATGAATCAGAGTGGTTAGGCCAAGGGCTGCTTATGTAGAACGAGTAGAGGCGGAAGCTGATGCCGTGCTGGTGGAGGGGCCACCTGGGCCTTGGGATCTGGGACATGAGAAAGAAGGGCCACTGCCATATTCTGAACCATTATGGCTGGAGCTGGAGGACCACTAAAGAGGAAAGGACTCCACAGCAGCCATGAGACCCATGAGACAGCTGGGGAGGGCAGAGTCCAGAGGAGAATGAGATCTCAGGAGGGGGCTGGCAGGAGGTGGAAGAGTTCAGAGGAGGTAGGGAGAGGACTGTGGGTTTCAAGGGAGTGGGCAGAAGTGCAGCTCAGGGCTAGCAGGGCCAGGAGGGCCTTGGGTGAGCATCAAGGCCAAGTTCCGAGTGGACGGGAGTGCTTGCAACCCACAGGTTCCTCTGAAAGCTTTCAGTGGGAGTTTGCTGCTTCTTTGCCTCTTGGGATGGAACT
Source organism: Rattus norvegicus (assembly GCF_021556685.1). Taxonomy (NCBI): domain Eukaryota; kingdom Metazoa; phylum Chordata; class Mammalia; order Rodentia; family Muridae; genus Rattus; species Rattus norvegicus. The sequence goes on from NC_141541.1 coordinate 114,681,081, forward strand.
CCTCAGCAAGGCTGCAGGGTCATATTTCTCGGCTGTCCTGCTGTGTGTCGGAGCCTTGTGGGGACTTTGTGCAGCCTATAAACACAGCCGGCTTCCTCCTGAGCTTCCTGCCCAAGGCTGTGGCACCTGGTAGGTGTTCACACGAGAGCAAACTCACCTCTCAGCTTTGGGGATCACCTTCCGGGAGTGGGAGGGGGTTACAGCTCACTCTACTTTCCGATACTGTACCTCTGGCTAGGTCTGCTCAAGTCAAAGGCCTTCACAGAGAACTTGGCTAAAACTCTGCCAGGGAGGGTCACCCTCTTCAGTGCACCCATGGGTCTGTTTGGAAGCTCTCAGCACCGTTGTGGTAGCAAACCTCTGATCTCTCCTCTGTTCCAGATTCCTAAGAAACCCAGGTGAGAGATCTAAGGATACAAAGTTCAATGTCTCCCGCGGTGGTGCGGGATAAGAGGCTGGTGGGCTCTGAGAGAGTGTGGTTAGTGCTTGCAGTGAGTACCCAGCGCCCCGCGCTCATGCTTCTGTCCTCGCCTCGGCTGTTGGAGTAAAGCTTGCTTCAGCTGTGAGTTACAGCATGTAGCCAGTGCTGTTGGTCTAAGGTGGGCTGAGTGTCCTCCCCGGCAAGGTGTTTCTTGGCTCCTGCCTCTCACTGCAAGGAGCAGTTCTGATTTCCTAATTCAGCGAGGAGCCGATGGGCTGGTGGAGCCCTGATAGTGCCAGTTCCCGTGGAGGTGGATTAAGCACCATATGCTCAGAGCCCACGTTAAGACTGTTCAAACATCTGAGCAGCAGCCCCCGCCATCCCTGAAATCCAGAATGTGCTTTGTGGTTTTCGAACATGTGCAGGCCCATGATCCAAGCACAGGCCTGGGTGACCAGCAAGGCATGGCCTCTCCCTGCTTCATCCTCAGGTAACGTGAGGCTTGCCTAGAGCCACACAACTGAGAGCCAAATCTAGCTCTTCAGTAGGAAGGGTCTGGGAGTCTGCCCACTGTTCCCACGCTGAGTCCTACGCACTCTAGTGTTTTATTTACAAAGCTCCTGGGAGAGACGGGTTTTCTTGACAAGTTGTCAGGAGGCTTGGCTTGGTCATTTCCAGAAACTTGAGTTGCTAAGTCTTTGAGTTCTCTGGTCACTGGCTCCTGAGAACATCTGTGTACCTCCATCCTACCCAAGGGGTCTTTGCTTAATTGTATTCATTTTTGTAGGTATGAGTGTTTTGTCAAACATGTACAATACCCAAAGAGGCCAGAAGAGAGCACTGGGCCTCCTAAGACTGGAGTTATATTGTCTTGAGCAGCCATAAGGGTGTGAACCATGACTTGAATCAGGGTTCATCAGAAGAGCAATGAGTGCTTGTGACCACTGAGCCATCTCTTTTAATGTGGTACTAGGAATTGAACCTAGGACATCAAGCATGGCTTTCACCAAGCTATATACCCCAGTCTCATTACGAAGGCCTTTTTGCTCTGTTTTGTTTTTTGATTTTTTTTAAAGTGTGTGTGTGCGTGTGTGCGTGTGTGTGTGTGTGCGCGTGTGCGTGTGTGCGTGTGTGTGCGTGTGTGCGTGTGTGTGTGTGTGTCTGCAGAGGTAGAATAGGATACTGGATCCCCAGATGTTAGGAACTAAACTCAGGTCCTCTATAAGACCTGAGTTATAGGTTACCTGAGTTATAGTTATAAGCAGTACACATTCTTTTTTTTTTTTTTTTTTTTTTCCAGAGCTGAGGACCGAACCCAGGGCCTTGTGCTTGGTAGGCAAGCGCTCTACAACTGAGCTAAATCCCCAACCCCAGCAGTACACATTCTTAACTGTTGGGCTATCTCTCCAGAGCATCATGGAGGGCTTTTAAATGACTTTGCAGCTAGCAAGATACTGAGCCTTTTATTTGGTGTTCTAATTTTTTTAATTACATTAATTGATTTAAATGTTTGTTTGTTTAGAGTGAGTGCATATGTGTGTGCACGTTGCATGTACACACATGTGAATGTGCCATGGCATACTTGTGGAGGTCATAAGACAACTTTGGGGAGTTGGTTCTCTTTCTGTCATGTGGGACTCAGAGATTAAACTTAGGTTGTCAGGTTGTTATTTCTCTGGTCCTATTTGGGGTGTTGGGACTTAATGTATTAGTCAGGAGCAATGCTGGCTAACCTTCTTCACTGTCTCCTACCATCCCAAAGTGGCCATTTATGTGACCTTGCTTAAGGTGACTTAAGGGTCCTTGCTGCTAGTGTCAGGATACATTTAGGTATATTCAGCATTCCTTGGAGACCCAGAGCCACAGGAATACGAGTTAGCATCATGAGGAGCATGTTGGTCCTTGGAAGTGAGCAGACCTCTTTGTGACAGGATGTGGAAAAGGAGCTCAACCCCAGCACTATCTATCTCAGAGAATCCATCCTCCCAGGCACCAGGCTTTATCTGGGTCCCTTGGTATCCCTGGACTCTAGCAGGCTCAGGTTTGCCAAAGGCTTCTTCCTGTACACAAAATAGTGTCCGTGGAAAGGATTGTGTGTACTTAAGTCTCTCTCCAGGTTCTCTGCTGCCCATAAGCTGTAGCCATTTCCTGGTGTTTAGGGGCAGGGGCTACAGGACCCCACTGGCTCTTGGTTGACCTAGAGCAGTGTGCTGCTGAGCGTCTCTGACACAAGTTACAGTTCCCACTCTAGATCACAGCTAGGAGCACACAGCTACCAAATGATAATCTGTGTTGTCCCTGATATCTGCCATAAAGCTAAGGCGACTTGGACAGCTCAGGACGTCATAAAAAGGAGGTTGTTCTTGGACAGTCACTGCTCAAGGCATTGTGACGAGAGGCTCATCCCTTCGTTGGCTGTGAGGAGAGGCTCACCCCTTTGTGGGCATTTGAGAGAATATTATGCAGTGATGGCTTTTGGGGTTGGAATAGATGGATCCTGCCTACTACCTCAGCAGAAGCAGAGTGGAGGAGACTGTGGCCAGCAGTCAAGGCAGGAGAGCAAATGGGGATAGTGGGGGTGGGTTCTATGTCTGGATGTCCCTTGAGCCTGATGTCAGGCTCAGCCCTCCTCGGGGGTCAGTGGCTGTAGAACCCTGGCATTTGTAACAGAGTGGGGCTTCTGTTTCTTTCCTTTGGGGACAGTTTTCTTTCTCAGATAGTGATGGGGTACATAGTTTTGTGTCTACATAGACTGCTGTCTTGGTGGTTCTGGGGAAGCCCAGGGCTCCCTGAGCATGTCTTACTGTGCTCCACCTTTCTGCTACTGGCTGTGCCTCTGCTGCTTTGTCTTAGGTGGATCAGGGGTCAGGGTGGCCTTCACTCCAGGGCAGGCGGAGGGGTCTCTATTCTGTCTCCAGGAGTGGGCTGTAGAAACCTTGAGATCTTTTCCATGCTGCTTCCTGGAGTTGTCATTGGAACGTGTTGCTCAGATATAAATATCAGGTTACATAAAGCCTTGGCTGTCTCCCTAAGTGTTCCTGGGAACATGTCTGCATACTCCCCGCATTCATACACCAATGCGGCTCGCATCTAAAAGGCTCCTTGTAATCCTTGTGGGCTCTGCTAAGGGCCTCGGAGGCTCCTGAATGCTCTCAGAGCCCAGGTGAAAGCCTGGTTTTGAACTTGTCTCTATGTGTGGTGATGCCTACCTCAGGATCATGGTGACCTCAGCTCCACTGTTTCTCCACTAGATCAGTGGTAGTGACTAGGAAGACACTGGGTCTTACCTTTGCAGCCTTTAACAAGCAGGTCCATGCGTTAGCTATGATGTTGCTCCTGACCGCATGGGTCTACCTGTTTCTCTAGCTCCATACACAACATACCCTTAACCTCAAGGAAGGGCTGTGTAGCCCTCGGGGCTTCTGAACATCCATCATAAGTAACTGCTTCCTCTCCATTTTCTTTTTTTTTCTTTCTTTTTTTTTTTTTTTTAAGATTTATTTTATTTATTATATATAAGTACACTGTAGCTGTCTCCAGATACACCAGAAGGGGGCATCAGATCTCTTTACAGATGGTTGTGAGCCACCATGTGGTTGCTGGGAATTGAACTCATGACCTCTGGAAGAGTAGTCGGGTGCTCTTAACCGCTGAGCCATCTCTCCAGCCCTCCTCTCCATTTTCTGAGTTCCGCTTGGTGGGAGACACCAAGCTAATGGTGAGGGACTGTGCTTGTTAGTCTCTGTCTGATAAAGGTTGTGATGCCATGAGACACCCAGGAGTGAGTAGAGTGGGCTGGTGTGAGGCTTGTGGTGTTTTGGAAGGGAGCTGAGCAAGCTTCCTAGGGGGGTTTGCTTTGTGATCACAGACAGGGCAAGAGGCTTCTAGACCCATTGGGAACAGGAGGTACAAAGTCTCCACAGATGGGTAAACCACCAAAGTTGAGAAGATGGAGATTCTTGGAGAGTAAGGGACACCAGAATAGTTGGTTGGTTTGGTGGGAAAGGAGTCTTGAATGGGTAGAGGAGAAGGACACAGGGGCCAGAGGATAGGGATACCCATGCTGGCACTAGGGCAGAGGGTTCAGTTTGAGATTCACTGGTAGCATCCGCATGCCAGCCCCAGCATTGCTATGGTGCCGGCAGAGAAACTGCTCAGTTCAATCAGAGTGATGGTTTGGGATCACAAAGCAGGCTAGTGATGGGGGCCCAGGCCCCTCTGGCTCCTGAAAATCTCTGCATCTTCTGCTTGCTTGTCCCCATACAGGTCCCCTCCTAGAGGACAGCATATTGTGTGTACGTGTCCTCTTCTCTTCCAGCTTTCTGCTGAGCATTGTGGGACAAGGTGAAAGGTCATTTGATCCTTTCACTTGCTGTATGTCTCTCTTCCTTGTGTCTTCCAGTGCCTGCCTTTGGTCCCCATCCATAGATTGTGCCACTCTCCTGGGAAATCCATGGGGGTTCCTTACCTTGCTCATCAATGGCCATCCTAGCCCGGTCCCCTGAGGCCGATGCTGAAGTGCTGTTGACCCTTTTCACCTGTCTCAGGCTCTGGCTGTATTCTGGGGGCCTCTCAGCCAGTACCTGATGGCCATCTTTTCTCCAGTACACAGCGCAGCCGTGAATGCCCTCTCCTTCCACCCATCGGGAAACTACCTCATCACAGCCTCCAGTGACTCGACCCTGAAGATCCTGGACCTGATGGAGGGCCGGCTGCTCTACACGCTCCATGGGCACCAGGTGAGGGGCATTGGTGTGGCGTGGGGCAGAAGCACAGCTTTGATGTAGGTGCGGGGCTAGGTTTCACCTAAGGGGATTCATCTGAGGGGCATTCCCTTGGAGTCAACCGTGGTTCCATCTCAGCCTGGACAATGGAGTGAGACACAGAGATAGGCCTGGCACCAGCAGGAGCCAACCGGCCTTTTTTGTGACCTCAGTTGATTGCTGGGGTTGAACTTGGTGTGCCTGAGGAAGAAGTAGGGAACTGAGGTGGGGGAGGTGTGGGCTGAATGGACTCAGTTCCTAAAGAGCTCCTTGGTCTGGTGATTGAGTAGTGTCCTGGAACCTTAGTCACCAATGGTGTTCTGGGACACACTGATGTCCCATGACCTCAGAGACAAAGATATGTTTTCCGAGGTTGGGGCAAGAGAGGGAATCTGCATGTTTGTTTAAGGACTTCTGGCATTGAATCAAGGGAGCAGAAGTTTTCTACCTGAGCAGCTTCAAAGAACGTTAGCCCTCTGAACTCTGGTGGGTGGTGGCTAGTGTATGGCTCCTGCAGTCATCTATGGGAATAGGTCTGCTTGCAGCTCTCACTGGCTGTTAGCCCGGGGCCAGGCCTCAACCGTTCCCCTACCAGGGAGTTGTGCTGTAGCTGTCTTCTGCTAAATGGATCAGTCACCAAAGTATCGTCTGTTGGAACATCGTCACTGCGTGCAAGTCGGGTCCAGGGATTTTAAGTTTGTCCTTTACTCCATCTGTGAGCTGGAGGAAGGCAGGATAAAGAGTAGGTCAAGTCCTCAAGGGCTATGGGGGCCCTGGAGCGAGGTGTGGAGGATCTGGCCTAAGGCTTCTGAGCGGTTTTGGAGACCTGTTATCTGCTGTTACGTTACATGGAGTCTTTTAGCCATGGCTCAGAGGTGAGGACATAGCCTTTTCTTCTTTCTTGGGCCCTGAAAACTGCTTGTCACCCAGTGTAGTGGTGAGGCCTGTCTTCGCTGTGTTGAGGAGCTGAAGGCCCTGTCTTCCTTGGGCCACCACAGCCAGGTACAATGTGCAGTGGCCTGGAGTGTAGTGACTGCAAGCCATTGCTTAGACTCACGTGTAACCAGTGTGGGTCTTGGAACAGGAGAGCCCGTGAATGTCACCTCTCCTGCTTCCCATGGGCAAAACAAAAGCACTCCTCAGAAGCAACACGTAAGCAGGTGCATATCAAATGATGGCCCTGATTTTCCCTCTTTCTCTGAGGGTCCAGTGTTCTGGTGCATTATGCAGCACACAAAGGCAAACCTGTTGACATGGTTCTCCCTGCATCTGTCTGTCATCTGCTCCCTGCCCACTGGGTCACACAGGAGGGAGACAAAATGAATGTCGTGGTCCTATGCTCTGGTGCTTTCAGCACTTAAGGCAGAGGAGCTAAGGAACTAAAAATGGGCAGGCTGAGCCTTAGAAAACTCAAAGGGTTGGGTAAGAGTGGGCAGACCTGCCTGTCTCCTATGGTGTAGCTCAGATGGAGGTGATAGTCAGAATAGAAGTCCATGTATTTCTCTCTATTCATCCTCTAAGTTCCCCAGCCAACACAGAGACAGGGCTGTTTGTCACAGGTTTTACGGGTTTCTCTTCTTGAGGTCTATGATGCCCAGTCCTCTGTTGTGGTACTGCAGGCCCAGGGTATCCTAGGCTTGGCTTCTTCAGAGTTCTGCAAACTGGCCAGGAAGTGAGGGATTGTCTGGCCCTGCTCCATGCCCAGGTTTCCCAGGATTCCTGCCCTTTCTAGAGACACTTATTTTTAGTCTACCTACTTCCTCTTCAAGACCCCTGTGCACTCCCAGCTGGTGGTGGCCGCTCAGTGCTGTTCTCCACACCTGGTTTCCTCGTCCTCTCAGCAGAGGGTGGCTGTGTGAGCTTTCTCTTGGGTGCTTACTAATGTAGAAGTGGTTTCTGGTTTGAGAAGTTGAATGCCAGGGTTAGGGCAAGGCAGTGAATGTGAGGTCAGGGCTGAAGGGAGAAAAGGAAGGCCACGACTGCTCATATGTGTGGTAGGGGAGAAGGCTTATTGTAGATAAAAGAGAGATCATAGCCCGAGGCATACACATCTCGGAGAGGCCAGAGTGAACATGATCCTAAGCCAGGCCATGTGAAGAGGGAGAGGAGAGGAGAGCCAGGAGAGTAAAGGGCAGACAAAAAGGATTGGTAATCAAACGGCTGGATTATATAGGGAAGGGCAGCCCAGCCATACTTGGTAACCGAGGAATGCTGGCTTCTCAGTCCGCTTTGTGATGGTTTGCGACCTAACAAGGGCTGCTTGGGCCTTATTTATCCCAGCCCAGTCCAGCTCCCCCTCCTGGCTCTGCCCTGTTTGGAGGTTCAGTGTCAGCTTCCTGAAGAGGAGAATGACCTTGACTATCTGGGTCGTTGGTTAAAAAGCCCACCAGCTGGAGGAATTCTGTGCATATGGAGAACTATGGTCAAGAATGGTCTGATCTGGGGCTGGGGATTTAGCTCAGTGGTAGAGCGCTGATCTAGGAAGCGCAAGGCCCTGGGTTCGGTCCCCAGCTCCGAAAAAAAGAACCAAAAAAAAAAAAAAAAAAAAAAAAAAAAAGAATGGTCTGATCTACTCCATGCTTGGAGGTTAGTCTGGGCTATCTGTGACTTGAGAGTTTGTCAGCTGCTACCAAACAGGTTTGGCTCAGCTGCAGGAAGTTCTCTGTACTCTTCTGGTTGAGAGAGGATTTGCTTGTAGTCACATCACAAGAGGCTCTAGACCACCAGTTCCCAGTCCCAAGTACTACTCCACCTGGGAAATCCATTCCTGCCTTGATCTTCCAGAGAAGTGCAGGTGGGCTCTGGTGCCTTAAGCTTTCACATCCTGTTCCAGGGGGCAGTGACATGGTGGGAGATGAAGCGCAGCTGTTACCCCACACCCAGCTTTATGCAGCTTAGGAGCTCTAGGGCTGGCAAGCGGTTCCGCCCTGCTGATAAGCAGTGTGGCAGATTTGGAAGCACTTCTGAGGACAGGTGACACTGAGAGAGCCTCACGAGCTTCTCAGGACAGCCTCTCACGGCACAGTTTCTGCCGCACCCACTTGCCTATCACATGGTTTTGACATTTGCATTGTGGTTCTTACCCTTGGCTCTGCATCACTGATCTGGTTAAGATGCCAACAAGTCTCATGGTAGCTGTATCCCTACTTTATTGTTGTGTAACCCTGTTCTGGCCTACTGGGAAGGATACCCCATGAAACTAGGCTAAACTTGGGAGGACATCTATGGGTTATGGGGCTCTCACTGTGTGGCAGTCCCCAGGCATAATCCCCAGACCGCTGTCACAAGGATGTCCATTGAGAGAGAAAGCAACTTCCTTCTGCTTCCATTTCCACCTGAGGGAAGAGGACCAGCATGGGCTGAGGGTGGGGCCTGCGGGAGGTCAGCCTCAGTCATACCAGGAAATAGCCCTTGACCAGGAGGGAGGGGCTGTGCATGCTAGAGAGCTGTGCTTCCATGTTCTGTCAGGGCAAGGCCTAAGCAAACCTTTTGGGGAGACTGTAGGGAGGGTCCCACATAGGAGGAGGAAGGGCCAGGGCTGCAATGCTTTGGGTGACTTTCTTATCTGGGTTGAGGCCGCAGCTGCCTCAGTCCGTCTTCCCATCGTCTCCTTGGACACAAGGGCATTAGCATGAAGTAACTTGCCAAGCACCAGAACGAGCTCAAAGTTAACTCAGTCGGTTTTGGGTTTCTTAGATTGGACCTGTGTGCAAATGTGGAAGCAGATATTAGCCAAGGAGTCTGACCGTGTGGCAGTCTGGTCATTCTCTGGTGTATGATGGACCAGACTTCCCAGTGGCCCACTTGAAGGGCATTCTGTGTGCAGCAAGGGGTTTGATGTAGGGTAAAGGACCCCCACTGTGAGAATAGAGTCTCACAATGTGGGGCAATGGACTTAGTTTTGCATGAGTGGCTTACTTTGTTGAGCTAAAGGCTCACTCTGAGTTGAGGGGCTCACTCTCGGATGAGGAATTTGCTCTGTGTAGGAGAGCCTCATTTTGGGATAAGGACTGAGTCTGTTGAGCTAAAGACTTCCTCTGTGGGTTACGGGGCTTTCACTGTGTGGAGTGAGCTGAGGGCTCACTGCAGGGTAAGCAGGATTGCCTAGCTCCACGTCTTGTTTGTTATAACAAATGCCTTAATACCATACCTCCAGGCATGGTAGCATACTGTAGCGTCCCAGGATTGAGGACTCTAAGCCAGAAGGTTTATGAGTTCAAGGACAACCTGAACTACATAGTGAGCTATTGCCTTAAAACAACAGCTATAAATAAAAAAATTCCCTAGTTGGGCAATCGATGAAGATAGAAGTTGTTTCCTCACGCTCTGAGCCTGGGAGGCCCAAAGTCAAGGTGCTGGCCTTGGTGAGGGTTGTTGCTATTCTCGGCTTTCGAGGTGGTACCTCCACACCACCTCCTTCTGGGGAGGAGGCCAGGGTCACATGTTCTACCTCACTTGGCAGAGATTAAGTGGGCAAAAAAGCTAAGTCCCCTGTCCCCTCTGTCCATTTATAAGGCATAGCCTGACCACCTGATTTCTCTAAGACCACACTTTAGAACCCTCACTGCTTTGGGACTAGATTTTAACATGAATTTTTAGAAGAACAAAAACATTTGAACCATCAGAGGGATAGAAATTGGTAAGTTTATTGTAGGCATAAAGATTGCTGGTGTTGTCCTGTGGACCTGGCTTTGGAGCTCAGATTCCCGTAGTCAATTTTACAGTCTACGTTGCTTGCCTGCACCTGGGGCGTGTGTGGCTGGCTCTTCTGAGGTCCTTTGGGAACACTGGGGTGACATGGCTGACAGGCCAGACAGCTGGATGAGTTCTTCGCTGACTTGGACTTGCCTGAGCCCTGGACCTTTCTCGCTCTGCCTTAGCTTGGAGCCTCTCAGCAATGGCGGGAGGCAGTGGCCTGTCTACAAGGCTCTAGATGCAAGCCTGAGTGGACACTGTCACTGTTTCATTCACTGGATCAGGTCAGCTCCAGAGAGGGGCCTGCTCTGGGTCTGAAGCTTGGGGGTCTGCCTCGATGGTGACTGAAGCAGGAAGGAAGAATTCCCAGCTTGTGTCTCCAGTCAGTGCAGATTTAGGGAATTGAGAGTGGTGTGCCCCCTCATTTTACATCAGGGAACACCAGCAGGAGAGGGAAGGGCTTTCCCACTAACCGCAGCTGTCATTTAAAGCTTCGTGCCCTGAGCAGGTCCCTCACAGATCCGTGTGGCAAGTGTGGGGGCAAGATGCTAGAAATACAGATTTATTTTTCTGTGTTTTCTGAAGCGTAGTCTTGAGCCACGCTCATTTCGGTTTAAATCCCCTGGAGCTATTTGGGAGAGGATCGTGGGTGGGCGTGGGCAGAGAGTTAAATCTGGTATTAGTGGCTGTGCACTTGTATGCGTGTTACTGCAGACTGTTACTGTGGAGAGACTAAGCTGCACGCCATCCGGTGAGCACAGGCGCCTGCCCTAGTGTGGGTGGGAACGTTTGCATTGGACAGAGGCTGCTAGCTGTCCTCGGTGGGCTCCTGAGGGACCCACAAATGTGTTCTGGGCATGTGGACCATGCCAGGTTCTAGGCTGGGCTTGGGGAACTGGAGGAGAAAGAGGAATCTTTGGTGCTTGGGCAGCCCCTGGAGCTTCAGCAATGGAAATGAGATTCTGGAACGTGTCTCTTCACCCCGTGTCTCAAGTGCACTTAGTCATGTTCCAATCACTTCGTTTCTGAGTATGCTGGTAGTCAGCAGGGTCTACTTGGGATTGGTTGGACTCCTCTGGGAAGTGTAAGGGGCCATGTAGACAGGGAGTGGTAGCTTAAGAAACCTAGAGTGGGCCAGACCTTTTGCCTTCTAGCAACCCAGAGTGGAGAACTGGGAGCAGAGTCCTGGGTTGAGAGAGAGACTTGCTGTTCCTGGGTAGCACCTCCTACACAGAGTTGTAATGTCCCTGTGGGTCACCACTTCGATTTATCAACACCTGATAGGCTGGACTGAATTTCAGCACAGGGTCAGAGGCCAGAGCACCCACACCAAAAGTCCGCTGGCCTCCTAGTCACCACATCTCTGATGGCCACTCTTCTTTTTGTCCTTCTCAAGGAGTGCGTGGTGTGACAGCCCTGTTTGTTTACTGGTACATGGTGTGTCAGGGTACCCGGCTAGACTTTGGCCAGCATAGCTCTTAGGGCACCATGGTCGGAACCAGGTGCCATAGAGTCTGGGGGGAGTGAGGAGAGTGCCGAGGTCTGGACAGGCTGCTTAAGGGTAGTAAAGTATTCAGTGGAATCACTATGGAGCTGTCTGCCTACCCTCCCTCCCTCCATCCCTCTCTCCCTCTTCCTTCCCTCCTTTTTCTTGTTTCACTAATGCTTGCTGTTTAAAGGAAATAGACAGGGAACTGACCAGATGGTTTGTGGGTAAAGAACCTTGCTGCCAAGCCTGATGACCTACATTCTATACCCAGAACCCATGTGGTAGAAATAGAGAAGCGACCTCTGCAAGTTGTCCTCCTACTTCCACATGCGTGCCATGGTGCACACATGTTCCTGCCAAATAATTAAAGTGTAGAGGGGAAAAAAAACAAAATAGCATAGATTCTGTGAGTCTGGAAATTGACAAAGGAAAAGAGGCATGTGGTGAAATGACTGGATGTGAGTTCAGCCAAGCACAATAGGGTGACGAGAGAAGACAGGGTAGATAGCATGTGTATGCAGTGTTCATGACGGATTAAGAAACATCACCTCATAAAACCACTTCGGGGAAGGAGAGGCGTTGGCCCTAGCCGAGCTTAGGAAGCATCTACATGGATGCAGTCAAGAATCAGACAGGGTTGTCAGCACAGGGGCTGCTCTGCTAATGTGGGGGTGCAGGGCAGCTGGACTCTACACTGCTGAAAGCCCATCGAGAGATGATGCTCGGGCCACATTTAGGACTCAGTGTAGAGGGACCAGGGACAGACCTATCCTTGGGAGGGAAGAACTCAGCAACATCCCTGCTTGGAGCTGGCACAGTGCACAGGAGTGATTAATCAAAAGGGAAGAATAGGCCACCACAAAGCCAGAGCATACCATATTTGATCAGTGACATGGATAGAGGAAGATTCATTCACTTCCAAATAACTCACTGCCTGAAGAAGAACTTGGGTCAAAACTGGCAATCTGGGAGGGCATGCCAGTGAAAACATTACAGACTAGCGACTTCCTGGGGTCTGGCTAAGGTGGAGTCATAGACAGATTTGTAGCCTCAAATTTATTTAAGATGAAGGAAGATTGAAAATGACTGAAGAGCTCAACGTTGGAGGCTCTTGAAGGGATGATGAGGAAGAGTCCTTTTGTGGCCTAGCCTTTGAGGAGCAGTGAGCAGTCAAGTTAGAATGCTGGCGAAGGGAGGACAGAGGCTGGCAAGATGAGCAGAGGCTGGCATGTTAAGGCCTGAGAGCCGAGGCCAGAGCATGTCAGCATGGAGAGAGCCTGGTCTGCACAGTCAGTTTAAAGAACACATCATCATGTGATCTTGTCATCAAGCAAACATCATAGCCCGTACTTGACAAACCGAGGTGGCCACAATGGCATGGGGATGCAGTCTGACAGGAGTGCAGGCTACACTCAGTGCCCCAGGCTGCCTACTTGGGTCTGGGCTGCCTCACAAGCTGCTGGATGAGAGTTGTTCTCTCTAGGAATGCAGAGGGTCCTGGTTGCAGGTGCCCTGCGGTCCTCTTAGTAGACGTGCACTGCTGGGGAGGAGTGTGGGTGGGCCCCACAGAGCCTCCTGGCTGCTTGTGCATCCCTGAGTCTCCTGAGAAAGCACCAGAACTTCAGCCCCTGGCCTCTGGCCCTGATCTCCCTGTAAGCAGGGTGAATTCTCCAGTGAGTCACTGCTGTTGCTGCTGACATCTTGTTCCCAGCTTGGCATCTGGTGGTGGAGTGATGACAGGCAGGGGAGGGAGCCACAGTGTGTGTTTGCTTCCTTCATTGCTGGCCCTTCCTGGGGCTCTTCCCATGATCTCCGGGTGGGCAGAGGGGCCTGTCTGCTTTTGAACCTCTGTGCTCTGGTTTCCTTCCTGTTTCTTTCTTTCCTCTTTGTTTTTCCCGCTCACAGTAAAAAGCATTTTGTTGTCTTTATTATTATTATTATTATTATTATTATTATTATTATTATTATTATTATATCACTGCCATACATTCATCAAAAACTTCCAAATATGAAAATGGCCAAGATTGTCAAGAAGCAGGTAGCCATTCTTTGAAAGTGTGTCACCTCTCTCCATCAGCTGTGTAATCCCTTGCCAACTATCCACTGGAAGGGACATTCCGTACCTTTACTCTGCAGATGCAGCCAGTGGTGCTCAAAAATGGAGTCACATGGTCCAGGATGCCTTGCACCTGGTATTTGACACTCACTGTTCATGGATGTGAGTGGGCAATGTTCCCTATCAGTAAAAGTGGGTCCACACTATCTTGGTTAATGGTAGCTTAGAATTCCTGGGGCTGCCAGGGGTAGGGTATACCAGAGCCTGTGGCTGCACTTGTGTGGAGAAGGGAGATGACAGGCCTTGGCTTTAGATTGTGTCCACTTGGGCTTTGTTTCCCCCATCGTGGAGTAGTAAAGGCACACAGTGTCCTCTGGGGATTAGATGGGTTAATGCAGGTGCAGGGCTCTGATGCACGAGCTGATGTGGCACTCTCTCTGTCTCTCACTCCATTCTGTACACCTCTTAGAGAAAGAACTAGAAGTGGATTCTGGAAGTGTGAGCAGGCATGTACGCTCTTGTCTCTGCTCAATCTGCCTGTCTCCTGTGGGAGGAGAAGCTGCTCACGGCTGTAAGGTCTAACCTAAGCCATACTGAATGCAGGAAGTTTCCCTAGGCTCCCCTTGTCTCTAGTCCAGGCTCTGCTGCTGAAGGCCCTCTGCCGGGCAGTTCTTGTTACACTCTGGCCATCTAGAGGAACTGAGATGACCTTTGTGACAGATGTAGGAGACAGACTTTGACCTGGTTTGCCTGCAAAATGGCAGGCACTAGCCATGGTAAATGTATGGCTGGAGGAGAGATGGTTGTGTCTGTGGCTGTGACCAGATCCTTGCTTGGATTATCTTTCTGGAATAGATTCCAGGCATATGGGGAGGAATGTTCTTTCTCTATTGGGAGATCACGATCCTCCCCCAACCCCTCCTGTTTGTGTTTGTTGGAGAGTGCTGCATAGCATGTACTTGACATTCCCCTTTAGATGGTCACTCTGACCTTCAGTCCCTAGGAAGCCGGAGCAGCCCATCACCCAGTGTTCAGGCCCAAATGTAAGGAGAATGCATGGGCGTGGGCAGAGACATTGGCACCATTTGGTCCACTACCCAGGTGCCTTCAGTGTTTTCCTCCTCAGCCTGCTTCCTGTTGTTCATACCCCTGACTTTGCCTTGTTCGTTCGAGCCGTTGGCTTCTCCTTGGGCCTCCCATTTCTCTGGGCTGCAGCAGGGCACTGTTAGGCCTACATCAGAGAGGTGAGTGCTGATCTCAGCTGTGCATCTCTGATCTCCTGCTTCTTACTGGGGAAGCCATGGAAAGGAAGCCAGCCTGCCCAGCCTGCCGGTGTGAGCATCCTGCTCCCTCCCCTCTGCCTGCCCTTGATCCTGCAGCCTGACCTCTGTGGAGGTGTTTGGAGGCTGAGGCCCAGCCGTGCTTCTTGTACCTGAACACATGCAGGCTTCTTGGACAGAGGCTAAGGAGGCTGTGTGCTGAACAAGTGCTCAGACCTTTGTCCCACTGCGGCTGCCATTCAGGAACTATGCGTTTAGACTCAGAGTGACAGTTGGGGAGGGGTTGCACGGTCTGTATGGAGATAGGGTCTTATGTACTCCAGGCTGGCCTGAAATTCCTGATCTCCCCAGCTCCACCGCCCAATACTTGGACCACTGGTGTGCCACTATGTCAGCTGACCTTTGGTGTTTGTTCTATTGGTTCCGCCAGGGCCCTGCTACCACCGTTGCCTTTTCAAGAACGGGGGAATATTTCGCTTCTGGAGGCTCTGATGAGCAGGTAAGAAAGAATGGCCTAAGGAATCAGAACCCCACAGGAGGCTGGGGGCCAGATGCAGATGGGCTGTGGTGGCTTTTGGTGACTATACCCATGGTGAACAGACTGCCGGAGTGTGGGTGGGGGTACCCAGGTCCAAGGCAATGACTGTCCCTAAACAAGTCTTCAGGGATGACCTGTGGAAGTGTCTTAGAATAGAATGGGTTGGAAGGACTTTGAGCTAATTATCATGGTGAAAAAGTTGAAGATTTTCAGGTTTCTTTTCCCCGATTGCATAAACAGTGAATAATTACTGGATACTTACTGTAGATCTGGTAATGTCGTCAGTGTGGCAAGAATTTCATAGCTCATTTAGTTCTCCTGAGTCCTGTGGGGCGAGTCTTCCTATTTTATTCTTATAGATGAGAAAACATCCCAGCAGGCAGCAGAGACAGGATGGGCCCTGAGCCCAGCTGACTGCTGGGCCTCGTATCCCTGGAGCCTCTGCGCCATCCTTTCCCAGGAGCCTCTGCACCATTCTCTGTGTCCTTTTGCTTCCCAGCTCACTGCTCATCTAAAGGATCAGCATTTTCTGTATCTTGGCTGCAGAGAAGTCCTGTCCCACCTTATCACCACTTGACTGGGCTTCATCCTGTGAGCCCAGGCCTCTGCCCCGTCTGCTAAATGCCACGGACTTGTCTGCCCTTGGTGTCTAGCTCAAAGCCTGGCCCGGGAAAGGTGTGGAGCAGCGAGGGATGCACCTGTCAGCAGTCTCCCCGAGTACACACAGTGCCTTTTGTCCACACACTGTGGAGAAAAAGAGTGGTGGCCGAGAACACACTTGATCTGGTGGGCTGCCGAGAATGTTCATGCTCTGGGTGCTCAGCCTAGACAAGTCCTGTTGGCCTTCACAACTCCCAGCTGCAGTAAAATACTGATTCTCCAGGAAGGCAGAGGTTAACCGAAGGTTCTTTGTCCACAGCCTAGATAAGAGCCAGCTTGTATCTTCCCATCCAATCACTAGGTCCTAACTATCAGCCAAAGAGGAGGAAGGTGAGAGAAAACCTTGAGCCTCCAGTGAGTGTGAAAGCATGCTCGTGCTAACTGTGTAGCAGAGGTGCATGCTAAAAGCCGAGGTACCACAAGTCACCCGGCACAAGCAGGCTGCTTGCTGTGGCCATCCTCAGACAGCGAGACCGACAACTCCCTCAACCTTTTAGTTTGCTCGTGTTTTTCTGGGGTGACACTGGCGTTATGTCTACATTCATGCTGGCCACTGTGTTGCTGGTCACGTTAGGACCTTGTACGTGAGGTGTGTATGCCAGCATTCTGTCTGTAAAGGGGTAGATGAGGTACCCGTATGCCCGTCTCTCGGGGTGGTGTGAACAGTGGAGCTGTGAGGAGCCCTCAGAGGAACCACGTTCGTTGCTGTGTCCCAGTCAGTGGGGCGCACCTCGGGCATGTCAAGTCTTCACTGGGTGATAGACTGGTGGGATGTTTTGTTTTGTTTTGTGACCGCCATGGATGGCCAAGCCACCCACCCTGCAGATAAGCCTCGCAGCACCCAGCCTCCTGTGGCTTCTTAGCCACCACTAGGGAGTGCTCTTGCCTCCTGGCAGGGTGGGCAACTCAGCTTTTGTGAGGTGCTTTTAGGCATTATCCTGTTTGGGGAAGATACTGAGTGTGGCTAGTTATTTATTTGGAGTTTTGACATTTATTTATTTATTTTTTTTTTTTTTGGTTCTTTTTTTTTCGGAGCTGGGGACCGAACCCAGGGCCTTGCACTTCCTAGGCAAGCGCTCTACCACTGAGCTAAATCCTCAACCCCGACATTTATTTTTGTATCTAACTTTTTAAAAAAAAAATGTGAATAGGTGTTTGGCCCCTATGTAAGTCTGTGTATCGTATTTATGCAGTGCCTGTGGAGGCCAGAAGAGGGCGTCGGGTCCCCTGGTACTAGAGTTACAGAGGTTATAGTAGCTATGTTGGAATCAAACTGTCTGTCTGTCTGTCTGTCTGTCTGCCTATCTATCTATCTATCTATCTATCTATCTATCTATCTATCTATCTATCTATCTATCTATCTATCTATCTATCTATCAGTGTTGAGGCAGGATCTCATTCTTTAGTGCTGGGTGACCAGCTTGGCCTTGAACTCACAGATTTATCTGCCTTTATCTTAAGTGCATATGCTACTGTACCTGGCTAAGAGTGTATTTTTTTTTAATTGTTAAACTTCTTGGACTTAGGATAATGAGTGTGTTACTCCATTCCCTGGTGCCAGTGACTGTGTCACACTGTATCCTTCTAGTAGCTCTGGGAGGCGGAAGCTGGGATCTTTTCACAGAAGAGGGCGTAGGACATATGAGTCCCTCACCTGAGGCCCCACAGTAGGGGCTGGAGCCAGGACATTAATCCAGTAGTGTGGGCTGGAGTTTATGTTCACTGCTTCCCACAGTGTCCTAGGCAAGCCAACACCTTCAGGCCTTCCTTTCCAGATAGACAAGATAAATGGAAAGGGAACAAATGGATTTAATAGTGATTCTGACATGAGACATCTATGACACTTGGGTAGAGGGACAAGCAGGTGCTAAGATCTAATCATGCTACGTGGTAATACTCCATCTGGTGCCCCAGAGACGCCTTATCAGGGATGTGGGGCAGGCCCCAGAGTTGAGTTGTCATATCAGGTGGGAGCCACTACAGCTGAGAACTTCGGGGTTGACTGATTACCTCTCTCATTCTCTGCCTGTTGCTCTTGGTAGGTGATGGTCTGGAAGAGTAACTTTGACACCGTTGATTATGGAGACATGAAGGCACGGAGGCCCCCACCCCAAGCCAGCTCTGCTGGGACTCCGGTAAGTGTCTTGGCAGTTAGGGCTTGTGCCATGTGACTCTGGGATAGTCACAGTGATCAGGACAAGGCTCGGAGATGGGGGGCTGGAGGCTTCTCTGTCATGAGAAAGGAACCCGGTGTACCAAATAATACTTTGAGCCTTGACTCCAATCCAGAATGAACAGATCAGATATAAAGGCTACAGAGCAGTTTTAGGGTCCAGGATGCCCACCCTTTTGGTGGGGGTACTTTTGGGGGGCATATGCTGCTGCTGGAGTGAGGCCAAGGCATACAAAGGACCTGTCCCATGCCAGGCCTCCCTTCGATCACAGGACCCACGCACATGAGGTTCCTAGAGGGCTTGGGGCCCAAAGCCTCAGCTGGGACGAGTGGGAACGACACTGGTTTGGTTAGTCTCACTTCTTCCCCCCTCCCCCCTTAAACCATGCAGAGGAAGTTCCTTACCCACAAACTATTTTTAGTACCTTTGGTGATAAAAGGACATTCAGTTTTCCTGAGTAAAAATAATCTAATGTTGTAAAATAAATAATTGGGTGAAAACTGGTAACTGATAAAGGCTATCACTTATTTTAACTTTGGTTGAAATCCCAAAGGCTTTAAGCTTCTATGGCCGTGGACTGTTATCCTCTCCTCTGCCTGGGCCAAAGAAGTACTGTGGCCTCCTGGGCAGGAGGAAACTGGCTCGAGCCACAGGAAGTGGCTCGCCCAAACCCCCAGCAAGTCAAGGCTGGAACTCAGAATAGAACCAGGAAGCCTCCCAGTCTGTCCCAGGTTTACTGTGGCTGAATCTCTCCTACCACAAGGCCCCCAGTCTGCACAAGAGCTGCCTCTGGAGTAGGCCACATTGTGCCTACAGTGTTCTCCCAAGAATCTCCCGCTTGCCTGGCCACTGTGACTGCAGGCTTTCTTTCTGCTTCGTGTTTGAGCTATGGGCTAGTTGGAGCTCTTTGGGTGGCCCCAGAGTTCTCCTTGCTGCCAATCCCTTTTCTGCCTAGAAAGAACTTTGAATGGTGAGGCTTGGGTCCTGTGTGGGTCCTGCCCTCTATCCTGCAGCTCCCTGACTATTGGGCACTTGCAGTGAGACCAGCACTGCCAAGGCCTTTGCCTGTGCTCATTGCCTGCAGAGTGAGTGGGTGGTTCTTGCCCTAGTTCTCAGGTGAGACTCTCAGCTGTCACCATGCTGTCTCCTCAGAACAAGGCTAAGTAACCTGCTGGTGGCAGGGGCCTGCTTGACAGCCCTTCCTATCCTAGGGGGCTACTGCCATCTGCCTTGGGAAAATAGTTAGCATTCTTCAGGTAGAAGAAAAACTGACATTACTGACATTACTTCTATTTTATTATTGGATTTTTTTTTTTTTATTCTTTTTTTCGGAGCTGGGGACCGAACCCAGAGCCTTGCGCTTCCTAGGCAAGCGCTCTACCACTGAGCTAAATCCCCAACCCCTATTTTATTATTATTAAAAAGAATTTCATGTAATTATTGAGCATATTTCTCCCACTCCCTGCCTTCTCCTTTCTCTTCCCTCCCCTCCTGGTAGTTATCTTTGTCCCCTACAGTTTAACTTGTACTTTGATGTCGTATGTATGTACATAGGTTTATGAATCTGTATATAATGTAAGAACTACAAATGAGAGAAAACATTGGTGTTAGCCTTTCTGAGACTGCCTGATTTATTTAATCCGGACATCTCTGATTGCATCCATTTGCCTGCAAACAGCATTGCTTCATTCTTTTTGTAATTTAGTTGTTGTGAGTAAGGCTGCAGGTGTCCCTGGGATATGCTGACTTGGAGCTCCTCTAGTAAATACCGAGCAGTGGTAGAGCTGCTTTTAGTTGTTTGAGAAGCCTCCATTCTGAGCTCCACAGTGGTTACTAGCTTACATTCCCACCAACAGAGTGTAAGTGGTCATTGTGTCTACATCCTTGCTAATCTTTGTTGTTTGTTTGTTTCTTTTTTTTTTTTTTTTTTTTGGTTCTTTTTTTCGGAGCTGGGGACCGAACCCAGGGCCTTGCGCTTCCTAGGCAAGCGCTCTACCACTGAGCTAAATCCCCAGCCCCTGTTGTTTGTTTCTTAATGGCAATTCTGGCAGTACTGGGGTGGGGGGGATCTCATTGTAGTTTTAATGATTAGTGAAATTGCCTGTATTTTTTTTCTTACAGTTATTGGGAAGTTAACTTGGACAAACTGCCTAATGTCCCTCAACCACACGCAGAATGGGGAACATACCTGTCTTGTTTCCCAGAGCTTCAGGGCCTGAGAGTCTAGGGTGAAGTCACGTGGGTGGAGGAAACCAGCATGACAGGATGGAGAGTTGAAGGTGAAGGGCTCAACAAGACCCAAGGAAGCCAGCTGTCCCCAAACTACCCTGAGGCCCATATCAGGGCTCTTATTGTAGTCCTACCAATGGGTGGCCCTACATGGGACTCAAGCAGGGGGCAAGATATGAGTTCTGGTGGCCTCTGAACCCTGTTGGGTAGTCCTGGACATCTTCCCAAGCCTCCATTTCTTCAGCAGTTCAGAGTACTCCACAGGCATGTAATGAAGGCATCTAAAGAGACACAGTAATCTTAGAGTTATTCCTGGTTGAAATAGGAACTTCTTGTTCTTTGTCATAAGTCCCTTCTAGAGCCTTGAGAGAACAGGTAGACCTTCTAGACACCCCACCCCACCCCCATCAATGCTGTCTGAGGAGTTTCTCTGAAAGGGACAAAGAAGATGGCCCAGGGGTATTGTTCTGTCTAGTTTTATTGTGGGGGCATATATGGGTGTGTGTGTGTGTGTGTGTGTGTGTGTGTGTGTGTGTGTGTGTGTGTGTTATGTGAATGATAAAATCAACCATTTTAACCATGTTTCAGTGTCTATCTTAAGAAGCCATGAGCATCCAGTTGCAAAAACTTGCTTTCTCCAGCACAGGAGAATAAAAAAATTGTGGAATTTTCTCTCCTGTGCTGGAGAGAGCAAGTTTTTGCAACTATAATGGCTAGGTTCTCCTGAGGTAGGAAGGTAGCTGGTTAGTGAGTTCCCATCTTCCCTGGCACTCAGATCCTCTGTATGGCCAGAGAGCTCGGCTCCCCAGGGGAGCCCGGGAGCACTGCTTTGTCCTGTGAACTGGGTCCGACGAGCTCCCTCGCTTCTGGTAACCCTGGTTTGCTCAACCTCAGCAAGTTGCATTCAGGGCAGATATTCTTTGAGTGCAGTGCTGTGCACCGTGACATCTTTAGCATCCCTGGCCTTTACCTAATGGATTCCAGTTGCATCCTGCTTCCCAGTTGTGATGACCAGAAATGTCTTCAGATATTGTCAGGTGTCACTGTTGAGAATCACCGTTGAGCCCAGAAAGAAAGCAGTTGGGAGGTGTGGGGTGAGGCTGCGGGAGGAGTGTGGAGGGGACACTGCTCTAGAGGTGGGCAGCTCTAGAAGCCTGTGCAAGGAAGGGTTCTGCTCAGTTGGGTCAGGTTTGGATTCCCACCAGAAGACATGGACCAGAGCTCTCAGGTCTTAGTCCGTTTTGTAGAAATGCTGTTAGGTTGATCAGATTTCAGGCTCCCCTAGAGACGTTGGTAAACAATAAGAAAAGACACTTCACCTTTGCAACTTGGCTTTCTTCAGATTGGCTATGTCTTGCCCTTCCTGCTCAAAGGCTCAGATTCAGAGGCAATACCTAATGAGAGGCCTTGGGTGCCAGGGTGGTTTACTTCTCAGTCATGCCTGGACTATGCTGCCCCTCTGAGGCCCTTTGTTCCTCCAGCTCTGTGTTCCTTAGGCACCAAAGCAAGGCGTGCACCCCTAGGCATTTGGTGCTGTCAGGGAGTCCGTGGGGCCAAGTAAGTGTGGAACTTTGGACCACATGCGTTCTCCACTGTGGCCATTGGAAACCAGAGGGACAGACCTTGCCTGGACCCTTGCTGCTCTCCCCCACCTCCTAGCAGAGACTGGCAAGGACATCCTTGTGAGCCTGTAGAGGTCCTTCACCCTTGAGCCCCCCGCCTGTGACCGAGTCTCTGAACGTGACTTTCAGCTTTCAGATCTTGGAGTGAAGGCTGTCCTTAAACTCACTCCGAGCCGAGCTGCGTTCACTGTGGAGCTATTTTCAACCTCTGGTTGAAATTCACAGCTTATTTTTAGGCACATTTCATGTTGAAAAGCAAAAGCCATTTCCCAGCCATTCAGAATGAGAATAATGGGTGCCATTTTCCCTCTGTTCTTGGCTGAGTTGTACAAAGGAGGGATTTCAGGGCTCGTGGCTGGGGCTCTTTCTCTGCTTGGAAGGTTGCACATGAAGGATTCCAGGCCATGCTGCAGGCTGAGAGTGGGCAGGAATCTCCATGTTCTGCCCTAAAAGACTGGAAGGACTACTTTTGGGCAGATGAGTACCTCCTGGAGGGGGTATGTGTGAGTACCCAGAGGGCTTCTCTGTAGCAGCAGATGCTTGACTGGTGTTCCAGGGAACCACTGCTTTAGCCTGGTCCTTGCTTTAGCCCCGCCCACCATCTGTTCTTATTTACCTGCCCTCCTGCTCTCTGGACTTGAGGGTCTGTTCCTTAGGTTGAAAGACCTTGGCCAATTTCAGAGTTCACATCTTGCCCTCCTCAAATCTTCTCCAGGACAGATTTCTACCTCAGCTGCAGAAGTACTTTTACACTTCTTGTTTGTTTTGTTTTGGACAGGGTCTCACAATGTAGACCAGGCTGACTTTGAACTCAGAGATCCGCCTGCCTCTGCCTGCATAATGGAATTAAATGAGCGTACTACCATGCTCAGCTTTTTAACTTACTTTTTTTTTTTTTTTTTTTTTTTCCGGAGCTGAGGACCAAACCCAGGGCCTTGCATTTGATATCCAGCGCTCTACCACTGAGCTAAATCCCCAACCCCTTTAACCTACTTTTAATGAACAAGAATGCATTTATTTGGATCTATCCTTATCTTTGCCACAGTTAGAAGCCCATTATGCAATTGAGAAGTTGTGCTAGGTGGGGTGGAAGAGGAAGAACACCACGTTCTAGATAATTCAGTAAAACTGACAGAGGTAAAAAACCAACCCACTTCCTGAGCTCTCAAGGTTGGCTGCTCCAGGTTAGACATTAACCTTGATCTCTGGGTTGAGGGCTTTTCTCTGCTCTCCTCTCAAGATTGCATTTGAAGGAGAAAAGCTACCTGTGGTTAAGTGCTTGGCTTCTGGCTTCCGACCAACCAGTGATTGAATCCCATCCCTGCCTTGTTTGGGCTGTGACCCCAGCCAGTGGCCGGATCTCTGAGATCTTGTTTCCTCTTCTGTCAACCTGGGAGACACTGGGTCCTCCTCTTTTTGTACATTTCACAGGTGGTATTCAAGCAAGCAGCACTTGGCCCTGTTCCTGGCACATGGTGAGTGCTCAAGAAGCATAGCTATTTCGAGAATGTTCTTTTCCCCTTTAGGTCTTCTGAGAGTCAGAGTGATCAAGTGTTCATCAAATCTTCTGGGGTGAGGGGCATTGAACAAAGGTGTGGGTGCATTGCTGACTGGGGTAATTTCCAGTGCTGGCTTCTCCTTCAAGTGATTCTTATGAGGACCAGGGAGGATTTTAGACCCCTCCAAACATATATTGTTCGTTTGTTTTAACTGACAGATACAAAGTCAGATAAGAAAGTAAACGGAAACAAATCACACATAATACACATACACATCACACCACACATGTACACACCACACCCATCCATCACACCACACAAACACACACCATACATACACACACATATGCCATACACACCATGCCATACATACACACACCACACAAATACATACCATACATATACACATACACACCACACCATACAAACACACACCATACCCATCCATCACATCATACAAATATATACCACATATACACACATATACCACACACACAGTACCCCCACACAGCACATGCACATGCACACGCGCGCACACACACACACACACACACACACACACACACACACACACTCAAAACTCCTTAGGACAAGGAACCTCAGAGCCTTAGTGCTAGAACTTTCCCCAGAAAAGCGGTTGCCCTTAGCCCAAGGCCTTCTTGAGGCCTTCCTCTTCTGCCCTGTGCCTCAGGTTCTGAGGGCAAAGTCCTAGACGCCTGCTCTACCTTTGTTTTGTTTTGGGTTCTGCCGTGTAGTTCTGATTTTGAGTGCAAAGGGATCTGATTTCTTCTCCATGGCTACTTCCCCTGTTCTGAGGCTCTAGAAGGTCCTCAGTGCTTGCGGGGGTTGGCGGGGAGGGGGTGTTTCAAGACCTAGCTTTTCCCTACAGAAACCTCACCTAAGGAGGCAAAGAGGAGACCCATTTCCATCTGCCTCAAGGATTTCATCTCAGTGCCTTTTGGCTGCTGAAAGAAAATCCTATGGGCTAGGTAGCTTTTAAACAACAGAGGAATGCCATGTGGCATTCATGTCTCAGGGTTCTGGAGGCACAGGTGAGGGCGTGGTGGCTTCTTCTGTGTCCTACTGCAGTCGACAGTGCCCGCTAAAACCCTCTTATAAGGGCAGTAATCCTAATTGTGGTTGCTCCGTCCTCGTGACCCAGTTACCCCCAAAACCTTAGTTCCAAATGTGCTAGGGATTATGATTCTAGCATAAATTTTATAGGGGATACAAATATTAAGCTATTAGCAGTTTGATTTCCCTACTTGGGTCCTTTCCCCAGAATATAAATTTCTGGTCTTGGCATTTGCTCTTTGTGGGGAGAAATAAGGACTCAAGCTGGGTGTGATGGCACACGCCTGTGATTCCAGCCCTTGGAAGGTGGTGGGAGGGAGACAGGGGCCAGCCTGAGCTACAGGGGAGCCTGCCCCCAAAAAACAAAACACAAAGTGAAGGAAACTCGAATTCAAAGGCACGCTTAGCAGGCGGGTCGCTGAGGGCATTTGAAGCAGAATGAACCCCAGATTTATATGTCTTAAAAAGGAACTTCTCCCTTCTCCACTTGACCCCATTTCTGGCTCTTTTTTTTTTTTTTCCTCTCTCAAGACAGTTAAAGGGAATTCTTGGCTTCCTGTCTGCTCCCAGTGAGTCAGATACCCAGAAGTTACGCAGTCTGGAAAGGGGTTGGTTTTACAGGGCCCATCGCCCCATCACATGGTGCTGCCCCTGCCTCTGGGTTCAGGGCATCTCTGGTTGTTGAGCAGTGTCTCTTTATGTGTATATGTTGTGCATCTGACTGGTTGGCCAGCTTTATCCATTGTACCCTCACCTCTGTGGGTGATAGCTTGGTGGGTAACAGGGAGTCAGGCTCTCTCCTGAGGGGCTCCAATCCTCCCTTTGGTGTTGGGAGTCTGCAGATGTCAGAGGGCTCTGAGGGGTGACTTAGGGACAGTGGGGATGCTGATACCTGGTTGTACATTGCTGTGTGGCTCCTGGTACTGTTCATTCATGCCTAGACTAAGTCATATGACATTCTGGTGAATAGTTCTAGACCCAGTCAAGTACAGGCCCCTGGGGTGGGTGCAGCAAAATCAAGAGGGCCTTGAATGAAGAAGCGAAAGGTGTCTCCGCATTTCTCCTTCAGCATCCTCAGATCTAAGACAATACCCGGGCTCAGTGTGTGTGAGTACACACTCACAGGCTCAGTGTGTGCGAGTACATACTCACATGTAGAACTGCGGCATTGCTGTCTTAGGGGCCTGTGAGGTCTGCATTCCTACCGTCTGTGGTCAAGTGTGATCATTAGTGCCTACCGCTGCTGCTTAGTGTTACTCTGCAGACATGGGGTACTGTGGATCCCAGCACAGGACAGGGGACATCAGGCTACTCAGATGCCTTCCTGGTGTGAAAGTGGGAATCTTACAAGCACAGATTGCATTTGCACAAGGTGACATTCGCAGGAATCCATGTTAGCTGTTGGGATAAAGACAGGATTTTTAAAATCTTGGCCGCTAGCCTCAAACTCATAGAGATTTGCCTAGTTCTTGCTGCTTCCCCATCATTGGGATTAAAAGTGTGTGCCACCATGCCCAGCCAAGGCAGGCTTTTTAACATTTGACATTTATTCATTGTCAGAAGCTCCTCCAACTGGTTCTGAAACTCAGCAGTGCATCATAGCGCACATGGGGATGTTAAAACTTAGCTGCCGGCTGGGCTGTCCCCAGGGCGTCTGATTTGCCAGAGTTTCCACGTCTAACACATTTCCAGGAGACACTGATAGAGCCAGTGCAGGCCCCACTCTGGAAACACTGTTTGACATCCTAGACAAGGAGCCCTTCCTATCTTAGACATTTCTGTGACTGGAAGGATCTGGCCAGCTTTGTGGTGTGGAGCAGAGCAAGCATGAGAACGGGCTTCAGGCTCCAGGCATCTGAGGCTCGGCCTTGTCTCTTTTTTGGCTCAATTCTATTTTTTAAACCCAGGAAGCTGAAAGTGGGAGAAACAAGCCACATGTAGAACAAGGCCAGATGCTTGAGCCCCGCTCTGCTTCTCTGGGGCGCTGACACCTGTTCCAGGCAGAGCAGCTCTCTGCCATTGGCTCTCCCAGATGGTCGCTTCACGCAGTCTTCCCAGGTGTTCAGAGACTGGAAATTCTTTCTCTTTTCTTTTTCTTTCCTTTCCTTTCCTTCATTCCTTTTTTCTTTTCTTTTCTTTTCTTTTTTTAAAAAAATGAAACAAAACAAAACAGGATCTCTCTGCATAGCTTGGCTGTCCTGAAAATCACTATGTAGACCAGGCTGGCCTTGAACTCAGAAATCAGTTTGCCTGTCTTCTGTGTACTAGGATTAAAGGCCATCGAGTCTGGCCCTTTTTATTTTTAGATAGGTAGGTAGGTAGGAGGGAGGAAGGGAGAGGGAGAGAGAAAGGGAGGATAGAGAGAGTGAGTTGCAATGCAAGAGTGGAAGTCCAAAGACAACTTTCAGGAGTTCTCTCTTTCCACCATGTGGGTCTTGAACTCAGGTCATCAAATTTGGTAGCAAGCACCTTGACTCACTGAGCCATCTCACCAGCCCTAGAAATTTTTCTGACTTCACCTGCCCAGAGCAGCCCCTTCCCAGAGTAGGCCCCCTTCCCACATCAGTTATTCCCAGCCCTAGGACTGAGCTTCATTCTCCCCACAGCGGCCGGTGTGTGCTGGAAAAGGATGCCAAGGAGTCAGGGTGTGGAGGACGCGCACCTGGGATCCCTGAGGAGTGAGCTTGAGTGTGTGAGCATAGTACCTGGCAGGCTTTGGCCCTTTCCTTAAGGCGTTTGTTGTTTGTTTGTTTGTTTGTTTTGGTTTTTGGTTTGGTTTGGTTGGTTTGGTTTTAGGATTGGTTTTCATGGCTCCAGACTAATGAAGACAGCCTCTTTCTGGCTGTTTGCTCCTCTGGCAGCTGATGGCTGGGGTGGTACAGCAGCCCTCAGGCCACAAAGGGAGGCAGAAGCTACACGTCTGGACTAGACTACAGAACTACTTCTCATCTGAAATGGAAAACCCCTCTTTGCATTTTGTATTTTCCAGGTTGGCTAGTAGTGTTGACCATGTGGTGTAAGGGTGTTGGATAATACTTATGTTTATGTTCTTATTGGTTACCATGGCAAAGGGAAAAAAATCAGAATAGATGGTTTCCATGGAGATTATCTTACAGTTAGTTTCCCTGAAGGTCTGGACACTGCTGTGGGCTCAGTAAATACTCTTACTGCCGTCAGGGGCTTTCTCTAGGAAGAGCCATCGCCTTGTGCAGACATTCTTTGGACTTGGACAAAGCCACCTGCCCCCACAGGCTTACAGACCCTAAAAGGGTGGTGGCCCTGCAGCTCTGCTTCCTGCTGGAGTTTCCCAGCATGGCGTCAGCCCACAGCACTTGTTATCAAAACAAAAACCCTTGTGTGACAGAATAATTCAGATTAGCACTTGAGTGGAGCAGGTAGCATCCCAACCCCTTCCCCAGGGTTCTCTACTTGCCAACCTTACATCTTCCCCACACATTTTAGAAGCCCTCAGCGCATTTTTTAATTCCAGATACAATATTTTACTCTAAGTAAGGATCTTCCTTGACTATATAACCGTGAGGCTATTGTCACATCAACACAATTAATAATGTCTTCATAACAAGTACTTAGAACATGTTCACATTTTTCTACATTGTATCAAGAATGCCATTTCATGGGGCTGGGGATGGGACTCAGTTGGCAGATTACTGTGTTTGATTCCAAGCACCAAATAAAAACAAGTGTGGTGATATATGCCTGCAGTCCTAGCCTTTGGGGGCAAAGGCAGGAGGATCACAAGTTCAAGTCTGGGGTGTGGGGCTGGGGGCGGGGAGGGCATCTCTTCACTCAAGGAAGGATATGAAGACTCGCATGCCCATGTATATCATCCTGCTGTCTGCACACTCCTCTCACATCCATTGTTCAGAGTCAGGCCAGGAACAAGGGGACCTCCTGGACCCGCTGTCCTTAGGAAGACCCAACTTCTCCTGGAGCTATGATGGCTACATAGGCAAGCTACTGCTAGGTGACCTGGTCCAGGCACGGGGTAGGATTGCTGGCCTTCTTTGGAGCCTGCAGGGGGAGGGGAGGAGGGATGATGTAACTGTAGTTCATTCTGCTGCCTGCAGCTTCATTTTCCAGGAAAGAGAGGCCATAAGACCCCCTGGGACACAGCCTCCCTGGGAAGACCGGGCATTGGCAAAGGGCTCTAGCTAATCCGAGGCCAGCTGCTCTGCTGATTGGCTAGAGTCAGGCCTGGGTGTCTCTCGGCAGGCTCAGTTCACATACTTTTATGCTGTGCAAAATATGAATTAACTGAACTTGGGAGTGGTGCCTGGGGCATGGTCGGTGGCTCTGACACTCTCCATTGAACTAAGTGTGAAGAAAGTTTAAAATAGTCTAGCCTTTGTTCCCAGAGTTTTAAAATTCAACTCCAGTAGTTACAATGATCTGTCTTCGAGTGGATCTATAAATAAACTGCTACTGTTCCTCTTTGTCACCAAAGCTTCCCAGTCTTCCAGCGACATCCCTGCCGCTCATCTTCGTTAGGTGCCTCTCCTCTGTAGGGCAGCTGCAGCCATCAGCAAGCTGGGCTGACACATGGGGTTTGTAAAGACAGCAGCACGCTTCCTTTTAAAAATCCAGTTCCCCCAAATAACTATGGAGGGAGAAATAACAGCTTTGCAGTGGAGAAACTTGGAGAGGGGACAGTGCCCACAGAGCCATCAGCATCAAGTACTGGCAACACAGACCCTGCAGTGTCAAAAGGCATAACCTGAATCCAGTCCCAGGAAATATCAGGCACACAAGAATCGAGAAAATAACTGACCAATACTGTTGGAAAGAATTGGTCTTGAAAGGCCCGGGGAACTGACACGGAGTGCAGGAGGCTGAATAAATAGTAAAGTATGGTGAAAGGCCAGGGAACCGGTGGCTGGCACAGCCTAGCACACAACCCTGAGGACCTAAGTGTGGAACCCCAGCACTCATGTAGAAACACAAGCACACACACCACACACATTATATATACATACATGCAATACACCACACACACACACACACACACACACATACCACACACATTATATATATAGATAGATAGACACACAATGCACTCCACACACATGCATACACATTATATATATAGATATATATAATATACACATACATACCACACACTATATGTATATATATACACACACACACACACACACACACAATACACACACACATGAAATCCTGTATAGTATTATAATATTCTGTCTAGACTAGAGATTGGGGGATATCAGCTGCAGAAACTGGCAGAACTCACATAACTTTGGTTAGTGGTATTCCCAATGTCGGTCTCCTGATCTCCTGACTGCTGTGGTTATGTAAGATGCTAACATGGGGGGGCAGGGAGTAATGGAAATTCTCTGTACTATATTTTGCAACTTTTCTATAAGTCTAAAATTAGTTCAAAGCAATTTAATCCTTTATTAAAAACCAACTACAGCCAACACTAGGGCTTTATTAGAATTCTTCATCTCCTTCCTCCCAGCCCTCAGGCCCTTGCTGTATGGAGACTCCATGTAGCTGTAGTGGACCTTACATTCTATTTGTAGGGCTGGCCTGAATACAAGCTGTCCTAACTGGGACCCCTGTGTGTCCCAAGGGAACAGTCTTTCCCAAAGAAAGAAGATTCCTGTGCTCTGACCACTCACCTTTATTCTGATTGTCTTCCTTAAATATTAGCTCATTTTTATTTTTTTGGTTCTTTTTTTTCGGAGCTGGGGATCGAACCCAGGGCCTTGCGCTTCCTAGGCAAGCGCTCTACTACTGAGCTAAATCCCCAACCCCATATTAGCTCATTTTTAAGACTTTTTTGTTTGGGTTTTTTCTGTTTGTTTAGTTTTTGAGATGGTCTCTTTAAGTAGTCACGACTGGCCTGAAGACCAAACTGACCTTGAATTCAGAGATCTACTTGCCTATGCTTCACATGTACTGGAATCAAAGAGGAGCCACTCCATCATGCCTGGCAAACATTTATTTATATGTGTATATGGTCTGCCATACTTGAATGTGGTGGTCAGAGGTGAATTTGCAAGTCTGTTCTCTCCATTCACCGGGTGTGTCCCAGGGATTCAGCTCAGGTCTTCAGGCTCAGTGGCGAGCTGAGCTATGTGAGGGTGCCCCAGAGGCGTGTCTCACATAGTCCTAGCAGACTATATGAGGAAAGTGGGCTTCACTGGGATGGCCCTGCCTCCTCTGAGGCTCTTGTAAACAAGGTTAAAGGACCTAGACCTCACTGTCTGCCCTCTCCCTGTGTGTGTTCCTGACCCCACCTTACCATGCTGCCACCAGTGTGTGTCTCTTACTGTGCTATGGCAGTGATGCCCTGAACACCAACCAGAAGGCTGTGTTGTTTGCCGTCCCAGGAATGAAGGTCGGGGACCTCCTGGGAGCGCTGTGGTTATATGATAGGCATGGGCAGTCGCTGTCTCAAGGTGACTTGGCTTTCTCGTTTCATCTTGTTCCCCCACACCTCACTTCCCCTGAGAGCAGAGGTGAACCCTGCCTGCCAGGGCATGCTCTCTCCTCTTTTGAAGACACCCCTTCACTCGATGTGGAAAATACTCGGAAACTTTTGCAGAGCCAGCCTCGTTGTGGGCCCAGGAGTGGCTGTCTCAGGCTGGAGGTGAGCCAGGCAGAGTGGGCTCTGTGCTTCGTCTGTTCATTTGCTCCATAGCCCAGATGGAATGGAGTCACTGGCATTCCCTGCCTTTCTGAGGGAGTCATGACATAAAAAGGAACACCATGTTGCCTTTAGTCCCAAAGCCTAGATTGCACTGATCTGCATGGCAGGAAGAACTCATCAGTGTGTTGATCAGGCCCGTGGATCCTTTGCCCTCTATTTTAAAGACATACTCAGTTTCCAAGCAGTGAGAACCTTGTAGAGTCAAGGTGTAGCTGGTTGGGACCTGGCTGGGATCTTTGGTTGCAGAGTATCCCTTTCAGCTGTGAGGCTACTGTTTTGGCCTCAGACCTTGTACTTGACTGTCCCTCAACTTAAGCATGACCCAGCGCCCTGCCCTCTTCAGAGCCTGGTGTGGGGAACAGGCATGTTCATAAGTTGAAAAAGCCAGCAGCTGTAAGGAAACCCTAGGCTCACACTTGGGCAAACATTGGCCAGACTGCCAAACAATTAGATGCTTTTAAGAAACCAAAATTCCTTGTGGCTTCAGGCTATGTTTAGAACCAGAAGTTTGCTCCCCTATTGGATTCCAGGCCGGAACCCTAAATTACAAGACAAATAAGCGTATAGTTTATCTAGTTTGCAAATGTGTGTGATTTAAGAAGCTAGCCCTGCCTCTCCCATACGAGAATCGGGTGTGAGGCTGAGTCCAAGTGAGTTCTACCTTTTAATTCCCTCCCCAGGGCCCGGTTTAGCAAACCTGAAGGCAACTGTAACTTCTGAGAGAGAGCAGCTAATGGTCTGAGGTCAGGACAGAGACCTCTGAGCTCTCCTTGCTAAGTGAGTAGACTGCAGTGAAAGAAAAAAAGCTGAAGAGATTTAATGTGTGCGTGTGTGTGTGTGTGTGTGTGTGTGTGTGTGTGTGTGTGCGCGCGCGCGCGCGCGTGCGTGCGTTCTAGTCCTTCCAACATGGCTCTCAGCTGTTCTTTGGAAACTCTGAGATGCTTTAATGTGTTAAGTAGGCAGTGACCAGGTAGACTGTGCAAGGAAGAAATTAGTGAAAACCCAGGCCTGGGTCACCTCAGCCTCTCCATTCTGGCCCCATATGAAGCCATGGGTCAGTTCTTAGACACCTGTCCATTACAGAGTTTTTATAGGAGCAGGCCAGGCAGAGGACAAGGTCCAGAGTGAACAATTAAAAGAAAAGAAGAAATGTGTACTCTGGGCAAACATTAATCATCTCCCATCCACCCACCTGCAGCTCTGTTCTGTTAGCTCAGCATCATCCAGTCAAATGGCAGATGCTTCTGGCTCCTTGCCCACCGTGTGCAGTCCTTGCTTGATTCTGCATGAATCCCTGTGTAGCTAGGGGCTGCTTGGGGAACCCTGCCCATAGGAGTGTGCTTCTTCCTCTCTTCCACTGAGGAGACTACACTGAAATGAGATGCTCCGCTCTACCCATGTGGAAAATAGTTCACACACTGATGGCAAGCCTCCTGGGCCTCTCTCACCCAGGCATCAGCCTGCAGCTTAGCGTCTTGGCGCTGCTCTGTGGGGAGGCAGTGCTCGTCGCCTTGAGTGTAGAGTGGTACTGACAGACCACTGGGCTCCGAGGGGCACTGGAGACACAGTACCAGCTTTAGAGGGACTTGATCAGGTTTTGTAATTACAATAGTAGTAATCACCGTGAAGAAATGAGCAGTTCTGAGTTTTGTCAAACAGATCCAGTTAGATAATACCACACCCCAACACATGATCAAGATACAGAATATTTCATTTGTTTCAAAAAGTTTTCTTGTGCCTCTTTGTATATACAAACAACACTAATTGACACACACCCCCTCCGCCCCCGGAGCTGAGGACCGACCAATTGACCTCCTTATTGTAGGATTTTGTTTGTTTTTGAGACAGGGGCTTGCTATGTAGGCTTTGCTGACCTGGGACCTGCTATGCAAGCAGGCAGGCCTCAAACTCTTAGAGACCTGTCTGCCTGTCTGTACTGAGGTTATAGGCATGAGTCTGCATGCACAGCTGTTGTGAGGTGGGGTTTTTGGTTGGTTTTAGGGGTTTTTTTGTTTGTTTGGTTTTGCATATATGCGTGAGTGACATGTAAACATGTTTGGGTACATGTGTATGCAGTTGTGTGTGCACATGCTTGTGGAGGTTGACATTCAATTATCCACTGAACCCAGAGTTTGCTGATTCAGCTAGCCATCTTGCTCTTGGAGTTGTGTCCCCAACCTCCAGAGCACTGGGATCACCGGCTGGTGGAGCACCTGCTCAGATTTATGGGACTGTGAATACAAACTCCAGTCCTGGTGCTTGCCTGCTAGGCCCTTTTACCCACTAAGCCTTCTCCACAGCTCCACTTACTGACTTTGCTGTCTAAGTTAGTTTGCACCTCTTAGAATTTATGTAAGTGGAATCATACAATTACTTACTCATTTGATCTGGTTTCTTCCAGCCTAATTATTTTGAGGTTGACCCATGTTGTTACATGTATAAGTAGTTCATACCTTTTACTGCTGAGGAGGATTCAATGGAGTGGATGCGTCACAGTCTGTTTATCTACCTGAGGGTAAACATTGGATTATTCTCTGTTATTTGGTTGTCACCACCAACAGCAACAGCAACAAAGTTGCTGTGAACTTTCATATGCATATTTTCTATGGATATATGCTTTTGTTTTCTTTCTTTAAAGAAAAGTTTGTTTGTTTGTTTAACGTATGTAAGTACACTGTCTCTTTCTTCAGACACACCAGAAGAAGGCATCGGATCTCATTACAGATGGTTGTGAGCCACCATGTGGTTGCTGGGAATTAAACTCAGGACCTCTGGAAGAGGAGCCAGTGCTCTTAACAGCTGAGCCCTCTCTCTCCAGCCCTGCTTCTGTTTTTCTTACAGTGTATGGCTGACCAGATAGTGGGTATTATACTATATAAGCTTTTAAGTAACTATGACTGCCATGGGCCACTGTGCTAGTCTTACGTGGTACAGGGGTCAAACCAAGGGCCTTGTGCATGCTAGGTAAGCACACTGAGCTGTATCCCTAACCTTAGCCCTTTCGGAGGCTGACAGGACAGTTCTTTCTTTCTTTGAAAAATTTATGTGTATGATGTGTTACCTACATGTATATACATGCCTTGTGTCTGAGGAGATCAGAAAAGGCTATCAAATCCCCTGGAACTGGAGTTCAGAGTGGTCGTAAGCCACACTGCGTGGTGCTAAGAACAGAACCCAGATTCTCTGGAAGAGAAAAGAGCTTGGTCTTTTAGGTTATCCTCTTTTCTCTTCTTAGGGTAGCATTGCTGCTTTCCCCCAGCTCCCAGTATCCTAGGCCCGTTGTACAGTCAGCCAACCTAGACTAGCCAGGAAGTTGACCACAGTGATTTCTCTGACAGTGAAGACCCACAGCCTGTTCAGGTTTGGTTTAATGAAATTTCATGGGTTGCTTTCTCGCGTGCCTGGATGACTGAGAGCTATTTTAATGCATCCCTGCTGTGTATGAAGGGCGGAGCCCTTGGTGGCATATGACAGGGAGCTGACAGAAGAAAAGAACCCAGGCAGACACCCTTTAAACATGCTGTGAGAGCCTAGAATCACGGTGGCCTCAGAAGAGACCCCAACAGGTCCCAAGGGGAGTTTCCACATATTTTTTGTGGTTTTGGAATTAAAATAATATTTGATGTAAATGGCATAGTATGGAACTGTACATGTGGACTGATGCTGGTGGGGGTTTACTTATGATGCACTGGATTATTAGTTTCTTTTCTCCTGCTGTAGGGAAGTACCTAACAGAAGAAGGTAAGGAAGCAGGGTCTATTTCAGCTCCCAGTTTGAGAGGGGATACAATGGGTCATGCTGGGAAGGCATGGCGGCCGTGGGTCATGCTGGGAAGGCATGGTGGCTGGCCGTGGGTCATGCTGGGAAGGCATGGTGGCAGAGCGTGAGCCTAGGCTGCAGGTCAGGAAATGGAGGTGGGCGGATGCTGTTGCTCCACTCAGTGCTCCTTCTACTCAGCCTGGGACCACAGCCTGTGGGATGTTGCTGGCCACATTCAGGGTGGGTCACTCCTCCTCTGTTAAACTTTTGAAAACACTGACAGTCAGGACCAAAGGTGTGTGCCCTGATGACTCCAAGAATAAGTATCACATCCAAGAACCACTGTGGCCCCTAGGATGCTTCTTGCTAAGCTGCTGTGACCGTTGCTCTCCCACGCTGTGGAGGCACCTGCATCTCCATTACTCCACAGCTACCTGGGCACTTAGCTTTCCTATGACTGCCTTTGTGCTACTCACGCAGCTTCACAGGGAATGCTGCAGCTCTTGGACACTGCAGTGCAGGTGGGTGACTGCAGGCTGTGGGGGCAGGGCCCATGGCCCACGGCCCTTTGCTGCAGTGCAGATGCTGATGAGGTTTTGTCACAGGAATTTCACTGTTTCTGTGGGTTGAGCCCTTCAGGGCATCAAGTATTTGTGGAGGGCTTCTGTTCTTGCCTGGGCAGGCATTCCAGGCAGTG
Organism: Rattus norvegicus; assembly: GCF_021556685.1. NCBI lineage: Eukaryota > Metazoa > Chordata > Mammalia > Rodentia > Muridae > Rattus > Rattus norvegicus. The sequence goes on from NC_141541.1 coordinate 114,716,734, forward strand.
ATGTAGAAACTGTTAGGCTCAGAGGAGCTGGTGGCCTCATAAAGATACTAAGGAGAAAGTGCACAAAGAAGTCCAGTTGCAGCCAGTATAACAGACATGTCACCTGTCACGGACTGCCTGATACCCAGGAGTTTGTGCTTTGAGGTTAGATCCTAGGCAAATGATTTTGAGCAAGTATGTAGCGTGCCAGGGTGATCTTTCCTGAGAGAGCACTTAGACTGAGTGTCCTCTGTCTGAAAAATAATAAAACAACCTCTACTGTGAAGGACCCTCAAGGATCTAGTGAGGTGATGTTAAATCAGGGCTTGCAGTAGATGGCAGGTAAACAGTACTGGCCAGCCTCAGTGCTGTGATGCCCCCTTTGATCTTTTGAGACAGGATGGCCTAGACCATGGCCTTAAGTTCACTTTGAAGCCTAGACTGGCCTCACATTTGTGATCCTCCTGCCTCAGTTTCCCGAGTATTGGGGTAACAGGGACCATGCACAGCTTCCAGAAACCCCACATTCTTTTAAGTTGTTTTCTTATTATATTTTTCTTATTATATTTTTCCTTTTCTAATTAATTCCACCACTCAGGAAGCAGGCGGATCTCTATGAGTTCAAAGCCAGCCTGGTCTATAGAATGAGTTCTAGCACAACCAGGGCTACATAGGAAACCCTATCTCAAAAAACTCTGTGTGTGTGTCTGTGGGTCTGTGTGTCTGTTTGTCTGTGTGTGTTTAAATTAAGTATACATGTGTGTGTAGTGTAGCATGTGCTTGAAGGGTAGAGGACAATGTCTGTTAGTCAGTTCTTTCCTTCTGCCATGGGTTTGGGATTGAACTCAGTAAGTACTTGTCTTCATTCCGCCACCCCATATGTCTCCATATGTAGCCCAGGCTACCCTGGAATTCACAGCCCTCTTGTCTTAGCCTCAGAGTGCCAGGATTTGCATTTCTTTCCTCAGTTTCCTCTGTTGTGACGGGAAGACAGCCCATATCCCTGGTATCCATGGGAACACATATCTCCCCTGAAGCCACGTCTCCAGCTTGGAGCACCACGGCTCCAGTCTTTGCTGCTCCCTTGGATCTGCTCAGCTTTGGCTCAGAAGGAGACTGCTAAAGTTGGCGCTCACTCCCCACCCCCACCTCATCATCCCTGGTTTCCAGAAGCTCAGTTCAGCACTGGCAGCCTTCGGGCTGCTCTGCAGAAACACTCAGAATTTCCATTCCCTCCTTCCCAGGCAGCAGGGAGCACCAGTCTGGCGGTCCCCAGGAAGATGCCTGCCCTCGGGACAGGAAGCCTGTAACCTTTTCTCAGAAGTCTGTCCTAGTGGATCCACAGTTCTCCTGCCCTGGGGAAGAGTATGTCTGTCTGAAAGGAGTGAGCAGGGGCACAAGGCTTGAGGGTGACTTCAGGTGCGCCCGTCTAAACTCACTGACCCTATTTTACAGATGAGAAGGTAGAGGCACTAGCTAGAGTGATGGAGCCAAGGCCTCTCCAGCTTCTCATTCCTCACCCGAGGCAGAACTACCTGAGCCTGGAGATCACTGTGCTGGGTCCGAGCTGTCTTGGCAAGGCTGGCAGGCTTCTGAAGTGTTTCCTTATGCAATGGGCTTCTGGGTAGGCACTGAGATCTAAAGTACATTGATTCCACAATGGAAGAGCCCTGGTTCTGATAGCCAAGAGCTTAGGAAATGGCCACATCACACAGTAGGCGTGTCAACAGTGGACATGTGGTCATCACACAGTAGGCATGTCAACAGTGGACATGTGGTCATCACACAGTAGGCGTGTCAACAGTGGACATGTGGTCATCACACAGTAGGCGTGTCAACAGTGGACATGTGGTCATCACACAGTAGGCGTGTCAACAGTGGACATATGGTCATCACACAGTAGGCATGTCAACAGTGGACATGTGGTCATCACACAGTAGGCATGTCAACAGTGGACATGTGCTCATGACACCAATTTCATTCTCAAGAATGTCCCTCTGGCTCATGTCTCATACACTCAAGTTCTTTGGCCACCAGAGCTGGCATTTTTCAAGTTCATATCAATATGTCCTTGAAAGTTTGTGGTTTATAAGATCAGAACTCTTTCCTAATAAAGAAAAATATTCAGGTAGATTCCACAGCCGACTTGCTGTGCATTCCCTTGTCACCTGAACCCTCTCCTGCGTCCATTCCTTCCAAAGACTGTGATGTAATCACGGTGAGCATTGCCAGGCCAGACCATCCTCCACAGCTGGTTAGTGGATTAGTCTAAGGGAAGACACATGGGGGAGGTGTGAACAGCCAGCTTGCTGTGGGTCTCCAGGCATCCCAGAACTGTCAGGGCTGGGCAGTGTTCTAGGGAGGTGTGAACAGCCAGCTTGCTGTGGGTCTCCAGGCATCCCAGAACTGTCAGGGCTGGGCAGTGTTCTAGGGAGGTGTGAACAGCCAGCTTGCTGTGGGTCTCCAGGCATCCCAGAACTGTCAGGGCTGGGCAGTGTTGGAGGTGAGTCCCAATTGTCCCCAGTATACTCCACTGCCTATGGCTCTGGGAGCTGGGTAGCTTCTCGGTACAGTAGGCTTAGCTCTGTGGTACATGGGTGGTCCACAAGCTTTGACCCTCGTGATGTCCTAGATTTGTGTGGAAAGGGGTGAGAGCACAGCCCACGCAGGAGGCCCATGAACAGGGAGCACCAATTCGTCTGCCTGTGTGCTAGCCCTTGTTTTCAAGATGAAGTGGCTAGAGGAATGGGGCAGGAAGGAGGCCTGGGTATGCAGGAGCAGCGGAGCCCCTGATGAGGAGGGCAGGACACTTTTAGCAGAGGGAGAGGGTGAAGCAAAGTATCCATGAAGAGAGAAATGCCGTGTGAGTGCCAGGGCACAAGCAAGAGGGTGCGGAAGGAGCTGGATTGGACTGGCAGAGCCCTGCGGGTGACATGGTACGTCTGGAATGTCCACTAGACACGTGTAGGTCATCAAAGTTTGGGAACTGACCCAAGCACGGGCTGTCAGTTTTACACAGTGGAGCTGCAGGATTGGGACTGTGGCATCTGCTGAACTGCCTCCAGGCACCCATGCTCAGGGAATCCTGCTCCATACATGCAGGCTGCTTCCTGAGGCAGGAGAAGCCTTCCTTTGAGTATAGAGAGGGGCTCAACTTTTATGACTTGGGGGCTTAGTCACCCCTCGAGTCATAAAAACCCAAGTGCCTCCCATTCCTGGAGTCCTGTTGGAAAGAAGCCAGCTGTGGCTGTCCTGTGGATTCAGGCTCCTGCCAGCCATCTGGGCACAAGAGTCACACAAAGATCTTGGTTTTTCAGGGAATCTGGGGCAGGGCAGGGGTTGGAACATCCCCTCTCATTTCTGGGCCACAGCTGCACGGCCGTTGGGAGGGCAGGATTGAAATCAAGCCGTCTGGGGGAAGAGGGACTTGAGGGCTTTGCAGTCTTCTCGTCTCTGGCTCCTCCAAGACGCATCCTGGTTGGTGCCTGAGAAGGAAGAGTTGCGAGCTGGATCGGCCTCCCTGAGGACCTCTGAGATGTGAGAGTATTCTGAGCACTCAGGGGTGCCCTGCCCCCGTGCCCAGTAGTATGGATTGCAGAGCACTCACCTCCACTTCTCCTCAGTCTCTGCCATAAGATGGGCACATGAACCTTGGTGTGAGGAAGGGGTACTTGTCCTATCTCACTGCGTTCCCTGCTGACGTAGAAGCCATTTCCTCAGCTCTCCTGGCTTTTCAGATAAGCCTCTAGAGATGGTTCTCTCTCCTTGTTGTCTCAACCACTAAATAGACTGAGGGCCTGGTCTCTTTCTGTTTTTAGCCAGAAATGGATTTGCCCGTCCCACCAGGCAGAGACAGGAGTCTGGAGTCAGTTCATAGTGACGCCCAGGAGCCCATCAGCATGCCCCAGACACTGACCAGCACACTTGAGCACATCGTGGGCCAGCTGGACGTCCTCACACAGGTAGGGCCTGCTGGGACTACACCCCTCATCGGTGTTGCTTGGTGTTTGTATCATTTGATGGTGGTTAGCAGGTATTGACTTTTATTTTAATGAGTCAGGGTCACCTTGGATGGCCAAGGCTGACCTTGAACTGGAGACCCCTTACTCCAGCCTCAGTACTGCTGTCACAGGTACTATTGTCACAGGTGTGTGGCCATCACGTTCCCAGCAACCGCTGGGTTTTTTAAGACAAGCTCAGGGTGCCTTTGTGTTCCTCATGAACTGTATCCTTCACTGGGTCAAAGGCATGGTGCCTGTCTTGTTACGGTTTCTATTGCTGTGATGAAATACCATGACCAAAAACCAAAACGTGTTGAGGGAAAGGGACTTATTTGGCTTACACTCTCACATTGTAGGCTGTCATTAGAGGAAATCAGGACAGAAACTTAAAACAGAGCAGGAACCTGAAAGCAGGAGCTCACGCAGAGGCCATGGAACAGTGCTGCTTACTGGCTTGCTCAGCCTGCTTTCCTATAGAGCCCAGGACCACCAGCCTAGGGGTGGCTCCACCCGCAGTGGACTGGGCCTTCCCTCATCAATCACTAAGAAAATGTCCTAGAGGCTTGCTTACAGTTTGATCTTTTTTTTTTTTTTTTTTTTTTTTTTTTTTTTTTCCGGAGCTGGGGACCGAACCCAGGGCCTTGCGCTTCCTAGGTAAGCGCTCTACCACTAAGCTAAATCCCCAGCCCCACAGTTTGATCTTATGAAAGCATTTTCTTAATTAAGGTTCCCTCTTCCCAGATCATGATAGCTTGTGTCAAGTTGACATAAAACTAGCCAGCATGGTGGCTTACACCTTTGAATTTAGCACTGGAGAAGCAGAGGCAGTGGGTGTCTGTGAGTTTGAAGCCCGTCTGGTCTATAAGTCTTAATAAGTTCCAGACTGGCCAAGGTTACATAGTGTGAGACTCTGTCTTTTAAAATAAATAAATAAAGTGTTTCTGTGAGTGTAAAGGGGGTGAGGAGGAGAATGGACCTGTTTTCCAGGGGGAGGTTACATAGTTTGAAACTCTGTCTTCTAAAATAAATAAATAGTTTCTGTGAGTGTAAAGGGGGTAGGGAAGAGAATGGCCCTGTTTTCCAACTGACATTAATGAAATAGTAGTGTCTTTCCTGGGATTCTGACTGATGGAGCTATGTAAGCCCCAGCCACTAAATTCCACACAGGTCTCTGCCAGAGTTTGCCCACCGTGGTATGGTAGGGTCACAACAGTGCTTTGAGAGAAATCCTGTCCATGCTGTTCTCGCCCGCCAGGAGCTGGGCGCAGTGAGTTGGACTCTCTGCAGGCCTGGCCTTGAACTCAGCACCATCCATGCTTTTTCCCAGGAGCCCTTGGAACGACCCCTTCAGTTCTTTAAACTCCCGTCCCCTGACTAATGCACAGGTGGTCTGAGCGCTGGCCTTTGCTATTTTCGGTAAGGGTTAGCAGATTTGAATCTCTGCAGTGTTTGGCTCTTGCCTGATTCTAGGTATCTGCTGAGGAAGTGTTTATGTGACCGATGGTCTTCTTCAGTGAGGTAAATGTGGGTCCTACTCTTTGGAGCTTAGCTTACATTAGTAACTTGCAAATTACAGCATGGCACCTTCAGTAAGCAAGAACCCCAACAGGAGGTGGTAGCTGCACTGTGGTTGCCAGAAGAGCATCATATCTGAGGGAGGCCTTGACGAAAGAGCAACTGCTGTGGTCTGGAAGAACCAATCCAGGGTAGCTGACATGTGGCACTACGAGGGGGGCCACTGGGCAAGCCAGTGCTGAAAGACCCTCTGTCTTCCTGGTGCCTTGGCTGTAGATGCCTGGCAGGGACCCTACAGATCCCGACATCCCATGCTGGCTGTGGGACAGCCTGCAAGGAAGGGTTGTAAAAGCAGGGAGAGGCAGGATCTGTCCCTAGTTCAGTCCTACAGGAGAACTGTAAAGGACAGCTAGTAGAAATGGAGCTGAAGCAGCCTGCTGTCCCTTCCCTGACTCTAAACCCTGGGCTAAGGGAGACAAGCCACTCCATCTTGCCTTGGGCCATGGATGGAAGCACCTATGGGAGAGGCTGAGTGGCTGGGCGCCAGGGTTGTGGGACTCCAGAGCACAGTGGACAGACATCCCGGGAAGCCCGAGAACCCCTGAGAAAAAGAAAGCCTTCTCCGAAGAGACGTGAACAATGTGCCAAGGTTTTCAGATGAAAACCCCACTTCAAGCCCAACAGAAACTGCCTCTTGTTCTTCACAGCCTCTTCAAGTGAGAGGTCAGGGGAGGCGGAGTCATTAGGACTTTACAGGATAAAATTGGAAATTAAGTCTGAGAAGATGGCTAAAAATACAGGCGTATAGCACGCAATACGTTTTCTGTTGCTTATTTGGGGGTGCACATGGAAGGTTGTTTTGTGTTAACGGTCAGGAGTATGATAGTAACTTTGTACGAAGCCATCTCACAGAGTAGAAGTGGCCTGCAGCTGGGTGTCTGGATGTCCTACCTGACACTGGTCTCTTCCCAACTCCATAGCGGTCTTCTCCTCTGACAGCGCCTTTGTGTTCCTTGGTACCACAAAGTGAAAAGTGTTGCCCTTGGACCCACTGTGTCTTGAGGAAGCTTGGATTCCTTAAAGCCCCACACAAGGCCATGAGGTTCAGCCCCGTTTTCTACATGGTACATTTGAGATTGTGCTCTTTGGAGGCCCCGTCCTAACCGAACCAGCTCTCTCCTGAGTGGCAGCCCAGGCAGCCACTGCCACCTTCCTTTTCAAGTGGTTTGTGGAGCAGGGCCCCTGTTTATTCTGTGAGTGCTGGCCTTGAGTGCTACCCCTCATCAGTTACTCCTACTATGTGCTTAGTCCTCAAGTTTTCTGTGCTCTGTGCTCTGGCCACCTCAGCACCAACTCCTGCTTCAGTGATATATCCATGTGACTTATCTATTGTGCTGTGTGAGCATACTTACTGCCTTTTCCTCCTCTTCAAGAAAGTCTACACTTCTACCCCACAGAACATCCTTCCAGAGCCACGCTGTTGAACTGGATAGTGGGCAGGGATGATTTCTGAATGAGTCACGGGTCCTCCAGTACCTATTACCAAGGACCCTAGGGGTGTTTTTTCTTTCTTTCTTTCTTTTCTTGTTTTGTTTTGTTTTGTTTTGTTTTGTTTGGTTGGTTGGTTTTTGTTTTGGTGGCAAGATTCTCTATGTAGTTTCAGCTGTCCTGGAACTTACACTGCAGATCAGATAGGCTTCGAACTCACAGAGGCCTCCCTATGCCTTCCAAGTGGTGGGATCAAAGATAGCAACACCACCACCCTAGTTCTTAAAGTTCACACTTGGCACTTGGATTGCTGAGGCAAGAGGATCAACAATGTAAGGCCAGCCTGGTCTACAAAAAAATATAAAACAAACAAAACCTACCTTCTTAGTCAACAGTCTGGGTGTGTGGGTGTGCAGTTCCGTGGGGCAAGACAGCCTGTGTGGACGTTTGTAGTCTGTTTACCACGAGGCTGAGGGACAGATACAAATTCTCAGCCCTTCTCAGGGAGACACTCTGCCCCAAGCAGCCCTTCTATAAAGAAAAGTCCTAAATTCAGGGAACTGAGCACCACCACCACCGCCCCTTGGGGCTGGGAGTATGTCTGGCTTCACTGCAGCCTCCAGTAGCGATCGTAGGAAAACCCAAGCCTCCTGTAGGTCTGGAACGCAGTGCTACTCCGGCACCCGCTCCCCGGGTCTCTGGGAATATAAAATATGCCCCCCGTGGGACTCATCAAGCAGGGCCCAGCTGGGCTCTGTGCTTTTGTCATGTTAGGAGCTGTCCTGCTGTCCCCATGACCCAAGGCTTGCTGGGCCAGAGCCTCGTGTATGACAGCACCACAAAGCCTTCCTCTAGTCTTCTCCTGCCTCCTGAGGCTAGGCTTTCCCAGGGCCCAAGAGAGCCATTTCTCAGCCCTTCCAATAGCAGTCATGGTTCCCCTATGAACACACATTCACTGAGCCCATTCTGTTTGCCCCTGTGTGAAACCCACTGCCATCCCTGAGAAGTCTCCTTAACTGAATGTCATGTCAGAGCCAGGCTTTAAGGAGAAGCAGGCAGCTAGGGCCATTGTGAAAGCCAAGAGCCAGGCATAAGGAGCCCAGCCAGTGAAGGCATGGAGGCCTTGGGTCCTCTGGTGGGGGTTACAGAACAGCAGCCCAGGAGTGATGGGACACTGAAGACAGCAGACCTGGAGCCCACCTAGCCTAGCAGAAGCTGGCGGTATGTGAGAGACAGACAGACAGAAAGACAGAAAGACAGAGACTTAGCAAGAGGCTAAGCTGTCACAGGCTTGCTCCTGGTAGGCAACTTTCTTTTTTTTTTTTTTCTTTTTTTTTTTCTTTTTTTTTTTTCGGAGCTGGGGACCGAACCCAGGGCCTTGCGCTTGCTAGGCAAGCACTCTACCACTGAGCTAAATCCCCAACCCTGGTAGGCAACTTTCTAAAACCTTGGAGTCAGACTTCACCACAGGTCAATGGGTGATGACATCAGCATAACTGAGGCTTCTAGCCTCCCAAGCTGACCAGGTGGTTGGCCCCTAGGGGTCAAGAGGCCTTGCAGGTCCTCAGTTTCCCAGCTGCCCTTGTGGTGAGTGCTGCATCAGAAATCAGTTCTCTAGCCCTAGGTTGGGGTTGAGCTGGTTTTACCTTAGAGACTTCCATGTTTATAAAATGCACACATTAATTTTCAAACGCGCACTTCTAAGGCAAGCGTAGTGGTGCATGCCTTTAATCCCAGAGGGGGTGGGGGCAGGGAGCATCTATAAGAGGAACAGAGCTTTTGAAATGACCTTGCAAGGTGTGGGTCCGTTTGCTCGTCTCCTCCTGGCTGTGTTTTAGATGGAAAGCCCCTGAGTGTGCACATCCTGACACTTGGCTGGAGCCAACAGGTCTTCTGGGCTCTCCTCACCATCAGAGGAGCTAACCTTCAGATGCATGGAAGCCATGAGAGAGGTGCTGACAAGGCCTCAACAAGGGTGGCCTCACCTGGCTCCACCCAGCCTGTGGCTTTGGCAGGAAGCAGGTAATCCTGATCTTAGCCACCATGGGCAGAGCATCCCTGCATCCCTTGCTAAACAGTTTGGGTGGAATTTGGGATGTCTTCATCAGGAAGTTTCCTGCAGAACCAGCAAGATGTCTCATCAGTAAAGCACTTGCTGGGCATGCCTGCCAATCTTTGATCCCTGAAACCCACATAAAGCTGAGGGGATCATCCTCTGACCTCTATGCACATGCGTGGACTTTGTGCACCTTCCTTCACTAATAAATAATTAAAAGAAGAAGTTTGAGGTTGGAGAGATGGCTTAGCTGTTAAGAGAGTTTAAATAAAAAATGGTGGGAACATAGGTAGTGCTTACCCAGCATTCACAATACCCTGACTTCAACCTCTACGACTGCCCACCCGAACCGTTCCCTGTAGAACAAACTTAGCCTTCCTGAAGGATGATAAAGCCTTGGGGCTCTGTAATGAGAGCACAAAAGGCACATGAACACACACATACACACCATATATTCATACCCCCCCACACACACACACTCATTCACTCACTCACTCTCTCACTCTTACCCTGGCATGTGCTTGCTCTTGGTGTAGAAGAGAGCTCGTTCTTACTATCCCTGTGAGACTGCTCCTTGGGGCTTCACTTGCTCCTCTGCTGAGCTCATGGAGGATCTAATCCTAGCTGGATGCCATCCATGCTTAGAGCAGGCAGGATTCTTCAGCTTCATTCATACCCACCAAGTATGGAGAAGCCTACTGAGTAAGCCGCCTGCCTATCAGACGCCTCGGCACATCACTTTCCTAGATTTGAAGCCTGAAACATGGGAACAGCTTTATGTGGGTTTCTGTGTGCCTTGGACCTTTGATACCATTCCTGTGGCCTTAGTTTCCTTCCTTCCTTCCTTCCTTCCTTCCTTCCTTCCTTCCTTCCTTCCCCCCTCCCCAACACCCCCCACCCCAGACAGGGTTTCTCTGTGTAGCCCAGGCTGTCCTGGAATTCCCTCTGTAGACCAGGCTGGCCTTGAACTCAAGAGCTCCACCTGCTTCTGCCTCCTGAGTGCTGGGTGTAGCTAAACCTGCTAGGATCCTTGGTTAACTGGTAAACTGCACAGGGGCAGCAGCTGAGGTAAAGATCAGCAGTTAGTCCAGTGTCGTATGTGGCACCGGGGGACAGCCCTGCGAGCCTGAAGCATGGGAGCAGCAGAAGTGGACATTCAGGAGTGCTGTGAGCTGCCAGGGAAGTGCAAGTGTCTGGGGCAGGGGCACACAGGAGGTGACAGTGGCACTGGGGTGAAGCTGCTGTTGAGATTACAGGTGAGTCTGATCCTGAACTAAAGCATCCAGGGCCGAGGAGATTGACGTTCTCCTGAGATGAGCACGTCTCATGACAGTCTTTCTTAGAATCCAGTTACCTAAGTAACTGGGAGGCCAGCAGCGTTTATTACTTTTGTCTTAGACATCAGCAGCAACTGGCTTGGGGAAAATGTGGGTGTTCCTTCCTTCTTTCTTAAGATTTATTTATTTTTATTTTACGTGTATGGGTGTTTTGTCTGCTTGTATGTCTGTGCATCCCATGTGTCTGGTGCCCATGGAGGCCAAAAGAAGGTGTCAGACCCTCTGGAATTAGAGTTATAGGTTATTGTGAGCTACCATGTGGGTGCTGGGATCCAAACCTAGGTCCCCTGGGAGAGCAGCCAGTCTCTTAGAGGCTGAGCCTCTTTCCAGCCCTGAAAAAAAAAAAAAAATGGAGGGGAGGAGGGGCGGAGAGGCAGAGTTTTTAACCTGTAACCTTGGCCGGCCTGGTACTCAACTTAAAGATTAAAGGCATTTCCTGCTGTGTGCTTTCTCTCCCCTGGAGGACTCTGCTCTGAGCTCATCACCTCATCCCCTCCATAGACAGCATACATATGGTACCCACATCACCCTCACGATTGGCCTGCCTCAGTCATTTTGCTAACAAAGCAGGTTCTACCCTAGAAGCCTAAAGGGAAAAGCCAGGAGTTAGAGCACTGTGGTTGGGCTTTACTTCTCAAGGCCTTCTGTGGGGTAGAGCACCTGGTGCGGCAGTTAGAGCCCTTGTAGTGGCTGTCCCTGCTGTTTCTGCACTACTGACTGTCCCACTTCGTGCACTGTCCTTCAGAAACATGGGTGCAACCACCCGGCTTTCTGCCTTTGTGTCTTCTGAGGTAGGCAGCAGACATCAGCAATGCTGGTAGAGCCAGGTCTTCCCATGAGGCCTTGTGAGGTCTGCTCTGCTGCCGTGCTAGGCTTGTCCCTCATGACAAGACCTGGAGGACTCAGTCCCGACCCTGGGGCTGCCGTACTTGCTTGTGTGACATCACACATCGAGGGGCTCCAGCACAGGCTCTGACCTGCGTGTTCTTTCCCCTCGTGCCCCCATATTGATGCTATAGAGGTTAGCTGGCAGGCAGGTAGAGTCTTGATCAAGCTCAGCTGCCCACTGGCTCCCTTGTGTTACACTGTGGACTCAGAATCCTGAAGAATTGCTGGGTGGAGCCTTGCTACTCTCTTGAGCTTTCGAGGCCCTGGTTTTCTCTTCAGGACTTGGGGTGGAGCATGGAGTGTAGACAGTGGAGATCCTGGAAGCCTGGGAGGCTTATGTGCACAGCCCAGCACAGGCTTAGCCAGGGGCTCAGTGGTTCTGTTTCAGGAGCCGACAGCAGAGTTATTTTTGACTCAAGTTTCACATCTTGCTGCTTTTTAAAAATACCAAGCCATGAAATTCTTGCAAATTCTTGCTCCAAGTGTTTTTTTAGTAGCACGCAGTGCTTCAGGCCAGCCCCAGCCATGCCGTGATGTCACAGTTGGGTCCCTATGGCTCATAGAGACTGCTAAGCTCTATTCTAAGGCTTGAAATTAAAGCAAGAAGAACCAGGCCGTAGAAGCTCTGCTGATTTGAGGCTCCTTGGCAGTCACGTTTGCCAGATGTTGAGGTCCCTGAACTCTGCTGATGTCGTTCAACAAGGCCAAGGGTTTTTGTTTGATTTGGGGATTTAGACACCTTTAACCACCCCCACCCTGCCAAGTCCCAGCAGTTCCCTGCTTAATGGGCTACTGGGGTAAAGTGTCTACTTCCACCCTACTGGAAAAGGTGGGGGTGCTAGCCCACACCACTGTGCTGTGGGCCAAGCTGTGTGACTACTTCCTGGAGCTCTCAGTGTCCTTCTTTGTCATGCAGGCCAGCTGTTGTTTGTAGGAACAACTGGATTTTAAAAGTAGTTACACCATTTTCCCTATGAGTCCTCTCGTGGGATCCCAAACCCAATTTGTGGGGAAGGCGCAGAGCAAGAGTTCCCTTGCATGCCGCCTGGCAGTCCCTGCTTACAAGAGGGTACTCGTTTGTTTCCACTGAGACCAGCCTTTGCACATCAGTGTTTGCTAACAGGCACATCTAAGCACGCACGCACACACAGGCAGTCCAGAGTGAGTTTGTCATGCTCTCCAGACGGACATTTCTGGGCTACCCTTCAGCACAGTCAAGTTCAGAACGTCCTGAGCCCCTGCCACTTGGGGCTTTGGAGAGGGAGGCTTGCTTGTCTTCCTGATAAGAGGTTACTTCTTGGGAGACACTGTATAATGTGTGGTGGGGACAGGCTTGATGCCTGCCTTTAGCTAGTTGCAGACGCTCCAGGGAAGAATAAGAACATCTGTCTAGTCCCTGGCCCCTCATCCCCAGCCCTGTTGCTGGCTTTGGCATTCAGTCCACAGGCTCCTGTGGCTTTACAATGGGGAAGGGTGGGGGAGGCCATTCCTGCCTCAAGTACCCAGTCAGGGCAGTCTGCAGCCTCCACTCACAGCACAGCTTATTCGTTGCACTCCAAAACGAGCCTGCACTTGGTATTGCATGGAAGGCTGGATGCAGCTCCCTGGGGATCTGGCAGACATGGCTTGCTTTCCGTCTTCCATCCCGTCTGCGGTTGTGGTGAAAAGTAACCCCCTACCCCCCAAAGAAGCTGCAGATTGAAATGGGCCAGGCAATGGCTGCGGTTACCTCTGGAGCCTGGGAATGTTCACGGTTGGTCATAGGAGACTTCTGGGGCTCCAAGCTAGAGTAGTGGGCGGGCTGGAAGACGGTGAGCAGGAGTTGGGAGTGGGGACATATGAGATGCCATGCATGGACCCCTCATTCCAGCTGGTGCAGGATGTGCTTAGAAATGGGTAAGGGGACTCCAGTACCTGCTCTTGTTCATCTGGAGTCCTCTAAAGGAAGGGTCAAGCACAGAACACGAAAGGGGCCTGTGTAAGCTTTAGGTCGGACAGCTGCAGACAGGCTGTGCTGCCTTGAGATTAACCAAGCCACAGCTGCCCCTGTAGGCTGCCAGGTGCTCTCTCTGCCGAAGTTCCATTACAGCAAAGCCAGGAAAAGCTTGCTGTTCCCATCCACTCACTGACCTAACCGGTACTGAGCACACAAACCCTTTTCATCCCGGGGGCTGCAACAGTGTAAAAGTGTTGAGCTTGGCCTAGCACAGTGATTGAGAACAGTTCTACATCTCGCCCTGGATGGGCCAAGGCTGGAAAACTCAGGGCAGGGAAGTGGATTTTCCCTGGTAGGTCCAAGTGGCAGAGGAAGCTTAAGAAAACACATCCTGGTGACACATGCCCTTCTCTGTCCCTGCAGCTGTCCTATTGGGCAGGAGCTGTAGCGATGTTTTGCAGGCCTCCCAGCGCAGAGCAGTCTTCTGGGCGTGGGATGCAAAAGGTGGCCAAGGTCCATGTTGGACTCAGTATAGACTCAGTGTAGCAGAACCTCTGGACAAGCATGCCCGCGTCCTGTCCCTTTCCCACGGCTGGCAAGGAGAGGCACTAAACCCAGGTCCACGCTGGCAGGGCTGTGTTCTGGTCTCCTGGGGTATGAGCCATGCTCCAGGGCCCTTGGAGCATCTCGATTTACAACTGCTGGAGGTGGGTCCTTTTCTAGCATCTCCTTTTAGGAGGCTCTGCTTATTGAGAGGTGAAAGAGGAATTGCTATGAAGCCATGAGAAGGTAAATTAGTCAAAATTCCTTAATCCAGTGGCTAATCCAATGATAGAAAATAGCATTTCGTGTACTTCCCTAAGAGAGCTAATTCATCAGAGATGGGGACTGGGGCAGGGAGAACCGTCAGAGAAATCCTATACCCCTGAGATAATATGAAACAGAGCCGGGACCCATGGGCTCCAGGAGCGAGGATTGCTTGCAGCAGACTGTGGGCTAGGGGGGAGGGTGTTAGAGATTGTGGGGGATTTCTGTAGATTCTTGTGTTTTGTGACCCTGGGTACTTGAACATTACAGATGTCATCATTGGAAAAGAGGACCTCCACTCCCTGCCGCCCCCCATCCCCCCTGTCCCCCTTGCCGCCCCGCCCCTGTCCCCCAGGCCTTAAAGTCATCAGTCAGGGCTGATGGGAAGAGGAGGAACTAACTCACTGATTCTTCATTCCAGCTCTGACTTTGTCTTTCCCCATTTCCTGCTTTCCTAAAGTCAGGGTGGGGGGCTCTCCCAAGGCCATGCTTGGGGTGGGGCAGGTGGGGTCTGGCACCCACCTTCCTCCCTGACACACTTGCTGTGTCGAGGGATTAAAGTGAACAAAGTGCTATTGAGAAGCAAGGCCGCCCATCGCCAGCCTCAGCTGCCCTTTGCTCTAGGGAACTGCGCTCCCTACTCCTGACATTCAGGACTCAGCATTTGTCCCTCACGGGCTTTCTAAGTGCCACCCATGTCTTGGAACGGGAAGACTTGGAACTTGTCTATGAACAAGATTTATACAAAACCCTGCCCTAATGGTGTAGACACTAGATGTCTGACTGACAGGCTGCCTGAGGGCCAGCGTTGGCACCTCAGAGTTAAAAACCCCTGTACAACAAATCCTTCAATGTGGGCTGTGACCAAGAGCCTGGGTGTCAGGAAGGATTGGACTCAAACCAATAGCCTGTCTCCAGGGAGCTAAGTTGGCCCCTCTAGTTCCTAGTCACCTTGACACGTGACTGGCCAGGCACTGTCCACCATCAGCAAAACAGGGCTTCCTGTGTGCACATGTGTGTGCACACATAAGGCTATGTACCAAGAGATGGGCTAGCACTTGCTAGGGACAGGGCAGAGCTGGGACAGAGCCCACTCAGCATCCGTACTTTGGTTTTATAGCTCATAAGACCTCACACCAGAGAGAGGCTCTCCGTTTGTGGCTTCTGTTTTAGGTGTTGAGAATTTGAGTGGAGTCAAAACCATGTGACAGAGAGATTAATTCCACATTTTCTGTCTTTAAAATGAACAAAGGAGTTAGAAGTGTGTAGCACAGTCCAGGTCATGTTCTTGGAGCCAGTGGCCATCCCCAGAACCTTCTCCTAGACATACCACTTTTACTCACAGTGGTGTGCCAGGGAAACTGCACCTTCTTCTTTTTTTAAAATGATACCCCTTAGCCTTTAATAGAGTCCCGAATTTGGGGGGAAGGGTACTGGGGAACCCAAGATCCTCCACAGAGACCTCCTGGGAAGCCCAAATCAGCCACAGTCCTGGAAATGATTAAGAGCAGTTTTCCATCGTAGGGGAGCTATAAGAAGCCACAGACTTTGCACCCCAGTGGCTCAGACCCTGCTAAGACTGATCACAGAAAACTCTGTTTGGAATGTCAGTGTGTCCCAATATCCCAAAGCCCAGCCAGGCAAGAGCTAGGGGCATCATGGTGCCCACAGTGCACCCTATTCCCACCCCAACAGTATGTGTGGAATAAACGTGAGTTGTTAAGTGAGGGTTGCAGTAGCCTTGAGAGCTGTATTTTACATATAAGAAAACCGAAGCTCTGAGTCCGGTAACATAGCCAAGGCCAGTCGGCAAGCTGGTCAAGTTCAGATTTGAGCATGGACCATCAAAGTCTGAATCCTGTTCTTTTGCCACACAGGCCAAAGCTTCTCACCGAGAATTGCTGTGACATTTCTCAGGTGCTCACACCCCTGCTTCAGTCACACACAAAGGAGAAGAAGGCAGGCCCCAAGTATGATCTGGGGCCAGGAGGGATCCTGGGAGAGAAGTTGTACCTGGGTTTCAGGAAGCAGTAGTGACCTATACCACACAGAGCCACAAGTGCCATGTGAGTGTCCCACACAGGAGTCTGATGTTTTGGGTAGGAAGGGATGTGTTAGAGGCCATGGGAAGGGTGGAAATCAAGGTGAATTAGGACATGAGTCACTTGGCAGCTGAGACGTGGTGTCAGGGGGACAGACAGGAGGTAAAGGCCAGAGTATGGCAAGGAAGGTGTGGGTCCATAAGGTGGATGTGGTGTGTGCTAGTGCAGGAGCCCTTTCTCCACAGAGCCCTGCTATGGCTACCTTGGTTGCTATGAGACAGCCGAATGCTACCTTCTGCCCAATGCTGCTGTCTTTTCCTAGCCAGAGTAGGTCTCTATCTTGCCCTAGACTCCCATACTAGACTACAGTCACTCCTCCTCTTGCCCAGGCAGAAGGCATGTGGCTGGGTGTCAGCATTCTACTTCTATCTGGCTGCCTGGCTTAGCCACCTTGCCCACTTCCGTGTTACCTACTTTCCAGCCCCTGGAGCAGGCCCAGGAGGTGCCTCCTCTCAGGAATCTACTCTCTCTCCCAAGAGGGCCCAGGGTTCTCCTTGGAATAAGACCTGAGCACAGCGAAGTGCTCTGTCCAGGGTAGGGTATAACTGCTGGGAAGAAGGTCCCCAGAGCTCGGTGGGGAGTGGGGGAGCCGAGGGAAGCTGTGCTGAGTCCTGTACATGTGCAGATCCTCCTAAGAGCCTAGCCGTGTATCTGAGAAGCATAGCTAGAGTGGCTGGCCTACCACATGCCTAATAGCTCACTTCTTAACTCTTTTTTTTTTCTTTTTTTTTTTTTGGAGCTGGGGACCGAACCCAGGACCTGCGCTTACTAGGCAAGCGCTCTACCACTGAGCTAAATCCCCAACCCCAATAGCTCACTTCTTAATTCCTGCTAAGATATATATCACTTACCATCGGTGATGGCAGAGCAGTTTTACCAAAACTCAACCCTTCCAGACTGGTCCTGGACACAGCAATGTCTAGAAGCCCTGGGGAACCAGAGTCCCTTGCACTGAGTGTGGTAGGCGCCTGTCAAGGGTGTGGTGATAAGAGTTGTTGGATGTCCTGAGTGGGTCAAGGGTGTGGTGATAAGAGTTGTTGGATGTCCTGAGTGGGTCAGAAGGGCCTCATGAGTGTCCTGTGATTGATACTTCCACAGGACAGGCCTTCTGCACAGGTGGTGACCGTGGCTGTGGGGAGAAGTAGCTCCTGGAAGCTGTGTGGCTTTGAACATTATCCTTGGTCTATTTTCTGAAGGGCCTTCCATGCCTCTACTGGTGGAACCAGTGGTTAGGTCAGGTCTTCACCCAGAGTTCCTTCAGGCAGCAGCAGACGCCATATGATCTTTCCTGACAGGACCTGCTCAGACCTGGCTTAGTAACACAGCAATAGGAAACAGAAAATGGAGGCTTCCTCCTTCCCTCTCCTTTTTTGGCTAGGACCCCTACTCTAACTTCCGTCTTTCTTTTCTTTTTTAAAATTGTTTGGTTTTGGTTTTGGTTTTGAGACAGGGTTTCTCTGTGTAGCCCTGGCCCTCCTGTAGACCTCTGTAAACCAGGCTGGCATCGAACTCAGTGATCTGCTTGCCTCTGCCACCCAAGTGCTGGGATTTAAAGGTGTCCCCCACCACCATGACCAGCCATATTTCTATCATACATCTCTTCCTACCCAACTACACTGGCCAGAACAGGACCGTTTGCCAGCTGTCCCTTGGCCTTTTCACTCATCCTATCCTTGAGAAGCACCATAATGTGCCACTCTGTGACAGTTGTCAATCCTCTCCCAGGGACAGCAGCCTCCTCAGCACTGAGAGCTGCAGCCTGAGGCCCACAGCTTTATGTCAGGGGCACCGTACCGGTGGGTAAGACATTCGAGAGCTTCCCTTACCTTCTTCCCAACACAGTGAAATGTGAGATAGAAGAAGAAATAACCAGGAAGAAAGAGTTGTAAGGAGATGCAGTATCAGCCTACTTTGAGAACACCAGACCAAAGAGGGAAAGAGGCCAGTGAGACTGTAGGGGGTCAGTAGTGGGGAGACAGGAGATGAGCAGGAGGTGCAGGAGGTGGCCATCAGGAAATAGAAGGGACAATGAAAGGCCCATGCAACCCAGGGAGAGAGCACGAGGGTGTTGGGTGTCCCTGAGGTAGGGGGACAACCACCAAGTTGTACCTGACCCTTTTCACTGTTTTGCCTTCCCTTAAGGAAGAAATCTGGTCTCGGGGTTCTGGACTTTCTCACTCCTCCTTAAAGTGGACAGAAGACCCTTCTCTGGGAGTTTGCAGGGATTGCAAGCGCAGTGTGGGTCACTGGTGAGGCCCTGTGAAGTTGCCCTAGCTTTCTAGTCACATCTGTCAGAGAAGCCAAGCGTCTCCCCTCAGCCGCCTCAGGCCATCAGAGATACCCAAGCCCACGCACGGCATCTGGTCTGACTACTGTGGGTTCTTGGTCCTGTCAAGGAGCAAGATTCAGCTGTTAGGGGGTCCTAGAGCTTTCTTGGGATCCTGGCAGGCCTTCAGCAGACACCTCATAACTGATGCTGGTATAGAAAGCCATCATCAAAACGACCCTAGTGCTGTTTCTCTGCCACTGGGGGGGGGGGGGAGAGCCTAGTGCCAGACGTGTCAGGCTTGGCATTTTGGTGCAGCTTCTTTGAGAATCACCATGGTTCTTAGGTGACTAAAAATAAAGGCTGTCACTTTAGAGTCAGTTCCTTTTAGACTGTTTAGAAGGCCCTTCAGAGTG
Organism: Rattus norvegicus; assembly: GCF_021556685.1. Taxonomy (NCBI): domain Eukaryota; kingdom Metazoa; phylum Chordata; class Mammalia; order Rodentia; family Muridae; genus Rattus; species Rattus norvegicus. Next base: position 114,735,525 of record NC_141541.1, read on the forward strand.
TTACGTAAAATATCTTACTCGTCTTGAACTGTGAGTGAAAGAAGCCGCATTTGCTTGGGGAATGTTGCCCTAACCGGAGGCAGATCGCTGTCTCCCCTCCCCTTGCAGGAAAATCAGGATGGAAATAGAATACCATTGTTGAGCCTATCCTAGGAGGATTTTCCTCCAGAAGCCCAAGATGAGTCACACTGGCAGCCCCACCCCCTGGCCCCAGCTCCTAAATCCTTAGTTGCCTCCCTGAGCCAAGGGCTGGCCCAGCCACTTGTCATTGCGCCCTTGGGTTTTGTCCCCAGCACCTTACTCCTATCCGGTCACCTACGCTGGGCAATCCCTACCTGGCTGACTCCTGCAGGGCTCTGCAGTACCCTGGATTGCTGGCCCTCCTAGGCTGGATTCCACTTTCCTTCATCAGGGGCTTGTGGATGCGCTGACCGCTCCACTCTCCCAACTCAGAAGCGCTTGTTCTGCCGCTGTTCACTGTGCCTCCTCCAGGCCACTACAAGGCCTACTGTGTCCCTCTGTTCTCTCCAAGGGACCTCACACTCCCTGTCTCTCCTGGGCTCTCTTCTCTAACCTGCATCTTGGCTCACTCTCCAGAGAGTTCTCTAATTTTGTCTAGTTTCCTCCAGGGCTTCCCTTTCTCCAGTCTGAACCACCCCCACCCCTCACATCCGATTACACCTTGCCTTCCCACAGCTATGCAGCCCCTCCCAGACTCTTCCCAGGCAGCAGCCACATCCTCTCACACTCTTCCTGCAGCTCTGAGGGCTGTGGGGCCTGGGGCCCTCTCTCCTTGATCCACCGTGTGTGACGTGTGACACGGTGTGAGCTCCTGTGGTTGTCTGCCTTGCCTGGCCAGCTCCTCCCCAGCTCCTCCTCCTGATCATGTCTCACTCCCTCAGCCTAGCGTGAGGCCAGGCGGGCCAGCACAGCCCCCGGCCAGCATAAAACTTATTTGTCCCTTTGAACCAATGGGCACTTGTCCACCCCTGACTCCAGGACAGCATTGTCCCTGAAACATTACCTCTTTTTTTCTTCCTTCTCTTTCTTTTTAAACTGTATATGCAGGATGCACACACATACACATGATCACACACATACCACAGCATGCATATAAAGGTCTGAGGACGACTCTGGGGATTCAGTTCTTTCCTTCAGCCATGGATTCTGACGATCATACTCAGAGTGGCAGTCTTGTGGCTGCCATTACCTGAGGAGCCATCTCACCAACCCAACATTTTTTTTTTCCTTGCCCTCATGGTTTCTGTGAAAATTCCAAGCCTAGGCATTTAGGCAAATGAAAGACCATTTGCCTGAGGTTTGGGGAGGGGATGGCTGCAATCTAGAAAGTGTGTCTCGGTGTTACCAGACGTGTGACAAGGCCCTGAGCAAACTGGAGTTAGGGCCTCTGGAGGCCTCCACCTTTTCTTCGGGCTGCACATGTTTAGACATTGTGACTGGAAGTTGTGACAGGCAGGCGTTCTGCCCCTCGGGCACCTGCAACCTGATCTGACTTCCGTCTGAGGGAACCGGCCGGGGCATAAATCAATGGATGACCTGGGAGGCCAGGTCTTATCTGCCTTTGTACTAAAGAAAGTCAAGGCAGGTAGGCCATGGAGTGTGGACTCCCAGTACTGCAGGTGTGTTTTTATTAAAGTCCCATTCACATTCTGAGAGTCGGATATGGCCTTATGTGCCAGCCCAGACAGATCAGACTTTCTGTGACAGGAGACTTCCATGGGCTTGAAATGAGGTGGGTAGCTAGTCGCCTGTGTGACCAAGCTCCCCTGTAAGGGCACTGGGTAATCAGAGTCCTCTGGACACTGATGCAATACATACTTACCAAGCTTTCTGAGTCCCAGACACTGGTGTAGACGTGTGCTCACCTCAGGTAAAAGTCCCACTATGAGAGTAAGATTAGTCCTTGGCAGGGAAGCCCCAGATGTCCACCATGATCCCAGATGTTTTGTCCTCCCTCCTCTAGGTCCTGGCAAAGTGGCAGCAGCCTGTCCTGAGTGTTCCAGTCTGTGACCTATGCAGACCCCAGCCAGGGGCTTGCTTAGTTACCTCACCAGACTGAGGGTGTGTAATCCTGCTACTCAGAGGCCCAGGTGGGGCCTTTCCACAGCTGGGAGAACCCTCTCCTTTGTGGAAGAGAAGAGCAGCACACACTGGAGAGATAGCTGAGTTGGTGGAGTATCTAGCATGCACAGAGCCCTAAATCTGATACCCAGCACCCAAGTGGGCATTAAGCAGGCATGGTGGTTCATGCACATGTTCATAACATGTTCATGTTAAGGCACAAAACATGTTAAGATGTATCTTGGAACTGCCTGGTAAGTTATCCCTGGTGGTGACTGCCACCTGACTCTTGACAGAATAGGCTCATGGACAGAGCAGACAGAGAAAGTGTGTCCAGACACAAAAATGGCATGACTTTTCTAGCTTGCCTGGCAGGGAGCAATGCGTTAGAATAGTAGTAGGGGGAGATGCAAGTATAAGGCACACACTGAAGTGTCCCTTGCCAGACATGGTGTTCTTGTCTCTCATCCCAGCACTGGAAGGGTTGAGGCAGGAGGATTGCCACAAGTTTGAGGTTTGGGGTACATACATCAATACATCGTGGCTACAAAACAAGAAGTAAGTACCCCTTCAGAACTGCAGGCAAAAGTGTTCCCAGTGGGGCCGGCACCCTCCATTAGTGAATGGTTGTGAAACACAGGATACTTTTCTATTCAATTTAATCTAATATAGACACATTTAATGACCACATTCCTGCTGGGCTAAAGTCTGGGCCTCCCTCCCATGGAACTGAGTAGAGGCCCCACTCCTGCCATTGGCCCAGCATCTCTTGTTTTTTAGGTCCGCAGTCTCTGCATTTGGAAATTGGGTTCCTATTAAAAGTTTTAAAGGGGAAGAAAAAAAAAAAAAGCAGGCAGAAAAGGAAATGCCATCAGCGCTGCTCCCCACTGTGGCCTTGAGTCCTGACTGACTGTCGGAAAGGGGCTGGAAGAAGACTGATTCCGGCAGTGCACAGTTCACAGCAGCCAATGGAAACTTGCAGGAATGCTGCTTGGGCCAGCCGGGGGCTTTTTCCACTGCCACTTTACGAGATGCAGACCCGTTGCTGGTTCCTTGGCTGGCCAACTTGGAGACGTGAGGAGTTCTTTGAGCTTAGCTCTGCCTCAGGGGGTCCAGTTCATGTTCTACAGGCAGTGACTTTTCAGGTTCTGTCCTCAGACCTAGAGGGACAGAGTCCTCCCATCCCTGGCCAGCTCATGTAGAAGGGACCCTTTGTAACAGCTGACATCCACACAGGATGCTGTGAGAATTTATAGCAGCATTGAAGGGGAAACTCTTTCTCAAAATGTCTGTTTTAGTGAGTGTATGAAAGCTTCCTTTCTGCTGTATCAGGCTCAGGCATCCATGGAGCCTCAGGGGATGAGACACATTACCTGGCCTTTCTAGTGACAGTGGGAACCTAGCTTGTTGCGCTCACAGTGACCTTACGTGTGGTGACCTTATCCTCAGTGGCTGGTGTGGCCTTCATGTATGAAGTGACCAGCAGAGCCTGGGTCAGCTTAGCGTTGTTAGGGTTGGCGAGACTGGTGGGACAGGCAGAGTGACAGTCCTCTATGAAGTGTGCAGCTGCCCAAAGCCAGAGGAAGCAGACAGATTTCTACAATCTTTGTGGGAGCCCCATCTGCAGCTCTGGCCTTGGTCCTTGAAGTACACATAGCCTGGGTGCGTGGAAGTGGTTCCATGTGGCATTGTCCCTTGCCAGTGATCACCCTCGTCCTCACCCCCAGGTGGCACTGTCTCACTCTGTGCTCATAGGACCCACACAAGTAGAGCTCCCACCCTCTGGGCTTGGGCTGATAGGATGAATGACACTCACTTTGTCCCCTGCCAGTCTTGGAAAGAGTGCCCTTAGCATAGAGGGGAGGGCTGTGTCCTGGGCAGGAGTACCAGACTAGGGCTCAAAATTCCTTATTCCATGGTTGTCTTGGAGAAATGACTGAAGGCTATGAGGTCTGCCATCTGTCTTTCCTCTTCCTGCCCACAAATTCTCCAGAGGCACAGAGGGCATGAAAGGCCAGGCAGAGCCCATTGGTGGGGAGTGAGGCACGTGGCATTTGGGTACCAGGCTGAAGTGGCTTACAGTGATTCCTAGGGCAGGGCAGCAAGGTAGGCCCTCCATCCTGAGCCTGATACCTTTTATTTTGCAGACAGTGTCCATTCTGGAGCAGCGGCTGACACTGACAGAAGACAGGCTGAAGCAATGCCTGGAGAACCAGCAGCTAATCATGCAGAGAACACCACCTTGATGAGGGGAGCAAGGATCAGGAGCTCAATTGATTGGGGGGATAGCAGGCCAGGGATTTGTACGGGAACTTGAGTAAATAAATAAAGGGATCCCACCCGAGGGAGCCACACCTTACCCAGTCTGGGATTGGTGCCCTCCTCCCTACCCCCTCCCCACCCCCACAGGTGCTGTTGGTACCTGGACCTCTCCATCTGACAGTGGGAAGCTCCCAGTGGGCAGAGCCACTCAGAAAAGACTGGAGACCCAGAAGGCAGGGCCACACTCAGTTTAACAAAAAGTACCCATTTGAACTGTGTGTTTACTCAGAAGCTTAAGATGATGCATGTGTGGGCTTGCTCTGCCCCACCCCCCCACCCCACCCCCCATCCCTCCACCACCCCCCCCCCCCGTTCCTTCTCTCTCTCTCTCTCTCCCTACACCCCACCCCCACCCCAGGTCTCCATTCACCTCACCTTTAGCCTCCTGACTGGCTTCTAAGTTGACTGCTCGTTGCTTAGATGAGCCAAGAATCTCTCCATCTGACCCCTCTCCCCCCCAAAGCCCCCACGAGGGCCATCTAAGTCAGGTTTGTTCAGGAATGAGCTGGGTGGAATAGGTAGATCCTTTAGCATGGCCTTAATTTCTGTCACCACGTATATTCACCAGGACTCATGGCTTCTTGCTTTCTATATGCATGAGAGTAAAGGAATCTGAGAAGTAAAACTACTCTGACTGACCTTTGTGCAGTTCTGGATAAGACCTCATCGGTCCATCCCAAGGTCCTAAAGGGAGAATGACAGCAACAGGAAGTGGGGTGTTCAGATTGTTTGCAGCTGTTTGGGTACTGGGGTGCAAGAATAGCCAAAGCCTCCGTGTACTACCCACACCCTCATAACTGGCTTCCATGGGGATCCTGTCTTCCCAGGCATCCTGTCTCCATTCATGAGGGCTTCCAGGGGCCTCTTCCTCCACCTCTGGACTGGGAAAGCCATAGTGAGTGCTTTCCATCTGAGCTGCTGAGCCTTCAGCCTTGAGCATCTTGGGGCTTAGCCAATCAGGGAGGTCCTTGTCCCCTAGCTTACTGCCCTGCACCAAGGTGGGTCTTAGTGCTGGAACCTCTCGGAAACTGTCAGTACAGTGGTTAATACAGTCAGTCCCAGCCCACACAGCTTCCAGGAGAAGCAGCGCCTGAATGTCTTAAGCGTTCAGGCTGGCAAGAGGGCCAGTCTGTGTTGATTTCTGATAAGCCGTAAGTGTGGGAGGTCACCTCCTCCAGCTGCCATTAGGTGAGAAAGGCTAAATTCCAGAGCCAGACCTTGGTTCCACCCATCCCAAGCTGTACCCCTTAATACTGTAGTCTAACTTCTCTGAGGCTCTGATTGATAGCAGTTTTGAAGAATGATCCTATCCTCCAGGTGCTGTACCTGCCCAGCGCAGACTGCTGGCACAAGGGAACCTGTTGCTCTGTCCAGTCCCACTAGATGGCAGAGCCTCTTGTCAGGGACAGGAGGTAGGGAAGAGCTGGGGCTCTCGGGATGCCCTGAGAAGCTGCAGTGTAGGGAGCCCAGTGGCCTCTGGCAGGAAGGGCACTCAGCTGCCTCTGGAGATAGTAAGCACCCGATCCTGTGAGCCTTAGCTGGTGCCAACTCCAAGGGCACAACTTGTGTGGCCAGCCTTTTCATCCCCTGCCCTGCTGGCTCTGCCACCCAGCGAGGGCTCTTGGTGGAGCCAGGCCGAGTGCAGATAGGCCCATGTGGAAGCACATGCCTTAAATTCCAGCACTCAGTAGGCAGAGGCAGGAGGATCTCTCTGAGTTTGAGCCTGGTCTCACCCAAAGCACAGGTTGGGGCATGGGCAGAGCATCTGTGTCCACCCATCCTTCTCTGCTTCCTGGCTGTGAGTGCGTGGTAACCAGCTGCTTCAAGCTCAGACTGCCATGGCCTCCCTACTGTGATGAATGTGAACCAAATAAACCTTTCCTTCTGAAGCTGCTTTTCCAAGTCTTGTCAAAGCAATGGAGAAAGTAAGAGAGCTACCCTCATGAGGTGCTTCTGCAGCTCACACACCTCCCTCAGTAGAGCAGCAGGATTCCCCAGCCTACATACATGGCTCTTGGAATAAGCAGTGATCTTTACTTCCATACCCAGGGCAGATTTACAAAAGGGCTAAAGCTCATTGAAGACCAAGATCTTCAAAAAGATTTTGTTTTCCTACCATGAGACCCAAACTCAGAACCTGCCTGGTTGGGGTGGGGTTCTACAGTGCTCTCACCACGGGGGACTGACTAGCTACACTGCCAGCTCCTACCCTTGTGAAGAAATTCTAGGCTGCCTGAATGGGACAACTATCTGGAGTGGTAGAATGGCCTGAGTGTCCTGCAAGGTTGGAGGTCATGTACCTGGGCCTCTCTGGCAATATTTGTCTCCCAAATAATACTACCAACCCTACCTGATAGCTACCCTGGCCCTGCTCGCACCCGCTTTTGAAGGGTGTCAGGCACAAAAGCATCCCTTCTGAAAGTTCAGCCAGAGGCTCCCAGGAAGGCAAACCGTAACTCCCACCCCCAATATGCCCGTCCTTACCCTTCTCTCCCTCTAAGAAGTGGCTAAGTTGCCATGGCCAGCATCTCCAGGCTCTAGGACTTGGACCCGCACTTCTTGTCAGAGAAGCAATAGTGGCAAGCCAGGTAGGCTTTGAGAAGCACCATGCCAGGAAGAAGTTGCCGAGTCTGACAACCACAGGCATGGTTTCCTAGCTTGCTTCCACTACTGTGGCAAAACATTCTGACCCAGAGCAACATGGGGGAGAAGAAGCTGACTTGGCTTACACACCCTGAGGGAAGTCAGGGCAGGAACTCAAGCAGGAGCCTGGAGACAGGAACTGAAGAGGAGGCCATGGAGAAACACTGCATTTCAAAAGTCAGAACCTTTTATACAGTCCAAGACCACTAGCTGAGGGGTGGCACCAGTGGGTCTTCCCACATCAATCATTAATCAAGAAAATGCTCCCAAGACTTGCCTACAGGTGGCCAATATGATGGGAGCATTTTCTCAGTTGAGGGTCCCTCCTTCCCAAATGACCCTAGCTTGGCAAAGTGACCCAAACTTGCTGGCACACAGGGCACATCCACCTGCCTCTCATCTTTGCGTACCACCCCCAGGGACACCTAACAGGCAGGTTCCAAGGACCCCCAAAGGCCTCTGGCCATTTTCGCAGTCTCCATTGGAACTCCATCCTGGTTTCCTGCCTTCTGTCCTGGGATCTCTGTCATCCGACAACTTTGCCTTGGCTCAGGATTTCTTCCTAGTCGTGGGCATCTGGGGCAGGGGCAGCGCACCGCACAGGTGAGATGTTCCTCATCCATTGCGCGTGGCCTGGCTCTGTGGTCTTGGAAAGCCCTCCCTTATTTCCTGGCCTCTGTAAAACCCTCGGTGAATGTGGACAACATAGGACTGTCTTTCACCTTATAGCCAGGTCCCTTTCCTGGCACTTGGCTCTTCGTGTCAGTGGGGAGAGGGGACTTGGTTCCAGGGTCTCTCTGGCTCCCATTCTAAGTGGCCTTCATTCCCTAGTGTTCTTCTCCTGCCACCAACATCTCTGGGGACAGAAGGAAGTTGGGAGTGTGAGGAGGTAAAAACTCCAGAGCAGCCACCTCCTCTGCCACAGGGAGGGGTAGGCAGGCTTCGGGGTGGATGTTTGTGATTACCCAGAATCCCGGAAACCCAGCCCGCTGAGCAAGCGAGGACACGGTGAGTCACCATCACCCTCATCCCAGCTCCATCACTGACCTCATCTTTCTAATGATTTGCTCAAGATAGGCACTTGATGGCTCCAGCCTAAACTGGTCTGTGACCATTTGAGGGGGACCAGAAGCACAGGGGTAGTTTCCTCGCCCCTCCCACTCCGCTGCCTGGAGAAGTCTGTTCACCGGGAGGAAGGAAAGAAGCCGGTCTTCCTACCGCTTCCTGTTCTCAGCCTCAGCTTCTCTCTTTCAGGCGCAGCATGTGCTCCTGGAAGGGGCGCTTTGGTCTGTTTGGTGGGTGCCCTGTGACAGAGATGGGCCTACAGGTCAGTGTCACGAAGGCACCACACACACCAGTGCCTTACCATCTCTACCTTCTAGACGGGCATTGGTGAGTTAGACTTCCCTAAGCGCCCAGGCCTTTGTGTTCCCTTGATCTCAAGGTCTAGCCCCCGTGGATGGTGGGTACCCTTGATTCTAGATGTCCTTGCCTATCACGGCTCTCTGCCTTCCACCAGACTTGGCTTGGCCTGGGATCTGACAGATCTGTCTAGAACAACCCTCCTGTTCAAGAACTTGCTGCAGTCACCCAGCCCACATCCACCATGAGCCTCTCAGACTCTGACGCCAGCCAAGGCCATGCCCTCATGCTCAGGGCTGGATGGGATCGTGCACTCAAGGCTTGCACATGGTGACCCCTCACCAGCCCTGCTCAGGATCCAGTATCTTGTTCCCATGACAGCTGCAGAGTGTGTCCCTCAGAAGCCTCTGAACTCCGGAGCCAGAAGCAATGTGTGAGCACTCCTACCCCTCCATGCGGCAGCTCACGTGCGCCCGCACCTATGCCTGCTCTCTGGAAACAAGGTATGTCCTGTCCCAGTAAACATGGCTGCTATGAACTCTGGCAGAAGCTGGGAGACTGACCTCTTTTCTTTTTTTTTTTTTTTTTTTTTGGTTCTTTTTTTTTCCGGAGCTGGGGACCGAACCCAGGGCCTTGCGCTTGCTAGGCAAGTGCTCTACCACTGAGCTAAATCCCCAACCCCCTGACCTCTCTTCTGACACTGCCCCTGGAGTGTGGGCTGGGATGCACCTAGAGCAAGGCCAGTCATGAGCTCCCACGAGGATGCTCACAGCCCTGTGAGAGGTGGCTGGTCTCCTGTTGAGAGCCAGTGCCTTTGATCCGAAGGAGATGAACTGGGAATAGAAGTCTCAGGCAGGACCACCTGAGGACCACCAACGTCCCCAAGAGCATGAACCTGTTCCCGTCCTACAGATCGAAAAAACAAAACAAAAAAAACAAAACAAAAAACAAACAAACAAAAAAAAAAACAAACAAACCAGCAACTAGCCAAGGCCTTTCCAACCTTTCTCCCACGCCTGCCCCTGCCTGGCTGCACAGCACTCAAGCTGCCAAAGGGTCAAGCAAAGTGCGGATAATAGAAAAGCCTGTAAGATGGCTCACACCACTCCTGCTCAGCCCCAGAGAGGCCAAGTGGGCCCTCGTTTTCATCCCCCACGGAATACCATATATCATATATCGTCACTGTTCAGCCCCAGGGTTCCTGCAGCCAGGAATGCAGGACCTCACCTCCGAGCCTCCGCCCTCACAGAGCGACAGTAGAAATAGCCTCATCGACTGCTGAGACAACTCACAGTTCTGAGAGCTGGGTTTCTCTGCAGTGAAATAAGACCCAGGAAGTAGATAGGAACCCAAGAGGCAGGCCTGTATTATTGGTGCTCCCCCACCCCCATGCTAGCCAACCTGGGCTCAACTGGGGCTCGGCTGGTATTCCTAGGAGGGGTTCCATTGTGTGTCAGCATGCCTCAAAGATCACTGCCCAAATCTCACACATCTTTTAATGAACTCCACCGCCCAACACAGACCAACATGGCCTCTTCCCAGTGGGATTTCTAACCATCAGGCCAATCCAGGTGCCAGGCCTTTCCATGTACTCGTTGTGAATGCCAAGTTGGGGTTCAGACTGGTGATTAGCTCCTCAAACCACCAGGCCTGGTAGAAGGACAGAACTTGAGAGGACAGCTCTGTCACTAGTCACTGGAAGTGAGGAGGAAGCTTCTATCCCCACCCTCTCCTGCCTGCCAGGTTCTATACCCACCAAACCCCTGAGGTCCAGGACCTAGACAAGCAGAGCCAGGATTTTGGCTTTTTCTATCTGAGAGAAGAGCAGCCTCCTAGAGGCCTCCTGCACCACCCCCATCGGATCACTGGCCTGAGGCCTCCTGCAGGGGCCTGGGAGCCTGCCTGCCAATCTGGGGTGCGGTAGAGCTTCTGGGGACTGAGCTTGCCTTGGCTTCCTCCACTGCCACATGTTTCCAATCCCTTCCCAGGCCCTTCTCCCCCTCCCCAACCCCTTCCCATTTCCTCTCAGCCATCCATGTGGAACTCATTAAGAGACCCTCAGGGCTCGTAACCCAACTCTGGCCTGGGCTTGGGGAGAGTGCTCTGTCCACGGCCTGCATGCGGACAGACTCAGCCTCCCCATGTTCACCCCACAGCATCTCTGTCTGGCCCCGAGGAGCTCTAAGCCGACAGAGACCACAGAGAACTGCCTAGGACCAAGAGTCCGCTATGCTGAGGAAGGAGGTATAGCCAAGGCATCTCTTGTCAAGGCTCTTCCTGTCCTCTCCCTTTAAATAACCCAGCCTCCTCCTCAGTAAGTACCTCAGCCTCCTCAGCAGCTGGGTTAGGAGCCCTGGTCCTAATGGCTAACTGGATTGTGTAAAAGGCAAAGCCCAGTGTCGCTGAGGGCAGATTTTGAGGCTTCTGAGCCACTGGCTTGATGACCTTCAGCTTCCGGTCTGAAAAGTGGGAAAGTCCAGGGAATAAATCAGTGCCGTGTGGAACATAAGGCCACATTGTCCTGAAAGCCCATTCCATTGGAGCTTACGCATGCATAGACAGACAGACAGACAGACAGGATAGACAGACAGACAGACACAGATGATAGATAGGCAGGCAGACTGACTGACTGACTGACAGACTGACAGACAAAAACCTGATACTGATCACTCTGATCACCAGAGTTTGGGAGATACCAGGGTGAGTGTGTATGGCTGACACCCTCCCTGCAGGACTTGTCAGAGTTTTCAACTCATACCTATACAGTGGAGTTGTTTCCAGATGTGTGACCGCATGACCTTTTGTGTAGAGGTATACATAGTGAGGCTAGAGTTGTGTGGAATCCATTCTAGAAAATACTAGACGGTCAGTGGTCCCTAATAAGAAAGACTCCTGTGGATCCGAACAGTAATTTTCTTCTGGCTCTTAGGAAAGCTGGACACTCGATGGTGGTGACAGCTTAAGAAGGGAGCAGGAGCCCATGGGGGATAGGGGACGTCTATGGTCAAGGAAGGATGATGAAGGAGTCAGGCCAGGGCCCTGATGACTCTCCACCTAATCTTCCTTCCTCGTGGGAGAACAGGCTAGTGGGTGGGACAGGACAGCATCGGTGCTGAAGCGCAGGCCGGCAGGCAGGCAGGGCCTTTCCCATGGAGCGAGGCCTGCACAGGCAGGCCCAGGGTGTTGGGAGTGTCCGCACTGCCACCCCACGGCAATATCAGCCTGGGGATGGGGCGCCACTGGTTCAAGGTTCAAAAGAGTTCCTTTGTCTCTGTTTCCCACCCAGTTGGGGCCAGCCTCTGCCCAGAGCCCACCGTACCTACATGCTGGCACAAGTGCCCCTCACCCTTCCTGGATCTCTGTTCCAGAAGGCCTCCCCACCAGGGTCCTCCACTAGTCTGCCCTGACTAAACACAAGACACATAAGAAGGAGAAGCAGGCAGGGCTGGACTTTCACACACGTATTTACCGTTTCTGTCTCGTGGAGGGTCTGCATGCATCTTACAGCCAACCCGCTTTTACAGAGAAAGAAACAGGTTGGGGAGAGGCAATGATGGCTTCGGGCTGGAACCAGCTACCTTAGCTTAGGCCTCACAGTTTCCACCTCACTCCGTTTCACCCCTACTCTGTCTTGAAAGTCACATCGAGGGCCTGCAGGTGTCTGCACTTGATCTTACCCAGCGTGGTACCAGGCCAAGACACTGCTACATATATAGAGAAGAGAACAGAGTCTGCTCAGCCAGCCCCCTTGGCCACAGAGGGCTTCTCCAATATTTCCCACTAAAGACCTGCCAGACTTCCCTCTTCCCTCTGGGAGTTAGCTGGGCAGACGGAAAGATGGAAGGCCCCACTTGGAGCCATCTGATTGATAGCACACTTGTGTCTTTTCAGCTCTCCAGGTCTTTGCGTGGCTCCTGGGAACTGCCTGGGAGTCCCACATCTGGGCAGAGCCTGGGCCCTGCCTGAGGAATCCAGCCACTTTTTGCCCTGATGTCTTGCAGTGGAACAGTGTTCCTGGGCCGTCTGCTGTTTCAGAATCTCTGCTGAATGCCTATAGCACTGTAGGGCCCTTTCCCCTGCCCTAGGGTCCAGGCAGAATGTCAAGCTGCCTGGAGATGGGGGGTCCGAGCTAGGTTTTGTTGTTGTTTGTTTTGTTTCTGCTCTCCTGCTCTTCCTCCTCCTCTCCCTTCTCCTCCTCTTCCTCTTCATTTTTTATTTCTTTAAGGAGACAGGATCTCACTATGTAGCTCTGGCTGTCCTAGATCCCAGCGTATACACCAGGCTGGCCTTGAACTCACGGATATTAGAGATGACCTGCCCCTGTCTCCCGAGAGCTGGGATTAAAGGTATGTGCTACTATGCCTGGCTCATGCCGTCTTCTGAGACTCCATGACATGAGCTGTAATAGCTAGATGCCAGGAGAAAAACGAGGCAGCTTCCAGCAAAGCTCGCCTCCTGCCCATCCCCTCCTCACATTAGAGAACAATCAGAGCTCACTGAATCTCTGCCCTGCCAACAATCTTTATTGCGTGTTTCATGAGGTCGAGGGGCCTTCCTTGGGACACTTGCTGATGTATCAGGAGTAGGACTGGGTGCAGCCAGGTCAGATAGGACAGCCCAGCTTGTATGAGATGTACTACTAGGTGTGACACCTAGGACCGGGACCTCAAGCCAGCACCCATGTCTGGGCCAGGCCAGGTGGTTCCCAGGCCATTTCCCTAGCAGCATCATGGTCACTGTCATTGCCACCATCAATGCCTCATAGGAGGGATTCCTGAAAAACAGGGCTGCGTAGGCTGGTAGGGAGAGGTACAGACAGGCCCAGGCGACAGGCAGATGCTAATGAGGCAATTAGGCCTAGCAGCTACAGAGAGACCTGCCCACCCAAGACAAGCCCAGCCCAGGCCCCTGGCACATCCGCCAGCCCAGGCCAGGTGCCCTGGGAATTCCTGGCCTGCTCCACCCTCCCTGCCTAGGAGGGAGGCGGGACTGGCTTGATAGTCAGGAACCTTTTCACTCCTGCTTCCCTAGTTCAAACACCAGGGTGAGTTTGGAAAGATAGATCCAGGGGACCTCTAACTCCATCACTGCTTTTTACAAATGAGTGAGAGGGTTTATCGGGGGAGGCCCCAGCCCATCCGTACCCCCTGGCCAAGGTAGCCATAAAAAGCCATCCTCCTACCCCCCGAATCTATTTCCTGGTATCACCAACCTGGGGCCAGGCCACCTAGCTCTTGATGCCAGAGGCCGAGAATGATGTGGTGAGCAGTTGCCCGCAGCCAAATACCCTGCTCCCCAAAGATGTCCAGGATGGGCTCATGGGAGTGCTGCCTCTAGCCAGGAACTGTCAGAGAGGAAGGACAGAGTGCTTGGACTTTCGAAAAGGGAGATATTTCAAGACAGTGGCCTCTTTCCCTCTCTGCCCAGCCTACCTCTGAGGCCCAAGAAAGTTTTCAGCCACCTACCTGATTCCCCTGGCTCTCTAAGGATGACTTCAGTGTCCAAAGATGGGGCATCTGGCTGAGTCAAAAACCCTCCACACCCCTCTTTCAGGTTTAAGGGGTACTGACTGGTATTGGGCCTGGAAACCAGGCTCAGGACCCTAAGGATTTGACATCTACAAAGAGGCTAGAGTTTTGGTTCAGCCTGTAGAAGAAAGGTATGCCACCCTGTTCCCAGCCCGGGAGGGAAGACCTCTGACAGAACTCGAGGCCCTGACATGAGGGAGAGCAGAGGCTAATGGCAGGGAGCTCCAGAAACTCCTACTGAGCAACTCCAGGTAGGTCAGATGGGACGAACTGAAGGCCACATGGGGAATGGAAGTTAGTTAGACCATGTGGCAGGGGAGGCCCCAAAACATTTAAAATCACAGGAGCACGTGCTTATGGCTGACAATGTAGACGCATGCTGGGGTGGGTTCTAATCCCGACACAGCCACTTTGCAGGTACCTACTCAGGTCCAGAAGGGGACAGGAGAGTCTGGGAAAGAAAAAGAAGATAGTCAAAGGAAAAACCTAGAAGATAAATCCTAGCAGAGGGATTGATACCTTACCCCCCAACACCCATACACCCAAGAAAGAACCAGCAAAGGTGTCTGAGAGGAAGCTGGGTAGACCTTGTCAGAGTCTAGCCAAAGGGAATGTGGTGGACAGCTGAGGCCCTGAGGGAAAGTACAGAGAGTCAGGGCTAGACTGGCCACAAGTGGTGAGGGTGGGGGCGGTAGGGTAGACTATACAGGGGCAGCTGAGGCTAGCTGAGGCAGGGACCAAGGGCAGGACCAGTTCACTCATTCTTAGACATGCTGGGGGCAATGTATATCATAGCTGTAGGGCTGGAGACAGGAAGTCTGGATAGAGACTGGAGGGACCCACTGGAGAGGTCAGGAGCCTGGGCTGTGGTGTATTAACTGAGTCCAATGGTCTCCAGGTATTGGGTACATTACCCATGTTTGCTACAGAAGTAGAAAACACCCTGTGGCCTCTCTATGGGGCTGCCTCCCACTCCCAGTCTACCCCCACTGTACTCGTCCTCTGACCTGGGGTGTTGAGGGGAGAGCAGAGGACCCTGGAACCAGATGAGAATACCTGGCAAAGGAAGAGGAGTTCTGGATTTTAGTCGGACCCAGGCCTTGGCCACGGCTTGACTTGTGACCATGGGCCTCAGTTTCTTCATCTGCCAACAAAGCTGGCAGCATTCCCATAGCTGACACAGAGCCCAGATGGGAGGCCAAGAGGGACTATGTTAGACACAGTCAGATGTGCACCTGGCCAGTAAGCCCAAGGGGGCCGGTGTGTGGGAACTCATACTGGGAGCCCCAGGCGGTCCTCCACCCTCTCCCTAGCCTGCCCTTCCCACTTGTTCATGTTTATATGTTTCCTTCCCATCACCTGGGCCACCATGACTCACCCCAGGCCCTGTGGGTATATGAGTAACTTGCTGGGACCAGAGCCAAGCCAGTGGGCAAGACACTTCCCTTCTTGTGCCTCAGCTTTCCCATCTGTAGAACGGTCAGAGCCCTGCTCCACTCACCTCATTGAGGAATGTGGGGCAATCACAGGGCTGAGAAGGTGAAAGCATGAGAGGCCATGGAAAGAGGGCAGCGTGGGTCTCACCTACCTGGGGCTGACCATCCTGACAGTCCCTATCTTCTCAGGGATACCAAGAACTTGGAGTGGCCACTGGGACGCCTGGCTTGACACTGGCTGGCAGGACTCTAGGGATGAAAGGGACCAGACCCAGTGGGACCAACTGTCTTTAAATGGGTAAAGGACCCTATACAGGGAATTTAGATCTTTGAACAAATTCTACAGTGACCAGGCAGAAAAACTGACCGTGCTAGGTCCCTCGGGAACTAGAGATGTGATGGGCATCGTGGAATGGTCGTGTAATTACAGCAAAGGGGATACGACTTAAGTGAGACTTGAGAGTTCAAGGCCAGCCATAGGTACAAAGTGGTAGATAGCCTTTCTCAGAAACAAAATGGTCCAGAGATGTAGCTCAACGGCAAAGTGCCCGTCTATTGTGCGGGGGTTGGTAAGTTAAGTACCTGGGAAGAAGGTGGGATGAGTTCAGAGGGTGGGGACAGAAGCTCTGAGTCTGGAACAGGGAGTAGGAGGGGCAGGAAGACATAGATGAGGTGGTGCAGGGATGCCAGAGCTGCTATGGCTATGAATTAAGAGTCCACCATAAAGAAGGCCTGAGTACCAAGGCCTGAGTATGGAGTCAGAGAACAATTGTGGGGATTGGTTCTCCACTTCTATCATGTAAGTCCCAGGGATCCGACTCATCCAACCTCAGGGTCAAGTGGCTGTATCCAATGAGCCACTTCACCAGACACTACTTTTTCTGAGCCAAGTTCTCACTAAGTTACCCAAGCTAGCCATCAGTTCACTCTATAGTCTAGTTAGGTCTTGTGAGCCTCCCACCTCAGAACTCCTGGATAGCTGGAGACTACAGACATCTGTCACCAGGACTGGCCACAATCCTTTATCCTATCACAATTATTTGGCCTGGTAACGTTTGCTGTAAAGAATGTGAAGCCAAGGTCTGGCTTAGCAAGAAGTGCTGCAGTTGACTAGTAATGTCTGCCTGGAATAAAACATGGATGACTGCCCCATGTGGATTCCTGCTTCCTATTTTTCATTCTCAGACTAGGCTCTGGAGATGGGGACTCCATGTAGAGAGGTTCTGCCCTGTCCCCCTGAGTAAGGAGGACTTAAATTCATCTGACCTTATCCAAATGCCCACTCCTCTGTCTTGTATCTTTCCTGGCACAGAGCAGGCTCTCCAAAGGTGTTTGAGAAGGAGCAGGTGGAAGGCTAGCCAAAGACTGGCTTTTTCCTCTCCCCTCTTTGCTTGCTCAAGGCAGCCTTGGGGATCAGATTCCCACCGATTTCCCAGGGCCATCATGTCATGTGCCTGGACATGGCCCTATCTCTTGCCTGGGTATTTGTTCCCCAAGGCTCTGCATTCTCACCTGCCCACACATCTGGGCAGATGTGGCTCCCACTGAGACCCTAGAACTAGCCAATAGGAGACAGTGAGTCTGGTGAGTAGGGGTAAGAGTATGGTTCCCACTGGGTTGGTGGGACATATCCTTTGGCTGGCCTGTCTGCTCTACCCAACAAGAGCAGCAAATGCCAGAGAGGGATGCTGAGTATGTGTATGAACATAACAATGTATGTACATGCTATCTATCTTCTTTTCTACATGCACTTAGGTGCCTGTGGTCTATACCTATGACACATATCTACAAGATGTATGTGTGTGTGTCTGTGTATGTATCATAGGTAGATCCATGTCTTGTGGCTGTGTTGTGTATTCTTGAATGTACATGCGTGTACAGATGCAAACATATGAGCCTGTGTGGCAAGAGACTAGTTCAGGACTAGTCTTTCACAGATCACCCCTGACCTAATTGTCTGGACCTCATCTCCCCAAGTGGGTGACCCACCAAGGGCTGAGCAAACTGCCAAGGCAAGCAAAGTGAGCAAGTTTCTGGTCGTGGCATGGGGAGCATCACTGGGCACAGGGTGGCTGAGCTAACATCAGGAGGAATCGTTGACTGCACTGTTCCTCACTAACCTGGACCTGCTCATTTCTCACAGGTGACAGCAGCCAGGACTGCTCAGAAGCCCTCTTGACTGGAATCACAGAATACACCGGTAGGCCCAGCAGTCAAGGGGCTGAAATGGGGATTGTTAATTTGAAGCCAGTCTCAGCTACAACCCAGACTATGAAAGAGAGATCTTATCTCAAAAAACAAACACAAAAGGAAACAAAGATGGAGGGTTTGCAGAAGGGAGAAAGCGTATCTAAGTAGGAATTCAACCTAATTATATCTAGCTTCTTTGGAGAACAAGAAAGGACTCCTCTCGATAGGCTATGTCACTCAAAACATGATGGCCCATCTTGAAGAAATCCTCAAGGATCAGAGGATGCTTTAAACTGACACAGCAGCGGGGTCGCCAAGCCACACGAGGAGTGGGGGCTTGGGGGTACACACCAGTTCACATCTGTTTTTGGGGATCTCCAGTTCCTGTAGAAGACAACAAAAGGCAGGAAATGCCCCACACATCATGCCCAGGCTTGCCCCCCCCATTCTGTGTTGAATGTGCATACACATCATGGCCAGGCTTGTCCCCCCCCTTCATTCTGTGTTGAATGTGCACACACATCACGGCCAGGCTTGTCCCCCCCTTCATTCTGTGTTGAATGTGCACACACATCATGGCCAGGCTTGTCCCCCCCCCCTTCATTCTGTGTTGAATGTGCACACACATCATGGCCAGGCCTGTCCCCCCCTTCATTCTGTGTTGAATGTGCACACACATCATGGCCAGGCCTGTCCCCCCCTTCATTCTGTGTTGAATGTGCACACACATCATGGCCAGGCCTGTCCCCCCTCCCCTTCATTCTGTGTTGAATGTGCACACACATCATGGCCAGGCTTGTCCCCCCTCCCCTTCATTCTGTGTTGAATGTGCATACACATCATGGCCAGGCTTGTCCCCCCCTCCCCTTCATTCTGTGTTGAATGTGCACACACATCATGGCCAGGCTTGTCCCCCCCTCCCCTTCATTCTGTGTTGAATGTGCACACACATCATGGCCAGGCTTGTCCCCCCTCCCCTTCATTCTGTGTTGAATGTGCACACACATCATGGCCAGGCTTGTTCCCCCTCCCCTTCATTCTGTGTTGAATGTGCATACACATCATGGCCAGGCTTGTTCCCCCTCCCCTTCATTCTGTGTTGAATGTGCACACACATCATGGCCAGGCTTGCCCCCCCCCATTCTGTGTTGAATGTGCATACACATCATGCCCAGACTTGCCCCCCCTTCATTCTGTGTTGAATGTGCACACACATCATGGCCAGGCTTGTCCCCCCCTTCATTCTGTGTTGAATGTGCACACACATCATGGCCAGGCTTGTTCCCCCTCCCCTTCATTCTGTGTTGAATGTGCATACACATCATGGCCAGGCTTGTCCCCCCTCCCCTTCATTCTGTGTTGAATGTGCATACACATCATGGCCAGGCTTGTCCCCCCTCCCCTTCATTCTGTGTTGAATGTGCACACACATCATGGCCAGGCCTGTCCCCCCCTTCATTCTGTGTTGAATGTGCACACACATCATGGCCAGGCTTGTCCCCGCCCCTTCATTCTGTGTTGAATGTGCACACACATCATGGCCAGGCTTGTCCCCCCCCCCCCTTCATTCTGTGTTGAATGTGCACACACATCATGCCCAGGCTTGCCCCCCCCCATTCTGTGTTGAATGTGCATACACATCATGGCCAGGCTTGTCCCCCCTCCCCTTCATTCTGTGTTGAATGTGCACACACATCATGGCCAGGCTTGTTCCCCCTCCCCTTCATTCTGTGTTGAATGTGCATACACATCATGGCCAGGCTTGTCCCCCCCTCCCCTTCATTCTGTGTTGAATGTGCACACACATCATGGCCAGGCTTGCCCCCCCCCATTCTGTGTTGAATGTGCATACACATCATGGCCAGGCTTGTCCCCCCTCCCCTTCATTCTGTGTTGAATGTGCACACACATCATGGCCAGGCTTGTCCCCCCCTTCATTCTGTGTTGAATGTGCACACACATCATGGCCAGGCTTGTCCCCCTCTTCCCCCTCCGTGTCATTCTGGGTTGAATGTGCACAAACAGGGAAGGCAGCCTCAAACGTGTCTTGTGGCTTCCAGGGAATTAGGGATGAGACAGGGACAGGGAGTGGAGGACCATAGATACCACTGGGCATCCAGACTGAAGAAGTCTGTAGGGGTATTGCCCGGTAGCTGTGATGGAATGCAGACCGGATGGGAACAAGGGTCCTGGAAGCTCACAGCAGCTAATCTGGACTGGAGGATCAAAGGAAGCTTCTGGACAGGGACACCTAAGCTGAGATCAGAGAGTAGACAAAGGCTAGGGGTAGTCGATAGACGGTTGTGTAACAGTTTCCTCTGAGATTGAACTACTCCATCCTGCAGGGAAGCTACTTAAACAGGAAGGTAAACAACTCAAAATAGCTTTAGGAAGTCCCTGTCACCGACCAGATTCACTAGGCCCCTCCCTGTCAGGATAAGCAATAAAAGCTGAGAGTCCCTCTAGAAAGACCAGAGGAGAATTTTGAGACCAGAACAGCTGCCCAGAAGCTACCTAAAAGAGGTTTAGAACAACCGAGTCACTTGGAAAGGACACTCTCCAACCTGTTGAGTTGCCTGTAGGCTGCACAGTGAGCTCCAGGTTCCCAGCTTTTGTGAACTGTCACCCTTGCTGGAGTGGGCTTTGGTGAGACATCTGTCTGCGAGTCACTTCTGCTCCTGTAAGTAACCCCAATAAAACTCGTGGTTTCCCAAGTGGAACTTTGGTGGTATCCATACTTCGGTCTGTCGTGGGGTTCCTATCTGGGGGGAGCAGATGTGTTTGTTGCGATCTCCTCAAGAACTCTTGGCACAATGCTGCAAAGGCCTGGAAGTGTGGAACAGGTTCTGCCTGCAAAGAGCTAAAGTAAACCCACTTGCATACCACCTTCTGGGGTCTGCTAATCCCAGGGGTACAGACCTGCGAGGGAAGCCGTAGTCTGTTCTTCCTTTCCCTCAGGGACAGCTTGGTAAGCTAGGCACTTCTATGAGATGCAGGAGGGACTAAAGAGAATGGGGGTGCCAGGTTCCCAGTGAAACAAGTATCTCTTTCAAGGTCCTTCTCCCAGTATCTTTGAGGGAGGCACACAGGTACTGGGTGTTCACTCAGAACCAAGGTTTTGGGACTTTGCTCCACCTGGGTGGGTGATGGAGACCCTGATCCTGCAAGCATCTCACAGGCTTGTTTTTGCTGTTCTTTGTCCCAGCCCTTTGTCTCACTGTCAGCCCCTCCCCATACGGTCTCCCCCATCCAAACTCTGATGCTTTTCCCGTTCTTACTGAATACACCCCAACCCCACACAGGACCATTTCCAGTTCCCACCATCCTGCAGGTACGCGTCCCTTTGAGAGACTCCAGAGGGGGATAAAGGCCAACCAGTGAAACATCACAGCTAACAAAGAATGGCAGGCCCTCTAACCTTTCTTTAGGACATGGTGTAGAACTATGGGTGCAGCGTTGCCTAGCAATCGCAAGGCCCTGGGTTCGATCCCCAGCTCCGAAAAATAGAAAAAAAAAAAAAAAGAACTATGGGTGCACCCAAAAGGTGTCTTTTTTCAATGGAGCTGTCACTGGATAGAACCTAGCTATTTGCCCCCACCTCCCATTCCGAGACCCTCAAAAGCAAGCATGCGTTCCCACAATGGGACCCCAGCCTTACCTGAGGACAGCAGGAGACTCTGGCCTGCCCCTCTGGGGGTGTCTCCCTAACGGCATGTTAGTAAACCATGAAATCATCTGAGGAGAGGCCCCAAGCCCATCTTTCTCCTAAAGAGAAAGGTCTCTGGGTTTGATTCCCAGCACCATGCAGTGCCTCACAACCATCTGTAATTCTATTTTTGTGGGATCCTTCACTCTCTTCTGGCCTCTATGATACATGGACATACAAATAGAGAAAACACTTAAATCTTTTTTAAAAAAAATTAAAAGAAGACAAGAAGTTAAGAGGATGTGGTGCACACCTTTAATCCTAACACTTGGGAGGCAGAGGCACCAGGCCATCTCTGAGTTCATGGTCAGCCTGGGTTACAGAGAGAATTCCAGGACAGCCAAGAGGACACAGAAAAACCCTGTCACCACTGCTCGTCTGTATTTAGCTCTTGGCAAAACTGAGACCAAGACCGAAGAACAGTACTCAGGATATACCACACATCACCAAGTAGCAGGACAGATTGGGACTTAGCACTTGGACTCTGAAAGCTGTCAATAAGCAGTGTCCAGTACAGTACTCACAAAAGGGTCAGTTCTTTACCTCTACAACCCAGCCCTGGCTGCCCTACTGTGACCTTTCTAAGAGTGAATGTAGAAGAGGGCTCCAGCGGCTGGGGAAAACAAAACAAAACAAAACAAACACCTTTAAGTGGGAGACCGGGACTGAAACTGCAGCCCGGGCAACACTGACACCGTAATCCCCGGTTGGGGTCAAGATGGCTCAGAGATGACTAGCCCGGGACAGAGTGAGGAACTTTAAGTTGAGCCACTCTGCCTGTTGAGAAGTACAACTCCCTCCAAGGAAAGACCGCCTTGGTATGGTCAAAAACGCTACGCGCGCTCGCGGCCCGAGTCCCAGCCGCTTTGTTTGAGCCCTACCTGCAGATCCCTTTACCTCCTTCGCCCCACCCGCCAGAGCCCGAACACCACGCAGGACGAGACCCCGCCCACTACCAGCTGGGTGGACCCGCCGCGGGCCCCTCCTCCTTTCCCCGCAGCCTCTTTCGGCGGCGATTGACTGTCTGCCGAGCGCGTGCCCGCCTACCGTGAAAGTTGATTGGTGCATGGAGAGAGAGGTAGGTGAAGGAAAGCTGATTATGGAGCGCTCCCTCCCTCTTACCCGCCCCAATGGGAAAGTCACGTGGCGCTTCACTCCGCGCTAGTCACCACCGTACTTGTAAAAGCTTTCTTAAAGAGCTCGCGTTCCCTTACCCAGGGATGGTCCTTTCAAATTCCTCCAGTTCTGCCTGCGGTATGCGAGAGCGGTCCTTGAGCCATCCCCCAAGCCACCTAGGTGATGATTCCCTCAGCAGACCTCAGCAGACCCTCCAACTCAGGTCTGGAACCTATGGTCTTCGGGGGGATGAGGCGGTCATCTGAAACTAAGACTGCTTAACACAGAGCACGACACATAGTAGGACTTCAGTTTTCATTTGTTGAATGAACCCGATCAGAGGATGAATGAGGATAACAGGCAAGAGGAGGGAAGATGGGCTCTGGGTGACCGCACCCCCTACCCAATCCTGAAGAAATTCTGCTTCTCTAAATGTTAGGTGGGGTCCCAGTGCAGCCTTGCTGCAGGGCACAGTTCTAGGCGCTCGGCCAGAGGGGATCTGCGAGGCCGCCTTGGCTCGCCCCTGGATAGGTGGTAGCCAGGTCCCGGCTAGGCGGGACCGCAAGAACCGGCCGAGGGCGCTCCCGCGCTGCTTGCGGGGGAGGGGCTGCGGAGGCGCGGTGCCTTTAAGCCCAGACGCCGGCCTCACGGCCCCGCCTCCCGGAGGACGCCCGGGCGCGCGGCCGCCGGAGCCGCGGTTTAATTGGGACTGTCAGGCCGCGGCACGCGCGGAGGGCCGGGCGGGCGGGACTGAGGCCGGAGGCTGGGAGGCCGGGACGGCGGGCGCGCGGCTCGGCGGGAGGCGGGCGCCCGGAGACGCGGCTGGGGCCAGCGCGGCCGGGGCGCCGTCCCAGGGCTGGGTTGCCCGGCCCCGGCCCCGGCCCCGGGATCCCCATGAAAAACCAGCTCCGCGGGCCCCCAGTGCGGGCGCACATGTCGACTTCGGGGGCGGCGGCGGCTGGGGGCACCCGGGCGGGGTCGGAGCCCGGTGCGGGATCTGGGTCCAGCGCAGGCATCGGAGCTGGAGCGACGACGGGAGCGGGGGCCATGCCCTGCAAGAGCGCCGAGTGGCTGCAGGAGGAGCTGGAGGCGCGCGGTGGCGCGTCCCTGCTGCTGCTGGATTGCCGGCCGCACGAGCTCTTCGAATCGTCGCACATTGAGACGGCCATCAACCTGGCCATCCCGGGTCTCATGCTGCGCCGCCTGCGCAAAGGCAACCTGCCCATCCGCTCCATCATTCCCAACCATGCCGACAAGGAGCGCTTCGCCACGCGCTGCAAGGCGGCCACCGTGCTGCTTTACGACGAGGCCACGGCTGAGTGGCAGCCCGAGCCCGGCGCCCCCGCCTCGGTTCTCGGCCTGCTCCTGCAGAAGCTGCGAGACGACGGCTGCCAGGCCTACTACCTCCAAGGTAAGGGCAGAACCTAGACCCCAGACGGCATTGGGGCTGCGCCGCTGCTCCCTGGCGCCCTCGCTGCAGGCTGTTTCCTTTCCACTCGCTTGGCCAGGCCGGGCGCCACGTCGCCCCTGGTCCGAATCCGCCCTTCTGGGAGCCATCCCCTAAGGTGTGGATTTATTTAACCAGGCACGGGGAACCCAATCTGTGTCCTTTTTCTCAGCACCATTCAGTGGCTGAAACAAACTTTTCCTTTCCTATTTATTTTTTCCTCTGTTGATGGGTAGACAACAGCGCACAGGCTCCAGCTGAGCTTGGAGGAGGGGAGAGATCGCTGCTGGAGCCCAGAAAGGAGCAGAGCCCACAGGCTAGCCTGGAATTTGTGTCATTAGGAAGCTAGGATCGGGAAGGCACCTTTCACAGTATCACCCACCCTCCTGTGCATGGGGCCCGTTTATGTCGGTTTCTCAGGGATCCCAGTATGACCCCTATCAATCAGGATCGCGGCTTCTTGGAGGCACTTTGGCAGGATATGGGCAGTGGCCCAGGTGTGTGGGTGTGTTGGGGGGTGGGGAGTGGTCCTCAGTTCGATGCCCCTGAGTTTATTGAAGGGGGAGGTAGGCAGCCTGTCGGCTGGGGGTGGGGGGAGCTATTGGCTGCAGCCGGTGTTTCCAATTAACATTCCAAAATGGCCTCTTGCTGGCAGCAGACAGGCAGGGAGGGGAGGGGAGTCCTGCGGCACCCTCGGGTGCCGCAGGGCCATGTCTAGCAGCATGGTGCTCCTTGTCTCTCCTGTCCTTGTATAGCCCCCATGGCCCCTCTCTTTGGGTCACACGCAGTGTGCGAGGGTGCTTGTGCTGAGGAAGGGCTCCAGAGAAAAGTGGATAGCTAGTACCCATTTCCCCTCTTGCTGGGGAAAAGGACTTCACACCACCCTCCCTGAGTGTGGTTGCTTGAGCTCTGCCTCTGACTGGCCCATATGTGTTCTGGTTACTCTTTGGAATAGGGGTTTGCTGACCTACAGGTGCTGGCCTGAGATGGGATTGTTGGCCTTTCTTTGCCCATTAGCCACTACTGAGCACTCAGGTGTGTAGGTTATATGTGGGAGCTATGGGAGAGAAATGAGCTGGTACCTGTCCTCAGGTGATCTATATCAAGTGATAGGGCTAGTGTACTTTTAACGGTTAGGGAACCGGCTGTTTAAAGCTTAGGCCTCAGTTTCCTCATCTGTGAAGTGGCGATAGCGCAGATGGCCAGAACCTATGAGTTGGGTACGTGTGTGATGCATTTGGCTTGGTCGCGTTGCCCTTTGACATGGACGTGTTGTGTGTGGCCTTTGACATGGGGAGTCCTGGCCATTAAGTTTTTTGTGACCCATTTGGACTCACCAGACTCCCCCTCCCCTCCCCCAATCTTGCCCGGGCCACAGGTGGTTTCAACAAGTTCCAGACGGAATACTCAGAGCATTGTGAGACTAATGTGGACAGCTCGTCCTCCCCGAGTGGCTCGCCGCCCACCTCCGTGCTGGGCTTGGGGGGCCTGCGCATCAGCTCTGACTGCTCAGATGGAGAGTCAGACCGGGAGCTGCCCAGCAGTGCCACTGAGTCGGATGGCAGCCCTGTGCCATCCAGCCAGCCAGCCTTTCCGGTCCAGATCCTGCCCTACCTCTACCTCGGCTGTGCCAAGG
The DNA here is from genome assembly GCF_021556685.1 of Rattus norvegicus. NCBI lineage: Eukaryota > Metazoa > Chordata > Mammalia > Rodentia > Muridae > Rattus > Rattus norvegicus. The sequence goes on from NC_141541.1 coordinate 114,760,993, forward strand.
ACTCTACCAACCTGGATGTACTTGGCAAGTACGGCATCAAATATATCCTCAATGTCACACCCAACCTGCCCAATGCCTTTGAGCACGGTGGTGAGTTCACCTACAAGCAAATCCCCATCTCTGACCACTGGAGCCAGAACCTCTCTCAGTTCTTCCCCGAGGCCATCAGCTTCATTGGTAGGTGACTTTGTCTGGGCAGAGTGGGTGGGTGGGTGGGTGGGTGGGCGAGGCAAGGTGTGTGAGGGACGCTGGGTGTCGCCCCTGCCCAACTGGGTACCTCTGGGCCTGTCAAGACCTGTGTGTGTTCTGCATGTGCTGGCGTGTGCCCGTGGGTGTACCCGTGCTTGCAGTGACTCACGGAGTCCCTCAGGCCCCTCTGCCTGTTAGGACCTGAGCAGCCCCCTGAATCCTGGACTCCCCCAGCTCTCAGTACCTATTGGACTCTCTGGTCCAACCTGTGTTTTTCTGGCTTTGCTGTAGTTTCCAGCGCAGCAAGCTGAAACATCACAGCTCACAGACTCCCACGGGTCTCACTTGATCTACCTCACGCCTCGGCACATGTGTCTCTGCAGTATGGGGCTGTCACGATGCCTCTTTTGGCTTTATTATGCTTCTGAAAGGGCTGGAAGGTAGCCCAGGGAACCAGATTGACCCTTAACTGCCATGGTGCTTTGGCCATGGGATGCCCTCAAGGGTCTCTATTGGGATCCAGATGCCTACATAGAGAAGGTAGAGGCAGCCTGAGGAAGGTCCCTGTCCCCAACCTCAGCTGACTCAGGCTCCTCCTCCTGCTTCCTCCTTGGCCAGCTGGCCTGGAGGTCATCTCTTCTGGCCTCAGGTCTTAACCGGGCAGCCAGGAAAGGACACAGGCTCAGGATAAACATAAACCTTGTGCTGTCTGAGCCTGGTGCTTCTGTTTCTACTCAGCTTCCAGTGTCAGGGTGAGGGAGGACCTAGGCAGTGTTTTCCAGATTGGTGACCACTGTGTCCAGCTGAGGGCGTTTAGTGTCAGCCGGGCTGGGCGAACTTTAACAACAGGAAGTGGGAGGCTTCCCCGGCCTCATCCGCTTACTGGGAACCAAAACTAGGTGCCCGGGCTGAGAGGAAGGAAGGAAGCTGAGGTCTGGGGGAGGGGCTGCCCAGAGCTTCCAGCCCTGCCCCAGGGGACAGACGCAAGCCCTCTGGAGGTGCTGCCTCAGCATTTGGGCTCCCACAAAAAGGGAAGGTACAGAGAGGAGGACCCCAGGTTGCTCGGGACTAAAGCCTGGCCTGTGGGTGGTTTTAGCCTTAAAAGCTGTCCTCTGGTGAGAAACAAGGAGAACAGGATGCAGAGGTGGAAGGGAAGGTTCCCAGATACAGTTAGTAAATCGGCCCCCCAATCCGCAATCAGGACTCCCTGAAACAGGGTCTGAGCCACACTCTCAAAGCTCTAAGAAAAAGTTTTAGTGTGGGTCATCTGGGAGTGACCCTGCTGTGTCACTCTGAGGGCTTTCCCCTCACCCCTTCCCCAAACTTCAAAGTCAGACCACTTGACTCCTTACAGAGTCACGTCTGCCACCTGTCCTGCCCCTAGGACCAGTGCCATGGGCCAGCCTGCCAGTGCTACTGTTTGCTTAGGAGTAGGTCCCCTAGATGAACAGAGACGATGAGAGGAAGTTTGGCCAGGCCAGAGAATAGAGAATAACTGGCGAGTGCATCCTACAGGAAAGCATCAGTTGTCAGCTATGTGCCTGCCTCCCAGGAGGCTTAGAGGCAGGGACCATAGGGAGCCTGGGGCTGTCTCTTATTAGCTCATGTCCCTAGCAGCTGTGGTACAGACAGACGCTTCTGCTGTGGGGTCTAGGGCAGAAGACCTGGTGACCCTGTTCAGCAGCTCAGTCAGTATTTGCAGCGTTCATGGTGTGTCTCAGGCAGAAGTGCCCTTGGTGGCTCTGGAGGAGCCTGGAAGGGTGTGGGGAGGAAAGGGACTGGCTGGGGCAGATGTTATCCTTATCCCTGAGTCTTCAGGAGCTGGAGTTAAGACCTAGGGACTGAGTACAGTACGTAGCCATGCTGGGCCTGGCTGTCCACTTCTTTCCACAGGCTCCTGCCCCAAGCCCCCATCCCAGGATATGGTAGAAACCCCTGGGAGCAGGTGCGGAGGGACCCCCTGTGTGCCCTTGTCACTTCATTTCTGCATCCGTTTGTACTTTGACTTGATGGGCTGACTGACTGTAGTATCATCAGGATGTGGGTGACACCCTGTGTACCACTTGTGGCCATGTGGGACTAGAAGCAATCCCAGGGGTGACAGTAATTTGTGCTTGGTGAACCCCCTTGCCTCAGGTCCCTACAAAAGCACTGACAATACCTGGACAGTGGTAGGGACACCTTTCATCCCAGCAGTCCAGGAGGCAGAGGCAGGTGGATCTCTGAGTTCAAGGCCAGCCTGGTCTACAAAGTGAGTTCTGGGACAGCCATGGCTACACAGAGAAACCCTTTCTCTCTAAATCGGGCTGCATAGTCAGGGGCTCAGTTGTAGCATGGTATTGTCCTCCAGTGTCCATCCACACTGGGCTTATCAAGCCCTTAAAGCATCTGCCTGTGCCTCTGCCCTTCTGTGTGACCCGTCTGCCCACCTGCCTTGGGGATTTCTCGGAGATGGCTCTACTCTGACCCATGTCCTTACGTTTCAGATGAAGCCCGCTCCAAGAAGTGCGGTGTCTTGGTGCACTGCTTAGCAGGCATCAGCCGTTCAGTGACCGTTACCGTAGCCTACCTGATGCAGAAGATGAACCTGTCCCTCAACGACGCCTACGACTTCGTTAAGAGGAAAAAGTCTAACATCTCACCCAACTTCAACTTCATGGGGCAGCTGCTGGACTTTGAGCGGACGCTGGGCCTCAGCAGCCCGTGCGACAACCACGCACCCAGTGAACAGCTCTACTTCTCCACACCCACCAACCATAACCTGTTTCCGATCAACACGCTCGAGTCCACGTGAGGCCTGATGCGCTCGAATAGGCGCAGCACCAGGGTCTCCCAGCCCTCCACAGGGCCTGGTGAGGGGCCCTAGCCTGCTGCCCCTTCTGGCTTGAAGAACCCACAGATGTCACCTGTGTCCGGAGAACCAGGCTGAGCAGTGGCCGAGCTCACATGCCATCCTGTGCAGGACCCACAGCAAGGCCGCCTGTGATAGCACTTGCCAGATGGCCTCAGCTTTCCAGACATGTTGCCGAAGTGAGCGTTGGCCTCAGCTTGCAGACTTGTGGCTTGGGGGCCAGCGGGGCCTTGTCTCTGCCCCAGGACATCCATTCTGCTGATGGCCCAGCCAATCTGGCAATTTTTAAAGACATATCCACAAACCTGAGTTTGCTACTTTTAGCAGGTAAATCCGAGCTCCCTGGAGCAGTGTTCAGGCTCTCCTTGGTTTTTCTTTTCTTTTCCTTCCTTCCTTCCTTCCTTTCTTTTTTTTTTTTTTTTTTTAACAAAAAGTGTTATTTTTCAGGCTAAATGCAACAACGGATTGTATAAACCAATATTTCACCCCCTTTCTTAGAGAGAGAGAGAGAGAGAGAGAGAGAGAGAGAGAGAGAGGTGTTCTCCGTTTCTTTTCTCGTTTCAAAAAGAAAACCATCGCTGTATTTTGTTTTCTGTGGAAAAGGCAAACCCCGTGTTCTTGACCAAGTGCATTTTGCACGTGTGCGAAGTGAAGTCTGTTTTCCCAGCAGGCCATTCTTGAAGGGTGAGTCGTAGCTTTCCAGGCATAAGGACCCTGGTTACACCATCTCCTACCCGTGGTCCTGCCAGCTCAGTGCCACATTTGCACGAGCCAGTTGCTGTGAGCTGTGCCTGGTGGGCACCAATGGTCTTTGTGTTGTATGCTCTCCTGCCAACCTTCTGAGAGTCCTGCAGACCTCTCTGCCAAGTCCTACTGGAGGTGGTGCTGCAGGGGAGTGCCAAGCAGTAGCATCAGCCATCTGGGCTCAGCTCCTCAGAGGGCTGGGCCCTGGCCCTTTTATAAATTACCCACCACTTCTGTCCTCATCTCTGTCTCTTAACTGGGAATAGAGGCCCACAGTACCTGAGTAAAGCACTTCCCAGCCCCTCATCTCTGCTGTAGATTCCGTCTAGGTCCACTCCCAGCCCCCTTGTCCAGGTGCACACCTGCCCTGGCCTGTGTTGCCCAGGCCTTTTCCATGCAGGCAACTTAACACCTATTGCGTGCGGCACCAAGAGACGGGGCAGGTGGGGCAAGGACTGGCCAGTGGGAGTGTGAAGCTACCACCCACCCCAGTATCCATAGCACAAAGCCACGGGCTCCATAATGCTCCTTCAGTTTCATTGCTTCTCAAGCCTTGGTTCTCACCAGGCACCATGAGGACCAAGAAGTGCTGAGGGGGACCTGCACCCCCAGTGGGCAGTGACTGAGGCCACAGAAACTCCACACCACCATATCTTACCTCACAGGGGTGGTTTTCAGGGATTCTTTAGGGAAGCAGTTTAAAATCTTGCCACAGTTGAGAAATTGACAAAAAAACTTCTACTTTGTACATTGTATGTTCTCGTGTTTCTCTCTCTCTCTCTCTCTCTCTCTCTCTCTCTCTCTCTCTCTCTCTCTCTCTCATTTTTAAAAAGAAAATCCAGAAAGGTGTATCAGATCAGAGTGTAAATGACAGTATATCAGAGGGTGGCCAGTTTTGCTTTAAGATCTTATGAAGGAAAGTTTGTGACCCTACATACATACATACATACATACATACGTACACACACAAACACACACACACATACACACATATATATATAGGTCCCGAGCTAGCATGGGACTTTGTTTATATTGCAAATAAATATTATTTTTTCTTTAAATGGAGTCCTGGTGTTCACTAAGGACCTGGGAAGGCGAACAGTGTCGCCTGTTTTGTGAGAGTGGGGCCTCATCTTGCCTAGAGTGGGCCAGGCCAGGAGGTGCTCAAATATAGGAGGTAGCAGCAAGGGTTTTTGGATGAAAGTAAATCCAAGCCGGGCAGTGGGGATGCATACCCCTAGCATACCCTAAGCCTAGCATTCAGGCAGAGGAGACGGATCTCTGCATTTGAGGCCAGCCTGGTTTACAGGTCTGGTTCCAGGACAGCCAGGGCTACCCAGAGAAACCCTGTTTCGGAAAATACAAAGTAGAACCCAGCTCACCAAGGCACTGAGCTCTCCTTGGTCTGGCATGGTGAGCACCTGGTTTTCTGGTGAGAGCTTGGGCATGCTGGGGACAGGTAGAGCCGTGTGCTCAGGCCTCCCCTGGGGCTCCCACTCTAACAGGCTGCAGCTGGGAAGAAGAAAGCGACTCTGGTGAGCAGGAGCCACCGTGTACAGCAGCCCCCCTGGTGGAGTGTTTCAGCATGCCTTACCCCTTTGCCTCTGCCTGCATCGGCTGGGCACAAGTGCAAGGAGGGTAGACAGACCCAACCTGTCCCAGGACTCGGTTCTCTGTCATCCTGACTCTCCTCTGACCCTGTCTCCTTGCCCCCCCCCCCCCCAACTGCAGAGCACACAACAGTCGCCATCCTCACAGTGTGGCTTAGGACAGAGGGGCCAGGCTCTGCCATCCATCAGTGGCTCGACTGCTGGGACTGGCGCCCTGAATTCAGTGCTCAGGACTCCCGAGTAAAGGACCTCACATCCCTGCAGGCTGAGGGCCAGTGAAGTGGGGTTCTCGCAATGTTGGCAAAGGGGAGGTTGCTACTTTTGCTGTCAGGGTTCCTCAGGGCCCTGGTCCTTCTGTGCCAGGGGCAGGCAGGGGGTGGGTGTCTGAGAAGGCAGAGACTGCCCCTTTGTTCCCTCTCAGTGCCCTTGCCTGAGGCTAGGGAAGCCCGAGGGCGCCTGGCTGGGGGCTGGGCCCTTAACAGGCCGGGTAAGTGCCTGGCAGTGCCAGTGTGCCCAAGGACATCGTGGGGGTGGGAGCACAGTGACTTCCTGAGCAGACTCCTCAAGCTGAGGACTGAGGGCTTGAGTGTGCATGAAGGGGGCCAACCCCATCCTTCCCAACCATGAAATCTTAAGCACAGTGGTCTGTCTCGGACCCACACTACCCTCATTCTTTGGAAACTCTGCCCTCACAGGATGTTCACTAAGGCTTGGGGGCTGGTGGGGGGAGGGGCAGTGGTCCAGATTATGGCTGAGTGGCTGGGCCCCTGGTTCCCTGTTCTGAAACCTTAGGCTGGGCCGTGCAGCTCTAGATCCTAAACTCCAACCTTGTGCACTCACACACTGCCACTCTACCCTGTCACAGCCAAACCCCATTGGTGGGCTCCGAACATTTCAAGCCCATCTTCAGCTGGGCCCCCTGAATTTCGGGTGAGCACTTACGGGCTGGGCTGTTCTACCCTGTCACTCGCTCTCCTGACCCTCTCTCAGCCATGCAAGGTCCCTGTTTCTGTTTTCTCAGACTCTTTCCCCCAGGAACCCAAGTTCCACTTTGCCACTCTTTAGCATTCTCAGGGGAAAAGGATCCCAGCACTTACTCACGGGCACATTCATGCACCAGCCATTTCCTGTGCTGCCTGGGCAGCCCCAGGAATGGGAACATGCCCCGGGGAAAGTTCTGTGATGTCAGCCTGGGTGGTAGGATAATGGGCCCTCAACTTGTCTTCTGATAAATGAATCAGATTGCAACAGCAAGAGTGACTAAGGCCAGACACCAAGAAGGACTTGAAGCACTATGAACTAGTCATCTTGGCAGGGGGGGTGGATGAGGGGGGTGGGGTGGCTGTGACAAGGAGACCTCATAAAAGATGAATATTTTCCCTAATGGTCTTGACCTGAGCCTGGGTTGGGAAAGACAGCCTGTACGATAGGGCCGGCTCTAACTACCTGCCACCCTTAGATTGAGAACTTAATGAAAATAAAGTAATTGAAAATGCCTCCCTCCTGAATGGGGTGAGCAGAGGGGTGGTGGCAGGCTGTGATGGAACCTCCCCATGCCACCGTTACTTCCCATCGAAACTGAGTGGCTCACTACAGCCACCAGCACTTGCACCAAGCAAGCCACATGCTCTGTGTAGGAGTCTTAGCACGAACCTCTGGACATCCTGGTAAGTGAAGCACTAGTTTGTACCTCCTGACACTTTGCTCTACGCTTGTCCTACGCACCACCAAGGCCTAGGACTCTCCTACCCCAGAAGCCTCCTGGATGGGTCCTGTCTGATGTCAGGTACCCCCACAGTGGGGCAGGGGGTACTGCAGAGCAAGTCACTCCTCACCCCGCTGCCTGTCTTCTCTCAAAGCCCTGCCTCTGCCATCAGTCTGGCAACATTCCTCCCTCAGGCCCGGACACACACACTCACGTGTGCACATGAGGCCTCCTCATTTCACAGGCTGAACAGGTCCAAGCAAGTCCTACCGAGATGAAGGAGAGCCTGTCTCTTTGACTGTTGCTTCCTCCCATCCTTTAATGCCCTGAGTGACATCAGCCCTTCCCAGACCTGGACATTAAATCCCAGCATTTAAAAGCTCTCCAGGGCCTTGCCCTCATTGTCTCTTGACTGAGCCACATGAGCCCCTGTCAGGCTCCCTTGGGGCTTCTGTGGGGACACTATCTGCAGCAGGGCTTCTGGGCTCCATGGGCATTTCCAGGGCCACATGTCCTCTCCCCTGGTGGCCTGCAGGCAAACCAGTAGGAGTAGTTCCTTTCTACATGGGGCCCAAAGGCCAGGAAACCTCTTAAGGGGGCAAAGGTCCCTAAGGGACTTGCAGTTCAAGGCTTTCTGGATGGAACTGTCATGGTGAGATGGTCTAGTCACTGATGGCAAGTAGCCTGAAGAACAAATGGCCAAGGGACGTTAAGGGGACTACACAGTCATTCAGGGTGGGTCAGAAGGGCTGGACCATATGGCTCAGGAGCAGACAGCAAGAGGACATAGCTTCTCTACCAACAAGACTTGGCCCTATGAGAAGCGGATGTCACATGTGAGCAAAAGGTGCCAACTTGTCTGGCTCCGTATCCAGAGCCTGAATCCTGACTGCCAGCCTCATGGGTCCAAGCCTTAGGAGATGGTTCTAGTAACTAGGAAGACAAGAGGGTTTAGTCACGAGGCCTTGGATTCCGATGTCCAGCATCCATATAAATACCAGTCACCACAGTGTGCAACTGTTATCCTCAGCTAGGAAGGCAGAGATAAGACGGTCCCTCAAGCTTGCTGGCCAGCCAGCCAGCTGAATCAGTGTGTGCTCAGATGTTCAGTAAGAGAGTCTGTCTCAAAAAAAAAAAAAAAAGGTGGAAAAGCAATTGCAAAAAACGTTGGTCTGCCCACATCTGTCTGCAAACACATGAACACACATGAACGTGCACACGCATGCGCACAATGGCACTTAGCCAGGGTTTGTGTGGGTCTCAGTCCCTACTCATATCTTCTGGGGGGGGAGCCTGTGCCGACCTTTTCCATACTCTACACTGGGCTCCCAGGAGAGGCAGCATCCTTAAGGTTCTTCCTTCTTCTGCTGCCTCCCAGGCAAGAAAAGCACAGCCCTGATGGCCCTGCTCAGTCTTAGGGATGTGATCCATAGTGATGGTCATCTGCTAGGACCTCCCCACCCTTGCTGAAGGGCACCTTTCAGGGGACAGCCACTGCTAATTCATTGGGTAGACGACCCTCATACAGTCTTGATGACAATGATCTGGGGAGACCTGGCCCTCAAACACAGACCCCCAACCTTATCCCAAGGACTGGACAGCTTGGCCTCAGTACCCAAGAGCCCCAGGGGCCAGTACCTTAAGAAGGCCAGTGCTGAAGTTCCATGGAGGGTCCAAGTACTGAAAGGATGAGGTGAAACCAGGCTAGACCTTTTGCCCTCCTCAGTAGCTTCTCTGTCTTCCTGTCCCTCCTGTCTTTCCAGGGGACACCCTCCTTCACTTGCTCCCCAGGTCCAGGGGAAGTCAGAGTGTTCTTAGCAGAGGGTACTTACCCTCAGGTCTCGGTCCCACTAACTGCTCTGGTCTGGGAACCATTCAAGCATGGATTCTAGCTATTCCCATGTGGCCACTAGGGAAGGCTTTAATCCCAGCCACTCCCTTCCACTCCTGTCTTTAGATCTGCTCATTTCCTTTCCTATCTGACACACACACACACACACACACACAAGCTTCCCAACCTACCCACCCTTAGCCCAGCATCTCTGCGAGCCCCCTCCAGTCCCCCTAACCAAGACTCTCTTGACTCTCTTCCTTTCTGAAGAGCTGGGAGTTGGCAACGCTGTGTGCCGTGCAAGGGGCAAGCACAGGAGCAAAGCCTTGCCCACACCTAGCCCAGACCCCTAGAGCCACAACTCTACGCTTCTCTACCCTGTCCCTGCAAGGCGGAGAAGTGGGGACAGCTGAATGATAACCGATCCCCTTGGTCACTAGAAGTTCTGCTAATCCAACGTCTGTCCTTCCAGAGTCTGAGTGTGATTTCTGTACATCTGTGAGTCTCTCCCTTGGGCATCGTGCCCAGAAGCTGCATTTCTGGGGCAAACACCTGTGTTCTGTTTTTTTGACTTGGCTTCCAAAGGGAAAGGAACAGGGCTGTTCGACTTTCCTGTTGGCCTATTGTTGCTGACTCGAGAAAGCCAAAAGTCAGCTGTCCCTGGCAGAAGCTAGAGACCTAACTAAGCACCCCTCCTTGGCCCGAGCCCCTGGCTAGCCTGCACTGCCCCTCCCAGGTGGCCCTGCCTGAGGGCTGTGCTGACTCGTGGGCTCCTCCACAGTTCTAACTGCAGCAAGAGTGATGTCAATAATAACGCACTCAGCTTGGCCCTCGCTCTAGATCTGGATGTCCTGCAGGCTTAAGATGATAAACTCATTTAATCCTCCCTGCAGCCTTCAGAGGGAAGGGCTGGGCTAGCCTTGATGGGCAGATGAGAAAGCCGAGATAAAGCAGTATAGCCGTGGTCAGGAAGATGCTACACTAGGTAGGTTTGGGCTGGTGGATGACAGGGACCTTCAGTATTTGAGATCTTTTTTTGGGGGGTGGGGTCTAATTTGTTTGTGTGGTCATATGGGTACTTGGGCATGCTTGTGGAGGTCAGAGGGCAACCTTCAGGAGTCACTTCTCTTTGTTCGTCACGTGGGTCCTGGGGATAGAACTCCAGTTTTCAGGCTTGGCAGCAAACACACTGACCCATCTCACAGGCTCCTAAAGGGACTTATGGTCTTCATTCCCCTCCAAAGCCATAACGATCACCAGAAGCAGCTGAAGCAGAACACTGAGGCCCCGACAGTGCTCCTGGAGGTTACTGGGAAGGGGACAGTTAGCAACAGTGAGGGGAGCTGGGAAGTGTGGGGCCAGCACTATCACCTACCACAGCACATAACCTGGAAGAGCAAAAAGGTAGACGCCTGGCTCTAACAGGAGACACCCTGGAAGGCTCCCCAGAGGAGGTGGCATTTTCCAGTGAGCCAGAACCTTCTTAGCATCCTGCCTCCAGTCCTTGTCTCGTGTGTGTGTGTGTGTGTGTGTGTGTGTGTGTGTGTGTGTGTGTATGTGTGTGTGTGTGTGTGTGTGTGTGTGTGTGTGTGTGTGTGTGTGTGTGTGTTTTTCTCTTTCCGGAATGTAGAATCACCCACTGTCCCTTTCAAACCGCTAGCTACCTCTTATCTGGCTTTTCTCTGAGCCCATCTCCAATAGCCCCACCTCTTGGAAGCCCTTCCCTAAGCTCATTCTCCAAGGTGGGGTCTGATGTCCCTTCTGGTTTCTATGGGCCCCTGTGCAGTATCAACCCTGGGCCAGACTCAGCTGGTCATCCCCTGGGCCACCTGGGGAACACGATGAACTCTGAGTGTCTGTCTGTGTGAACTGTACCCAGGAGGTATTGCCTAGGTCCTCAGAGGGGTTGCCCCCAAATGCCTTCGTATGGTCAGGTGACCCGATATCCTGCCTGTCCAGGCTTGAAGTGATAGAAAAGTGTGGCACTGAGCACCCCCACGGTGCTGCTCCCCTCCCTTCCCCCACCCTGATTGCTCCCCTACCCTTGGCTAGAATCCAGCCAGAGAAGGTTCTGGTCACTCTTGTTCAAAAAGATCTGCCATTGCCCCAGCTAAGTGGAGGGGTCTGGAAGCCACACTAATTGATTAATTAAACCCTCTCGGTTAATTAGCTACATTCCTCCAGGGAAAGAAGTGGAGAGCTGAGCCAAAGCCTAGTTGGGGCTGGGGGAGGGGTTCATTAGCTGGGGTCAGGCACAGCCTGAAGCTTGATGCTTGATGGTTGGGGAGGCAGTGGAGAGAGGAGGGCTGCAGAGGTGTTTGGAGGAGTTCTGGGCTCTGGAGCCAGCTGGTCCACCTAAGGGAGGGAGAAGGGGGCCTTTAGCTTTGTCCTGGACACTGAGAGCATTCCTGAACATAGACACTGAGCTGAAGACTAGGAGATAGTTAGCCCTGGGGAAGAGAGAGAAGCAGAGAATTGCAGAAGCAGAGGGCTGAAGACTCATCTGGCAGGATAAAGGCTGTGCAGGGCTGGAAGGATCAGGGTAATCCTGTCCCCCATTGCTGTTTCTATGCCTTGGGGGGAGGCTTTGAACACCAGCACCGGAACCCGGGCTGGGGGGAGGGGCAGCCTGCAGCAGGTCTGAAGCAGGGGCAGCACCTGATCAGGTTTAGGTTTTAGAAAGAGTGCAGGGGAAGGGCTTGGAGAAGCAGGAGAAGGGTGGGAGCTGGGGCAGAGGGGCTTCAGGCACCCATGGAGCAAGGATACCCATCCAGTCTGGGGACAACAACAGATAAACACCCACTGCATTGCCTAGGGACACCCAAGTTCTTCCCTTGGTTCTCTTTCCTCATCAGCAAGGTGTCAAGGGGGTGGTGAGTGGGGAGGAGGCAGCCCTGAGGCCACAACCTTGGGATATGAATGCCACCCAGTATGTTTCCTTGACCCAGGACAAAGCATCTTCACCTCTGCGCTCTGGTGGCACTTACAGGCACTGAGGTGCACCTGCCATGTGAAGTGACTTGCCCAGCCCCCCAAGGATAAGCACCCCATTCAGGATCTGCAGAATTCTGATTCCAGGGTCGCAGAGAGACACCTGTGTCTAGCCTGGCTCAAGAGGAAGAGGGATTGGCCATGGGTCAGAGGCAGAAAGCCCAGGACATCCCGAGCAGCCACAGGCAGCAGGCAAGGGCTACAGCCTTGGCACAAAGCCTGCCCTGGGCTGGTCCTCCAGCTCCCTGAGTGGCTGCCCAAGTGGGAACAATGACCCTTTCACGTCACGCCTCCTCCAGTCACAGCAACTTTGGCGCCGGAGGACAAAGGGGCCATTTCATCATTGTTGGGTTGGATCAACAGCCTGCCCGACAGAGCTCTACCACCCCCCACCCAGTCAGGCCAAGGACTCTGGTCCAACCTCATGGGTCCCAGAGACCCTCCTGATTCTCATCTTCCTTCTTCTGTCTCACTGTGAGAATGACAGGCGAGCTTCTGAGCGTCAGTCTCCCCGTGTGGAAAGAGGCTAGGGGCAGTGCGTTCTCAGGCTCCATTCAAGTTCACCGCACTAAGATGTGTCACCTTCTACCTGTTGTGTTGTGCCTTCCGTCCCCCAGTCCGTGCTGGCCCCAAGGAGGAAACAGCACAAAAGTGGAACAGTGCAACACAGCCTGTGGAAGAGGCCCTGTCCTGAAAGGAGACCCTCGTCTGAGTCCTTGTCCCCTGCCTGGCCTTCTAGAGCTAGTGACCTTCCATCATGTGAGCTAGTCCAAGGCCAGAGTTATTCATTTTGGAGTTAGCCTCAACTCACGTGTATACCTGACTACACAGAGAGCCAATAGGATGACTTGAGCCTGGCTCGGCTAAGGGGAGAAGTGCAGGAAGCCTTACCTGTGTGAAGAGACACACAGCCTCCCACGATCAGCACTAGAATCTTGCCCTCTGAGGCCCAACTTCCCCACAAGGCAGGGGCCATGGAATACAGGGTGGCCTGTGGTCCCATGTGTCTTTGGGCCTGAAGACCACAATAGTATTACTAAGGCCCATTGGTCCAGGGACCCAGACACGAGTCCAGGCAATGGATCTGGGGATCACAGCTGTTCACAAGCACACAGTGTAAGCCATTCGAGCAGCCTGTTCCAGCAGGAGCACATTCAGCCTTCTGCTAGGCCTGGGCAGAGACTCAGGTCCCTGAGAGTGGGACGCACTTGCCAAGTGGCCTTCCTATATTGGGGATGGATGAACTGGGGATGTGTGTGTTTCGCCCTCACGCCCACTTCGCAGGTGAGAACCTGGGACTCTGAGGTAGTGTGGTCTGAAGCCTCAGCCGTTGAGAGCACACCCTATGCTTGAGTTTGGTTCCCAGCATCCATAGTGACAGCTCACACACAACCCCTTGTAACGCCAGCACCAGGGAGGCACAATGCCTGCCATCTCGGGCACCCCCACACGTGTGCTCACCGCCCACCACAGACGCATGTTTATTTATTTTTTGTTGTTGTTTTGTTTTGTTTTTGAGACAGGGTTTCTCTATACAGCTCTGGGTGTCCTGAAACTTGCTATGTAGACCAGGCTGGCCTCAGACTCCGAGATCTGCCTGCCTGTGCCCCCAGAGTAGTGATATTAAAGGCATGGGCCGCCACTGTCCAGGTTACATATTTTTAACAAAAAAAAACTTAAGAATAATTATGCGTACCGTGATATCTAACCTCTCTGGCAGGTAAGGGGCATAGTTAAGGAGGGAGCTAGAACATGGTGCTGGGCTCAGAGTAGCTGCTGGGCACTGGGCAGCAGGATAGATGTGGAGGTCAAAAACGGCCTGTGTGGGTGTGGGAGCCTGCTGGGCTGGGCTGCCTCCATAGTTCCTGCTGCCATGGTCCCTGCAGGCCTGGCGGCCCTACATAGGCACTACCCATTTACCCTGCCTCACTTCCTCTGACTAAGACTAAAGAATTACGGCTCCAGGGGAGTAACCTGGCATCTGTCCACAGGAAGTGCCCAGCTCAGCCTTCCCCAGAGCCACGTGCCCTGGCATCCTCATCTGGGCTCTCGCCCAGGACTCCTAGGAGCATAAGGTTGGAGGTGCTGCCTTTTCTGAACATTGCCGAGCTCAGCCGGGGCCATCATTAGACAGTCTGGAGTAGAACAGGGGGTGCCCTCTCATCCAAGGCTGGCCAAGGATTCCCGTGCCCTAGTCTTGCTGACACCCTACCTTTTAGAAATATCTAAGAACCCAGGGCCTTGAGAGGAAATCAAGTAAGTGTTCAGCCCCTAGCAGACAAGCAAGGCCAGGACATTCAAGGACTTTCACCTTCCTCCAACTCCTGGGTAGTGACCAGTGTGTATCCCAGGGGCTGAGAGGGTAAGTCTGTCACATGGCCTGGAGAAATCAGACAGTGGAGAGCAACTCCCTTCCCCCTAGGATGCCTAAAGGATCAGGGTGAAGTAGTGTGAGACTTGGACTTTGAGTAGCTTCTAGATTGAGGGCACCTGCCCAAGTAGGGCCTGTCCTAAACAGAGACCACTGAAACCCTAAGGAGAGGTGCTGCAAACCACAGAGATCCTCAGAAGGCCCGGGAGGCTAAACCTCTGGATTCTCACTGTAGCTCTAGCCCTGAAGAGACACAGGCTTGCAGCCACATCCTGCTGGATCTCAGTCCCAGTGTCTCCTAAGGCTGCACATTGGCCAGCCCGCTATCGACAGTGACCTTGGTTCAGACTCCTGAGTTCTGGTAAAATAAGCCACCGGGCCAAACACTCGAGTGTCTTGCAGCCAGCAGGCCCAGTCAGCATGTTCTCAGGGAGTTCCTATGAGAGGATTCCACTCTGTCCTCCCATGGAGTGTCAGTCTGAGAAGGACACAGTGGGCAGCCAGCGTTGTAGCTGAGCGGGATGACAAGGCACTCTTAGATGGAACACTGGAATCGGCTGCCTAAGACCTGTGTAACACTCACACTGAGGTTTATGCAGAGGACCTGGAAAGCATCTCACCACTTGAACCATAAAATAGTCCAGCCCCAGGGTGGACATGGGACAAATAGAAAGTCGCATAGTGGCTGGGCCAGCAGCCTGCACCCCTGAAACTCCTTAGCACCTCCTTTCTCATATATGGACATACCACTGCCTGGGTTAGTTAGTGACTCCACACTATGTGATCCAGAACCAGCCAGCCCTGCTGTCTCTGGGCTGTAACTGCAATTCCTATACAGTGAGTCCCTGCCCTCCCTAAAGGGTAGGCAAAATCAGAGACCTCGGATGAGCAAAGATTATGTAAAGTTTTGCCATCAGACTGACCTGGAGCCACCTGTCAGAAAGGATCCTCTGTGGGACTCTTGGGTAGGTCACTTCACTTCTCTGAGTCTCACGTGAATGATAACAATGAAGATACCTCAACAGACCTGGGGTATCCTGGGGATCCAGGGGAGACGAGGACAGCCCCTCCCAGGACAGTGGTAATGCATACACAGAGGATGCTCAAAAGTTTTAGGGTGTAGGCTTTTTGGGTCAATGGCATTGGATTGGTGGTGGCTCCTGGGTTCCCGTCAGTGCCTGTTGCTGTAAATCTAAACTGCAAAGGCCTCTCCTGCTGAGGGAAGGGCCCAGGATTGGGAGTTGCATTGCTGGGGCTGTGCAAAGTGCAAACGACCCCGCTGTGGCATCCACCCCAACTGGAGGACACAGGGGATAGAATGTACCCTGGTGATCCTGTAGAATGGTGGAAGGAACAGAACACCAGGCCACTGTGCCTAGTGGCAGCGCTAGAGGAGGGGTTCCACCAGTAAAGAAAAAGGTCTCCTGGTCATGATAGTCTGAGCCTCTGACCCGGGGAATCCAGGGTCCTGAACCACTGGCAATGGATTCTACCAAATTCCCCTCCCAGAAGGGGTCCCTGACATCTGAGGCCAGCAGTGACCAAGTTGAAGACTTGGCTCAAGTTCTCCAACTTGCTCCATTAAGTTCATACTTACTATGAGTGTGGACACTGAGACCAGTGTTTAATAAAGGGGGTGGGATGGGGGACCCATGGAGTGGCAATTGGAGTTTGGGTTTCTTTAAAAACAAAACAAAACAAAACAAAACACAGAGATTAGAAAATGTTTTCATTTTAATACCAGGTGTGGAATGTGGAACTTCAGATTGTTCACAGCAGCTGACTATGATTTGCCCAGTGCTCTAGCAGAGGCATGACTTTGCCAGCTGTAGATAATTTCTGTGATTGTGTGGTGTTTGGAATTCTAGGAACTTTTTAAGAGGGTCTATAAATGCTGGGCTGGGTGGGTTGTTGGTTGTTTGTGTTTTTTAGTAGTCGTGAATAAAGAAGAAACAATAGGGAGAAATTAGATATCCTGGCGGTGAAGATCAAATCTGTCCCAAGGAACTCTATGCTCCTAATCAGTAGTCTAATAACATTGCCCTTTTCACCTTTATTCTTCTTTATCTGTCTAGTGGGATTAAAGGAGTGGAAAAAGGGTCTAAGAAAGAAGAACCACAAAGTAAAAGTTACCTACCACAAGTGGCACCCAACTGTCGGGCTAGGCCGAATGGGAAATTTTATTTCAAATGCTGTAGAGAAAACGGAAGGGGATGAAGGATCCCTTTTCTTTTCTTTTCTTTTCTTTCTTTCTTTCTTTCTTTCTTTCTTTCTTTCTTCCTCCTCCTCCTCCTCCTCCTCTTCCTCCTCCTCCTCCTCCTCCTCTTCCTCCTCCTCCTCCTCCTCCTCCTCCTCTTCTTCTTCTTCTTCTTCTTCTTCTTCTTCTTCTTCTTCTTCTTCTTCTTCTTCTTCTTCTTCTTCTTCCTTATTCTGTTTCAAAAAAGGTGAGGGTCACTCCCTCGTTTCTAAAAAGGTTGTAGAGTTGGTGAGCCACACTGGAAAAAGGCTCAGTCCCAGTAACTGAGTAAGATAGAAGGAAGTTTTCAAAGGAGGAAAGAGGGAAAGAAACTGTGCCAGAGGGTGGTCAGGTCAGAGAAAAGCTGAAAAGGCAGGAGGACAATCTGATGGAACAACCAGTTTTGAAAGAAAGGGTCAGTCTTGAACCAACTGTGCCACCATGGTTCAGGGAGGGGTGGTCCTGGGTTATCATCAGCTTTCCCATTAGTCATATAGCATATGCCTGCTAAGAGATAGGATAGCATGCTAAGGAAATGGCAGATCTAAGACCATTTAAAGAGGTCATTATTTCATATGAGATGCACTCGCCTTACGTGAAGCAAATTCTAAATAGCTGGGCTACTCAAAATAGAGTTATTCCACAAGACGGGAAGAGATTGATAGCACCTGTACTAGAGGCCAGTCCACAGTTGCAATAATTAACATGGTGGAGGAAGAAGCTGTGAATATTGAACCACAAAGTGGAGTGAGGGGAATGAATATAGCAAAAGGTCAGTCGCTGGGAGAACAGTGGTACTCTGAAGGGATGCAGTCTGATGACACTACTGTAGAGCAACGCCACTTAGTGGCTTTAAGAGCTTGGGACAAAGTTGAGCTTGGAGGAAAGTCCTCCTCATTTACAAATATTATACAGAGCTCTGGAGAATCCTTCACTGGTTTTCACAAAGATGAGTCTCAGCTGTGAACAAAGCCCTATCAGACTCTGATGCAAGGCCGGTGTGTGGAGAGCTTTTGGGCTGCTTCTGGAAACTTGGCAAGAATTGGACATCAGGTCAGGACAAAGAAGTAAGCTCAAGGCGGGAATCTGACTTCCGGGCTAGGACTCAGGAAATAGGCCCAGATTAAGAATATTTACATTTGAGCTAATGCAAACCTCAGAGCAGGCTCAGCGATGGCACAGGCGCATGGCAGTCCTTTTGTCTTGGTCATCCTGATTAACAGCTATAAAGGTATTACGGGATTTTGTTTATTGCCTTGCTTGTTCCTTGACCCAGAACTGATCTCATTATTTCAGTGTACTTAAAGTGATATAAAAACAGACTAAAAAAGAAAGAAAAACAAAACCACTTCAGCCTCAGAACTGGCTGGGGTCATGCTACAATGTTGTCTAATTGTCTTTTTTTTTTTT
This sequence comes from Rattus norvegicus, assembly GCF_021556685.1. NCBI lineage: Eukaryota > Metazoa > Chordata > Mammalia > Rodentia > Muridae > Rattus > Rattus norvegicus. The sequence goes on from NC_141541.1 coordinate 114,778,931, forward strand.
TTTTTTTTTTTCCTTTTTAATCCTCGCTCCTGCTCTGGAGAACCTGTTGACTGACTGAACTGGCTCCGTCACAGGTGCTGATAGAGACCTTGGCATCTGAAATGTAAATACTCCATGTAAAAATGTTATTAGACCATTAAAGGTATGAGGAGTGCCCATGGACGAGTGGATAAGGGGCACGTCCAATAGTGGTGGCTCTAACATGTACAGCTAATATAGGCCACACTTCAGCTGGAGACCCCAAAGCCCTGGCCCTTGCTTGGACAGGAAGGATAGACTGAGCTGCTTTGTCTTACCTTGGCTCTACCCCAGAGAGGCTTAGGAACCAGGCTGCCCCATGGGCCACTGTTTAGTCTATCCCACTGTGCCAGAGGCTGCCTCCTGCGAGAGCTGGTGTCACCTCTTCCAGGGACAGATGAAGGCTGTGACTTGGATGTAACCTCTACCCTGCCCCTCCCTCCCTCTACAAGGCAAGATGAGCTCATTCACTCTCAAGTCTCCAAAGAAGTAAGTAAAGTGGAAGGAGCCACGAGAAGGGACCACGAGGCCATGGAACCTAGGGGTCAGGTCAGGGGTCCTTCCACACTGGTGTCTGGGCCCTAGGTGACCTCATTCCTGGCCCCAGGAATGACTGAACTATCAGCATGGGGGTAGGTGGCTCAGCTGTCTTATAATTTCCGAGGTACACGAGAGCTGCTTTTTGGAAGCCGTTTGACCACTTGAGTCACAAGGTCTGAAAATATACACAGATCTTAACCCAGAAATCTCCTCTATCCTTGTCTGTCTGCCCCAAGGAAAGTGCCCCTTGAATGCACAGAGAGGGGGAGGGGTCTAGCTCTGTGATCCCTGACTCACTGTTACCCAGACTTGGCTGTTATCCAGACTTCCTCACTGGGATTGTCCCCTCCCACAAACTTGAGGTCCCATATCTATGCCCTTCCCTGCCCAACCCGGCAGGATATCCGTTTCTCAGGAAGACAGATACCCACAGAGGCAGGTAAACGCTGGCTGTGAGCTTTAGCCCTCTCGCTCCACTCTAGGTGCGTAGTGCTCCATCCTGTCCTCGCAGCAAGGTCTTATTCTCCCCGTCTTTCATGCAATAAAACCAAGGCATCCAGGGAGGCTGAGGCAAAGAGCCAAGGAACTCAGCTGTAATCCTGCAGGCAGCAGAGGGAGACCTAAGAGACACCGTGGGCAGGGAGGATGTGGAAGCCCCTCCAGCCCCCTCACAGCCCATCTTGACTCTGCAGTATTTCCCTTTCACAACACTATAGCAGGTGCTAGAGGCAGAGGGTGGTGCCCCCCTCTCGGCCATAGACACCAGCCCTGGTGTCCCCCCACCCCTCCCCACCCCCCACACACATACAAACAGCCTCTGCTGCAGCCTCTGGATGTGCCTGGAATCCCAACGTTGAGCTGCAGCGATGTCTGGCCAGAGCCGCAAGGTCAATCCCTCCCTCTCTTAGCTCTGTACACACTACTGCAGCATCTGGCCAGCCTCAGGGGAGCCCCCACCCCCACCCCATCTTGAAGAAACAGAGAATGAGTCAACTGTGGTCCTACCTCTAGACCTGGGAGACTATCATGGGAGAGAAAGAAGCAGGGTCCCTACAGAGCCCTGGACCCCTCTCTCCAAGGTACCTGCTGCTGAACCATCCACAAGGCAAAAGCTCCCCTGGGAACCCCCAGTTTAACAGAGAATCCCGTGAGGCAGGCTCTGGTCCCCTGAGGGCCACATGTGGCTTCTGAGTGGAGAACAGGGTCAGGATAGTCAGGTTGGAGCCCCAACTGTGCTTTCTACAGCTATGTGATTTGGGACACTTCATCGTAGTATGTCCCAGATTCCTGTGTGGAAAACGGGAAGAGGCTGATCAGAACCTCAGAAGTTTGGAAGAGACAGGGCAGGACCTGACATGATCATGAAGGCTCCTGCCACCGCCACCTGAGTGTGGCAGTGGTCTGTTCCATCTCTGCACAAAGCCTTTTGTGTGCACACTGAATCATCACAAAGAATCCCGTGAGACACACCTATTCTCCTCAAGCATGCGGCATGCTCCGTGGGTCACAGACAGACAGTGGGAGAGGGCTGAATCACCTTGTGGTGAGGCCAGTGATGGGCGTGAGGGAATATTGACTTGAAAGCTGGTGGAGGTGGGGGAGGAAGAGGACAGGAATGAGATTCAGATAGTAACTGCTCTTTGTGGGATGGTAACATGAAAATGGCAGTCCAAGTATAGACAGGTGCTAGACCAGCTTGTTCAGAGGCCAGTGTTGGTCTTAGTCAACTTTCCAAAGTGCTACAAAGGGGCTGTTCCTGGGGTCCTGTTCTTAGTGGACGCCTGAACCCACAGCCCTGCTGTTGTGGCTGTCGGTCCTGGTCTCTCCTGTGTTGCTTAGCCTGGTCAGGCTGAGACAGATATGCTCAGGAGGTGTTGGGCTTAAATGGTTGATTCCAAGTGACCAGGCTCCTGTCCAGACCCTGACTATCTTTGGGACACAGGTGCAGCTCCTGCCTTGTCCCCCTCCCCCAAGTCGCAGGCCAGCAGAATGCTCAACCATTGCTCTCCGGCCTGCACATGGAGCTGGCTAAGCTCCCAGAGAAGTCACCAACATGAATGGATTCCTTGCCCTGCCACCCCAGCCCCCAGTGGATGAGGGGTAGCCAGCATGGAGACAACAGCAGGCCTGCTTCTGATCAACCCTCGTAACTTCCTCCTTCCTTTGGAGAAAGTGCCAGCACCAGCCTGGAGACTCCAGGAAGGCTCAACGTTGCCTGTTCTGCACTACACCCTACCAGGTAAGGATCAAAGTTAAGAGTTAGAGAAAGTTCTCCACGGTCCCTTGCCCTGGACCTTTTGCTCTCCGCATCATGTGACATCCTTCTTGGTCCACCAGATCTGACACTAGGCACCTGAGAGGTCCCTGGGGGTGGAATTCAAGGCAAGGGAATGGAGTCTGAGCCCGCTGAGGAATGGGTCTCATTGCTGTCATGAGTGGGGAGGTCAAGGAAAACTTGGAGGGGCAACATCTGGATAGGGTTGGTCAAAAGGGCAGTGGCCATGCATGACTGAGGAGAGGATGTGCCTGGCTTGGGTCTGAGGCTTTAGGACCTGCTGGTGATTGGAGGCCAGTGGCCCTTGTGGCTTGTGAGTTGCTCTGGGCCTCACCAAGCTGAGATGTGGGACAGTGAACATAGCAGGCTCACAGAGACCAGTGGGTTGCAGCAGCCCCGTCTCAAGCAGGTCAGGCCACAGATTTCCAAGAAGCAGCCTATCAGATCTTGGCACCAGTTAAGTGATCTCAGGCCAGGTTGAGTGAAATAAGTTGGAGTATTTAAACAAAAGGGGACCAGGAAGGCTGTGATAACTGGGGTTTGGCTGTGACAGGTCTGTAGTTGGCAAAAGTTGTCCTGTTTTTGTTTGTTTGTTGTTTGTTTGTTTGTTTGTTTTGTTTATTTGTTTGATGCAAGGACTCCCTACATAGTTCTGACTGTCCTGAAGCTAAATATGTAGAACAGGCTGGCCCTGAACTCACTGAACGGAGAGATCCTCCTGCCTCTGCCTCTGGAGTGCTAGGTTAAAGACATGCAACACCAGGCCTCGCCCATTGATCGTCTTCTTGATGCAGGTGGCTGTCCCTGAGGCCTACACTTCCCACACTCTCCTATCCTTTGTCCCATTTGACAGATGGAGAAACTGAGTTGAGGATGATGCCCTCACTGGCCGAAGGCCATAGGGAGTCTGTTTCAGAAATGATTTAGCTTGCCTCACCTTGGTCTCCTGGGCCACGGGAAATAGTCAGGAAGGTGTTTGGGCTGGTGGCAGAGATGGGAAACCCCAAAGCCTTAACCTACTCTCTGGAAAACCATGGTCCTCTCCAGCCTCCCTTTCACCCGTGAAGCTTCAACCCTTTCCCTCTAGCTTCTGATGCTAAACCAACCTTGAGCATCTTCTATCTTCCCATAGTGCAACCAGGCTTAGGACTGCCACAGGAGACAGACGCTGAGGCCTGTGGTTCCCCTGTTCTTCCTATTCAAGCTCAGCCCAAGGCAAGCATGAAGCCCAGCTGGAGTGAGGCTCAGGCAACTTTACCCCAGACAGATGCCCCAGAGGTTCAAGAGGGCACTCATGTCAGAGGAGTGTCAGAGGTGACAGAAAGGGGAGGGGGTAAGAGGGTAGGGAGTGAGGAGGTGGGAGGATGGGGGTGGGGGAGTGACTGAGAGGGAAGAGAGAGGAGCTGAGGGACAGCAAAGTGAAGGTTCTTAAGCTGCCAGTCATGTCTAGGCCAGCCCTGCAACTCTAGTCAGGATTCATTCCTGGAGCTCTTCTCTGCTCTTCTCCCTTTGTTCACAGCAAGGATGCAGAGCCCCAGTAGACAGAGAGACTGTGAGGGGCCCCTGGTGGGGGATCTGTGTGTGTGCAGGCACACAGAGGGCCCTGAGAGCTCTTCTTCGGCTGTCTGTACCCAGTGTGGCCCTGTGTATATGTCTTCAATGCCTCAGCTAGAATGGTGGGTATGCTCCAGAGGGTTGATCCACATTGCTGAAACCAGTTTTCCTCTAGCAATGGGCTTGGGTTGCTTTTCTGCCTTGTCTTGGTCCCACTACCAGTTCCTGCACCCATCTGATTGGCATCCCGTGGAAGGGTCCTGAGTGGGGGACATTAAGTCCCCCAAGATTCCACACTGGGGATCTTGCTGGCACAAACCCACTCACCAGGACTGTGCTCTTGAGCAGTGAGGTACTCCCCGGGGAGTGTGAGTCCCTCTGAGTGTGTGCACTGGGCATGAGGATTATTGATGCTCTGGGATGCCGGGCAGGGTTTAGCCCCTCTGGGCGTCTGCTCCTCATCTGTAAACAGGGGTTAATGATTGTGCAAATCTCCCAGGGTCATGAGAATTAATTAAACAAGAGAGTACCAGAAAACGGAGCCCAGCCAGCATCTGGGGCAGAGCCAGAGCAGAATGCGCTATCCTCTAGGTTTCTTGGGTTATCCTGTGACCGCATGGCGTCACCGTCCCCTGAGGAGACCCTCCTGCTCTGCCTGTGCCCTGCAGCCAGCAGCACCTTCACTCCCCCCATACAGATACCAGAACCACTTTTTTTTTTTTTTTTGGTTCTTTTTTTTTTTTCGGAGCTGGGGACCGAACCCAGGGCCTTGCGCTTCCTAGGTAAGCGCTCTACCACTGAGCTAAATCCCCAGCCCCCAGAACCACTTTCTAAGGCTAAGACTTTTCTGTGAAGGGATTTCGCTGGCTTCTGGTTCAGAGGCCGGCCAAAGAAAGTACTTGCTAAAGACCGGAGGCTTGTGTCTCCCCATGGCTTAATGTCAGGTCATTCAACCAGTGTCGTGCATCAAAAATTCTTTCCACAACTTCCGGTCCATGCAAGCCCATCTTGGAGTGCAGGAGGAGGCCCCTGGCCAGACTGAAGGAAGAGCAACTCAGTGTGGGAGCCTCCAGGGGCCCGCAGCGGTCAGACTGGCACCCATCCATCAGAGATTCTTTCTGCGTGACTAAAATGACCACAGGCTCCCTTCTGAGGCCCAGAGACCCTTCTGGGCCCAAGCTAGACCTTCATGCCTTCCTAGCATGGCCCAGGCTAAAGAGAAAGGATACAGAATCCTCTAGAAGATATATAGCTGTGTGTCCCCCCAGCCCCCTGGGACTTCTATTGCCCGTCAGATGAACTCAAAGGGAAATATGTCTGGGTTAAGTCTACTGCCTGAATGCTAGAACATGGAAGAAATCCAGATTATCTCCCTAAGACTTTCCCTGGATCGTGAGGCCTAGCCTCCTGTATCACCTGAATGCAGTAGCCCTTAGGGATGCCAGGAGAGAGGGCTGCAAAAACATTCACCCTAGGGGGATGATAAATCTGGCTCCAGCTAGGAGACTCCGCTCACTCCTTCCTCCTCCTCTTCCGCCATCTCTGAAATCCAAGGCTTAGGCTCAACTTCTTGGCTTCCAAAGAGGTCACTGTCATTTTTTTATGGGGCATTATGGAGACCCAGGAGATGATGGGCCAATCAGGAGCTTGTCCTATGCTGGGAAGCTGGCTCCGTGGGTAAAGGTGCTTCCCGCCAACCCTGAAGATCAGAGTTCAACATCTAGAACCCACGTGGTGAAAGTGACTCCTGCAAGTGACTCCTACACATGAACCACTGTGCATGCACACACGTGCCTGCGTGAGTGCGGACACACATGTACACATACATACACTAAAAAAAGAAGTGCAGTAGAAATTGTTTTTAAAGGTTGTTGTTGCTTAGGCTTTGTTCAGAAGTTTTTTTTTTCTTTTCTTTCTTTTATTGACAGAGTCTTATATAGTCCAGGCAGTACCCAACTCTCAATTCTCCTGCCTCAGCTTCCTGAGCGCTAGATTACAGGCATGTGTCACCCACCGCATTTGGCTTTTCCAAAGCATTTATTGAACCCCACTGAATGCCAAAGGAGAAAAGAAAGGTAGGCAGAACAACCCAGGTCCCTCAGACAATTTAGGGTTGATAGCTTCTGGGTGGGCAGAAGGACCCCAGAGCTGCTTCTGCACGGTGGCTTTGTTCTAGACTCTGCCAGCCAGTGCCCAAGTGCACAGTGGTCTATTCTGGCTTAGAACACTGTCCCAAGTGCTCAGCCTTCAAACTCAGTGTGACTACTCCCACGAGATGGGGCCTGGGCCTAGGGACGTCACTTGTCTGGGCACTGTTTCCATCTGGTCCGCACAATGATGGGAATTGCACAGAGGTCACATGTGGTGTGTGTGTGTGTGTGTGTGTGTGTGTGTGTGTGTGTGTGTGTGTGTGTGTGTGAGATGTGTACACACACACAGAGATACACACACCACACACACAGATACACACACACACACACACACACACACACACACACACACACACGTGTATATCCAGTAAGGTTAGAAGGTAGATCGTGAGTTTTCTTCCCACCCACATTGTTCAGCCAGGCAAAGGGCAGGCTCGGGTCCAGTGTTTGTTTGTTTGCTTCCTTTACTAAGAGGAGGCCAAAAGACCCTGTACCTCACTTTCCCATTTATAAGTCAGCGATACAGAATCACAGGGGCCGTGCTACTGAAGAGTTTAACCAAAAGGAAACAAAGACCAGGCCCCTGTGGCCTGTGGTTGCGGGGGCAGGATATCACAGTATGGGGCACAGGTAGGAGGTGTTGAAGTGAGCCCAGGATGGAGACATGATTTGTCCCATGGCCTCTGAGTGACCCTGGGTTATCTCCTGCAGACAGTTCCTTCCAGCTATGTTCTCTGGCCACTGCTTATCTTTCCCTGATAAATGGCCCAGTGTCCTTCAGGAGAAGAGCTATTGGTGTCCTTTAGAGCCTTCCTTGCCTGGCCTGGGCATAGCAGGGCACAGGCACATGGCCTCTGACCAAAGAGTTTGCCAGGTAAGGATAGGGCTCTGTACCCAGGGAGGTTGGCTCTCCCCAGATTGTCCTAATGACCAGGATCTGATAGGAGAGACAAGGTCTGGTTCTCACAATAGGTTTTCAATCCTTCTCTGAGTGCCTGTTCCCTGCGCATGCCCACCTGATACATACACCACTTAGTCTTGGCTCCTCAGACCTGGACATTGCTTTGAATTGTGATCAGTATGTGACTCTTGGCAACCAGAGCTGGGGACAGGAACCTACCAATGATGCCATTAAATGGACGTCTACAGAAGAGGAAGGCCTGTGTCTGTCTCTGTGGAGTCCCTTGGTCCTCACAGCTATTTGAATACTGTCTCTTGAGGGCCAGGGCCAGATTCCCAAGAGAAACAGAGAAACTTGAGGAGCCTGCAGACCCCAGTCCTTGTCCTGCAGATAGCACCTATCCAGAGAACAAACAGCAAGAGAAGTAGCCTCCCTTCCTTTTGGTCAGAGGGCTAAAGATTGCTGGTCCTGCTTCTCCTCCTGGCTTTAGCTTGATGCCCACATAGGCAAAGCTAGGTTTTGTCTGTCTGTCCACATGCCCAGTCCTCATCCCCCATGGCATGTATTAGAGCTGAAGGAATCTATCAATGGGTGGACACTGGCTCCATATGCCTGAGTATCTCAGTATTTTCACTCAAAAAACATTTTTGAGTTATGAGATAGGGTCTGACTATGGAGCTCAAGCAGGACTCGAACCCCTGATTCTCCTGCCTCCACTTCCTAACTACTAAAATTACCAGTGTGTACCACCATGCCCACTTCAAATACAATTTTTCATTTCATAATGAAGTGGCCACTGATTTAGCTGGTGTCACTACTGTTGTTGATCTCTTCATGGCTGCCCCAAACCAGCCATGGGTGACACTGTGTAAGGATCCAAAGCTTGTGTCCCCGGGGGTTAATGTTGGGTTATTGAGGCAATGCCATAGAGCAAATTCCCTTCCTATACCCTCCACTCTCAAACAGCCCAGTTTTAAAGTCATTGGTGCTGACTCTTGGATGGCATCCTTTTGTACGCAAATCTAATCTTGTCTAAGTTACTTTGAGATTGCTGTGAAGAGACACAATGATTGGGGCGACTTGCCAAAGGAAAGATACTGGGCTTACAATTTTCAGAGGGTAAGAGGCCATGCCCATTGTTAAAGGGAGCGTGGCAACAGGCAGACAGGCATGACTGGTGCTCTAGCTGAGAGCTTTCATCCTTATCCGTAAACATAGGTGCATGCGTGTGTGCTCGAACGTACACACACACACACACACACACACAGAGAGAGAGAGAGAGAGAGAGAGAGAGAGAGAGAGAGAGAGAGAGAGAGCGCACTAACTGGGAATGGTGTGAGCTTTTGAAATCTCAGATACCTCTCTCTAACTTCAGTGACATACCTCCTACAACAAGGCCACACCTTCTAATTCTCCCCAAACAGTTCCATTAACTGGGGACCAAGAATTCAAACATATGAGCCTATGGGAGCCATTTTCTTTCAAACACCATAAAACTACCTCTGTAAACATTCTCAGCAGGTGGATATGGGTTGACACTGCCCTCTTACCAGCTTGGGGCACCTGAACTTGTGTTTTTGTTCTAGAAACACTGCAGTTTGTACATTTATTTACTTAGTGTGCACATATGTTTATTAAGAACACTCTGGGTGAAGTGATGAGATACAGCAATGACTGACAAAATCACGGTGTACTGTCTGTAGTGGAGTCCGAGTCTCTCACACATGCTGAAGGATCTCATTCCATGCTGAATGCTCTGTGGAGCATGTGGGGGCAGGGAGGCCGCAGTCACAGGGACCTTTCAAAGCCTTAGGAGCCAGGGAAGCTGTTTTGAGAGTGTGGTAGCTAACAAAACAGGGCCAGGGGCACACCTATAATGCCAGCAGCACTCAGGAGACAGAGATGGGCGCATCTCTGTGAGTTCCAGAATAAGCTGGTCTACATAGAAAGACCCTGTTTCAGGGGGGAAGTGGGGGAGGGGAAGGAAGAGGAAAGAAAAAGAAAAAGGAAGGAAGTGAAGGAAAACAGAAAGGAAGGAAGGAAGAAAAGAAAGAAGAAAGGAAAGAAAGGAAGAGAAAGAAAACAAAATGGAGTGATTCACAAAATGGAGACACTCCTGACATCAGAACATGCTAGCAGCAGAAGCATGCGCCTCAGCGTAACCAGCAGTACCCTGGGATCAGTCAGCCCTCACCAGTCAGGAGCAGGCCAAAGAGTCTGCAGCTACGCGATAGCCTCAGAAGGACCTAAAATCCCAGACTCCAGGCAGCTCAGCTGACTGTGGTCTCCAACGAACTTTAACACGCTAGTCACATACTCCAGAGTAGACCTTTTCAGTGACTTCATCTCCCACCATGATATCCTGACTCTGGCCTGGCTCTCACTGTGTGACCACTGAGTGTCCGGCACTCTGGTTGACATGGTTAAGCATAACTGAGGCCATGAGCAGTTAGCTTCTGTCAGTCTTGAGCCAGCATCCACTACTCTCCTTCCCCTGACAGTGGACATGTCAGCTATCTGTGCACTGGACTATCAGACTTACAACCCATTTGTGCCTCCTCTGCCCACTGTCCGTGAGTCCTGCCTCCAGATACTGGTGGTATCACTTAGAAACTAGATGGTTAGATTCATCTCTTATGAGTTGTGCCCGGCCCCTTTTATGTGTGAAAAATAAACTGAGTGTTTGAAAGGGACACCTGGTCGTCTACCTCCCTGTAAGGTCCAAGTCCTATTTGAGACAGGAGGGGGCTGAGAAGCTGGCTCTTGAGAGGCAACAAAAGTAAAATGAGAAGGGAAGATGGGGCATTGTGTTGACACGTGGGTTTAAATTTCAGCACCGGAGAGGAGAAGCAGGTAGAGCTCTGTGAGTTCAAGACTAACCTGGTCTACGTAGTGAGTTCCCGGACAGTCAGGGCTACATAGAGAGATTCTGTCACAAAACAAAATCACAAAGAGGTCCCTGGCAGAAGGAAAAGTCTAGCACAGGCAGATGGCCAGAAAGATCATTAAAATAGAATGGGCAGTAGACTTGAAGGCAGGGGAGGAAGCAGGTTTCCAGGAAGAAGCAGGGGAAAGGTGGAGCAAAACAGCACACGGGGCCACTTGGGAAGCTGTGTTAGGGTTTTGACGAAACATCATGACCAAAAAGTCAATTGAGGAGGAAAGGGTTTATTCAGCTTACACTTCTACATTGCTGTTCATCACCAAAGGAAGTCAGGACCAGAAATAAAGCAGAGGAGGATTCTGGAGGTAGGAGCTGGTGCAGAGGTGAGGGAAGGATGCTACTCACTGGCTTGCTTTCCCTTGGCTTGCTCAGCCTGTTTTCTTATAAACCCCAGCACCACCAAGCCAGTGGCACCATCCGCAGTGAACCGGGCCCTCCCTCATTGATCAGTAATTGAGAAAATGCCTTACTCCCCCCATTGATAACTAATTGAGAAAATGCCTTACAGCTGGATCTCATGGAGGTATTTCTCAACTGAGGCTCCTTCCTCTCTGATGACTCTAGCTTGTGTCAAGTTGACACAACCAAACCAGCCAGTAAGGAGTGAGTCATGGCAGGTCAACCTGAAGGAGCAGGAGACCAGGGGTGATTTTGAGAGGCTCCCCTCTGGTTGCCAAGGAGGAGGTAGATTCTAAAGGACTTTACTCCCCAAAGTCTGGGGCAGATTTTTCTATTATGGCCAGGGACTTCTTGTCATCAGCTGCCTCCCTTGTAACTGACTAGACAGAGAGCACCCAAGGGTCTGCATCTAATTCATTTAGCTCTTCTCCCTCTCCTTCTCTTCCCCTACCCCCTCTCTTTGACAAAAGGTCTCACTATGTAGCTCAGGCTGGCCTTAAACTTACTATGTAGCCTAGGATGGCCCTGAACTTATGATCTTCCTGCCTCTGCCTTCCAAGCACTGGGGTTACACATGAATATTACTATGCTAGGCTGGCATTTAGTTAATTTCTAGAAGTTCAGAGTTAGACACAGCAGAGGCTGAGAGAGGAGCTCACTGATCAAGTGTCCATCTATCTAAGGATAGCCCTGAAGTTGTCTATCTGGCACTGCCTCTGCCTATGGGCTGGTATCCACAGTTTGGTCAGGCACTATTGGGCCAGCGCAGTCAGAATGTGCGAGGCATCCAGAAAGCAACATGGGCACTTCCGATGCTCACATATTGGCTGTCAACTGGGGAAGTATCACCTAGAACCCCACAGCCATACGGCCAGAACCGCCAGTACCACCCATCACTGACGAATCAGTCTGGGAGACAGGGCCATGCAGAACTCAAGGTCCTCTCCAGGTCCACCTGTCCCCAGCCTTGATCAGGCAAATGAGGTAAAGGAGCAAAGATGGGAGCTGGGGGTGGCTGCAGGTTGGTTTACCGGGATCCATGGTTGGACGCTTAGGGAGAAAATAGCCCCTCATCCAGAAAGGATGAAGCTGGGCACATTCATAAGCGGCCGGTGAGCAATGAACTGTCTGTCAGGAGAGCTGTGTAAGCCACAGGAGATGCTAGAAGAACCTCCCAGCTCTTCTTCAATCCACCATGTACCCTCTGCCCCACTGGGGCTTCAGAAGCCATGCCTTCCTGCCCCCTGCAGCCAGTTCTGATGATTGTGGTGTCTGTGGAGGAGGCTGGTGTGAGAGAACCCAGAGACGGCCCTTCTTGTCCTCCTTACACCACACACACACACACACACACACACACACACACACACACACACACACACACTGATAAGGTCCTCTGATCTGAATGAACCAGTAAGTGCTCCCGATCACTTCTCGTGTCCTCTCCTCAGCTCTGCTCCCATCGTGTGTACTCTGCTCCCCTAGAATTCTCTTCCCCTGGTGAAGAACACATTTATCCTTTAGGTCTCAGTTCATTTGCCTCTTCTTTCAGGGAATCCTCCCTAGCCTCATCAGGAGTTCCCACAGCATCTTCCTGCTCATCCCCTGCTAAAGCTACTCACTCTGTTCTGTAACTGTCTGGCCACATGTGACGTTACCTTCATTGCCACTTGGTGTTTTGGAGTTCAGCACAGTATCAGACAGGATGTAAATAAATGATCTCCAAAAATCCCTCTGAACTTGGGGGCTGGTCTTGACCGGACCTCTTGATTCTAAGCTCACTCTCAAATACCCTCAGAGTACAGGCTTGACCTGAGTACTGATCGGCGCCTGCGACCTGGAATCCCTGCACTGAGAAACGAAGGATGTGTTTAGGACTCATTCGTAGCATGGTCCTCACTTGGGAGCCGGCCTCTGAGAGCAGGAAACAGGAAGGGAACTTAACCTTCTGTTCTCCCATCCAGTCTCCAATTGAGAAGTGGCGCACCCTGTCAGTTGGAAGGCTAATTCAGTGTCGGGTTAGGAGGAAGCACTGTGTACCAAATGATGTCAAGTTGTTGGAGCCATACTTCTTCCTGCCCATTGGATTAAACCCATGTCCGAGCAGTCTTCTCTGGTGGGTACACCACAACAGACAGGTCCTTCTGTGAGACCGAGGCTGATCTTGAACTTGAGTCCTTCCCGAGTCAACCTGCGGCGATTAAAGGTGTGCATCATGGTCTCCTTGCTTCAAACATGGTTTTACCTCCTCCCCTGTAAAATCCTCCGTGACGGACAGGAGGCTGACTCAGGTTACCTGTCTTATAGATGCCTGGTTACCTTCCCCCATCAGGACATGGATTAGTGAGCACGATTGCTCTGTGCTGGCCCAGAGCCCTGCCCAGGGTCTGGCCTGGCAGAGTCATGATATCTGATAGGCAGAGAGGCCACTCCACTCACGACTGCGTGGCCCTGGGCCATAACTGGCACTTTCCTGGGCCTCAGTTTGCTTGTCTATGGGCCAGACACAGAGCACTCATTAGTGAACGCTTTAATAACAAGTAGAACTGGCATAGCCTAGGCCATCCCTAACCCTCTAATCTCTAAGCCCTGCTCCCCTAAGGTACAAGTCTCTTAGCCCAACACATGGCAAGGAGCTTCATCCACCTAAACTGGGCAGAGAAGCCTGGGGAAGGGCGGAGCAGGTAAAAGCTGAAAGCCATGACTGAGGTGTCAGGTGACAGACTCGGGAGAGAGGGATGAGAGACTCTTTAGAGTGGTCCCCACCAATGACCAGTCCTTTCAGTTCAAGGACCCCAGATATCCTGGGGTAGCAGAGCATCCTCATGCTTCACGGCCCCCACCTTCAGTTCACCCACACCCTAGCAACTCTGAAACTCCTGCTAACTGGGCTCAAACCGTCTGTCGCTGGTGATTCACACACCGCTCCTCTTTCCTCTTCCTGGCTAATTATAGCTCTTGCGTGTTTTTCCTCCTGGAAAAAAAATGTCTTCTTAAAAAACGTATCCCCAAGCCAGTGGTAATTAATTTGGTGAGCCTCGCTGTATGCATGCATTTCAGACTGACTTTGAGGACGGGCAGGTACCAGCGTGGGGGTATATACCATTCTACAGAGGAAGGGCTGACATGAGCCATGGAATATGTGTCAGGATGTGTAGAGCAGAAGCTCATCCCATCCCTCACAAGATCCATCATGGCTTTAGGGACCCTGGAGAGTAGCAGTACCAATCGCGGGGACTCTGCTGAACACAATGTCTTATGCTTAAGAGCAAAATGTCTACCATATGTATAGACATGTGTGTGCTGGTACTTGCTAAAGCAAGTCTGGATATAGACACAACCCTTTAGAAGAGTGTCCCACAGTCATCGGTGACCTAAACAGAGATAGGCTCTAGGGAAATTAAGCCCTCCAAGGGCAGGGACTTCCCTCTCTCCTGGAACAGGGCGCCATTCTCTAAGCTTCTCCAAAGTTTCAGCTGGTGTCCAAGTGGGCAGCTTGGGAAGGAAGGGGGGGCCCAAGAACAATTGTGAAAGAGGAAATCTGACTGGATCAGAGAGTGTCAGGCAGAGCCTAAGAGGAGGCAGCGAGCCATAGGGTATCCACAGAGACAGAGAGGAAGCCTCAACCAGAGACAGGTCTGGGTCCAAGACTGAGATAAAGATAAATAAAGCCTAGAGAGACAAGACAGGAGCAGGGACCCAACAAAGAGAGTTGGGAGTCCTGGGACAGAGTCACAGGGATAACTGGGATGAGCAGGGAGCCCAGATCCTGCATAGTAGTAGGATGGGCCCTGCCAAAAGAGCAGGGGCTAAAGGCTCGGATGGACCCAGGCTGAAGACCACTGAGAAGAAAGACTCAGGCACAACGCCTTTATAAGACTAGGGCTGTCGGAGAGGCTCCAAAGGGACAGGGCAAGCATGGCACTCCAGATCGGACTTCAATCATGAACATAGTACCTTCTGCTTTGATCAATTCAGGAAGACCGTTTGGGGGGTTGGGGATTTAGCTCAGTGGTAGAGCGCTTGCCTAGGAAGCACAAGGCCCTGGGTTCGGTCCCCAGCTCCGAAGGAAAAAAAAAAAAAAAAGAACAACAACAGGAAGACCGTTTGGGGAGTATCCCAGGGTGCACTCTGGCCTTGGGAATACAAGAGCTAAAGTTGATGTTGTGAGGGAGCTGGAATGAGGTAGAAGCAAACTCATGCTAGGATAGTAAATTCAAGGGCAGCCTGGGCTACACAGCAAGTTCTAGGTCAGCGTAGGGCACAGAGTAAAGCTCTGTCATTTTTTCTTCCTTTTTGTTTTAATTAAAAAATACTTTATTTTATTTGCATGTGTGTTTTCTGCATGAATACCTGTGTGCCAGGTGCGTGCCTGCTAACCAAAAAGGCTCTCAGAGCCCCTGGAACTGGAGTTACTGGCAGTAGTGAGCCTCGTGTGGCTGCTGGGAATAGAACACAGGTCCTCTGGAAGTGCAGCCAGGGCTCTAAACCACTGAGCTATGTCTTAGCCCTGATTCTGTCTTAAACAAATAACAAGGCATCTAGTATCGTGGTGCACGCCTATAATACCAGTTTTCGGTAGGCAGAGGCAGGAGGATTACTGGTAACTTTGGGACCCACCTGGTCTTTATAGTGAGTTTCAATTCAACCAAGGCTACTTAGCAAAACTTTGTCTCAAAAGAACAAAAGAGGCGCGCCTGGCCGGCGCGCGGGGCTTCTCCATGAGATAGGAATAAAGTATCACTCATAACAAGAAAAAAAAAAAAAGAACAAAAACAAGGAGCTGGAGAGATGGCTCAGTGGTAAAGAGGTCCTGAGTTCAAATCCCAGCAACCACATGGTGGCTCACAACCATCTATAATGAGACCTGATGTCCTCTTTCTGGTGTGTCTGAAGACAGCTACAGTGTACTTATAGATAATAAATAAATATTTAAAAAGAAAAAACAAAATAAAAGAAGTGTGTGCATATACATATGTATATATGTATGTATATTCTTTCTGCCAACCCCTAACACCAGGCTCCTCAGACCAGATGGGCTTCCTTCAGCATAGCGCATGCCTACACTTCTTTCCCTGGGCCCATAAAGGCAAGATCTGTCTCCTGCTTAGATCCCTCAAGACAAAGTCTGTCAGATCATCAGGACAAAACTTGATGTCTCCTCGGACTTCAGAACAGGATCTGTACCTCCTCTGACCCCTCAGGATAGAGCCCTGGTTGCTTGCTCAGATTCCTCAGGACAAAGCCTCTTAGACCCTCCCTCCAACCATCAGGATCAGAGACAGACCCCTCCCCCAGCTCCTGGACTGCCTGGCTCGGGCAGCTGAGGAGGTGTTGACAGCTTGCTAACCACAGGCAGAATGCCTCTGACATCATCCATCACCTCCCCCAACTTCTCTGGACACCTGACGTGGCCTCCCGCCTGGCCAGGGTCAGGGCTGGGTGCCCAGGACCTTTTAGCCAGGCAGCTGTTGGGATTTCCGGCAAGGTCTCTCAGCCACTTTCTTGTCTGGAATCTCTTGGCCAAGTCTGCGCTCTTCTGGGGTCTGTGTCTGAACTGTGGAGCATCTGCCGTTAGAAAGGGATACAACAGAAAGCAGGTGGCCTTTGGTGGCCTTTAGCCCAGAAGGCTCAAGGACAGTGCCCGTGAGCCCAAGGAATGGGGGGAAATGGCTGCCAATTCTGGGGCAGGGTTTTAGCCAGTGCATGAGTCAGGAGGACTGGGGACTCACTGGTGGTCTGGGCAGCCCATTGGCTGCCATACAATGGGCCAGAAATTTTTTATGGGAACTGATGTTTTTTTTCATAGGCCCACAAAACAAACCAGAAATTTTCCTTTTGACTTATAACTAGAGACAGCACAGTTTGGGTTAATCCAGCCCACACTCTGGGTACCACCCACCTCAGTTTATCTGTAAAATGGATTACAGTAAACCCTCTTCTATTTTTTCTTCTCTCTCTCTCTCTCTCTCCCTCTCTCTCTCTCCTCCTCTTCCTCCTTCTCTTCCTCCTCCTCCTCTTTCTCTTTGTTTCTTCTTTTCTTTTCTTTTCTTTTTTTTTTTGAGACAGGGTCTCTCCCTGACATCTTGGTTATTCTGGGACTCACTCTGTAGACCAGGCTGGCCTTGAACTCACAGAGAGCCTCCTGCCTCTGCCTCTTGAATCCTGGGATTAAAGGTGTTTGCCATGCTGGTCAGTGCTGGCAGCCAAGATGCTCCAAACCTTTCCCTGAAGCCATCTTTCTCCTGCCAAGCAACTAATGGCTTAAGCAGATAGGCAGCCCTTAGTTACCCCTAACCCAGTGTAACCCAGGGCACTCACATTGAGTTCTGCAGGAAAAAAGAAGCCTGAATGGGCTCTTAAAATTGAGATCTAGAGTGGAATCCCTCCTGGAAAGGAACATGACCGAGCCCCCTCCCTCCCAGCCTCTGCAAAATGGGGAGCTGTTGGCTGAGTGCCTGCTCCTCTGATGTGGAAGCCACAGAGCGTGCCCAGAGGTCTTCTCTCCTCTGTCCTCCTCTACCTCCCTGCCTTCTAAGCTGTTCTGACCTTTGGCCCCAGCTCCTTCAACAAGAGGAGGAGGAGAAGAGATGGCCACCCCCATCCCAGACCTTTTTTAGCCCCCTGGGAACTCGGCGTCCTCCCAGCAAGGGTGCGTGGGTCGTGGTGAGTATTAATAGCTTGGCTGGAGGAGGTGACAGGGACTATCATAGCCAAACTCTGGAAACTTCACTTCCTAGGCAGGCCAGGAAATTCTCCTGTCCCCATCTCCCCTACTGGCTCCAAGCGTCTCCATTTCTGTCCCTCAGGGGCTCTCTCAGCCCCACCAGCCCCCACCCCCTCAGGCAAGCCTCTAACTGCCTCTTGGTTTGAGCCTTCCTGAGATCCTCTTGGGCCAGAGCTCTAGTGGGTTGATGGCTTGAGGCTGATCTGTGACCTGCCCATGGGAGATGAGAACAGGGGTTGGGGGAGGGCTGTCTGTGACAAGGAATTTGTTTGCGCCCTTCCCTGTCCCCTGGCTGACTGCTCCTTCCTACAAACTTCCTTCATCTTTGTTTCTGATGGAACTGTGCTATGTCCTCAATTTTTTGTCCATGCTCTATTGAGCAGAGGAAGAAGAGGAGAAACTGAGGCAGAAGAATGGGAGTCTGGGAAAAGTGCTGGCGTCCTGTTCAGCTGGGCCACCTCTCGAGTAGCTTGGTAAAGAATGACACTCTGAGCTGTGACCGGGGACAGTGCCTTGGCCCAGTGTTGCCTCTAAGGATATGCTGTGGGGGCAGCCACAAACCCCCACACCCCGGTCTGGAGCACTCACCCCCACCTTCCGAGCTCACCCTCCTCACCCTGCAGCCTTCCGTCTTGGGGGAAGGTGGTGCAGAATCCGGCAGGCAACACCGAAGGAGCATGGGAAGTGCTGGGTGTGACTTAGAGTTCAGCAGGGAGCAATGGAGACCTGGAGAACAGGGGGCATCTGAGGGCAGGAAAGCTGAGTTGGAGCCTCGGAGCTGGGGCTTTGGTCCTTAGCTCTTTCAAAAGTCACATTCAACCCCTGGAAGCCTCATCTTGCTTAATACAGGAGTCTGTCTGCTCCCAACCAGACTGATTAATTTCTAGGAAATAGAAGTTTCTGAATCTCTGAGCAGCCTCTGACTAACATAATCCTCTGACCCCTGACCTCTAACCCTACCTTAGTCTACCTCCTAGCCTTGACCCCAGGCTGAGCTTGCACCTCTACCCTCATCAAATCTGAATGGTATGCCGGCTCTGTGGCCCTGGATTTCAGATCAAGCCTGGACCTCTGCTGCCAAGCAAAGTCCAAACTGAGGCTAGACACATGCAGGATCTCTGACCTGTGACTCGAGTGAGCCTTGTGCCAAGCCTAGGGAGGCCAGTCCCTCCTCCCTTTCTCAACGTCTGTCCTTGGTCCCTCACTCTGAGGAGGCCCTCACAGCCACCTCACTCTGGGTCTTGAGGCAAGATGACACTAGGGACACGTCACACCAGGCGATTTGTGACTTGGAAGAACAGAGGTGGAAGCAAATGCTATTTCTGGGATGAAGCTTACTGGTTTAGACTGAGGACAGAGAGAGCTCTCCGTGGGATAGGGAGGGGGAGGAGGCAGATGGACCCTCAGACACATAAATACAGCAAGATGGATAATCTGAGACTGGGGCAAAACTCTCCTGGGGCAAAAAGGTGGACATCCGTACCCCAGCCAGGGGGCAACAAATTGTAATAATACACACCCTAACTCCTGCACCTGCTTTTCTCACTGGTGAAGGAATATGTATTCCTGGTGGCTCCGAGTGGAAACTGGGTTTGAGTCTTCCTTCTCCTTCATAGGAACAATGACCTGAGCCAAACTGCAAGAGCCCATAGTAGCCTCTGTATTCCCATCTGTAAAGTGGAACCCTCTGCTACCTTCATTTCAGAAGTTTACAACTTCAAAATGCCATTGCCTAGTGAGTCTCTGCACATGCCCAATACACATGGAGAGCTCAGGAGAGCTGGCCCAGTATGGTGATACACATCTGTAATTGCAGAACCCCAGAGGTGAAGGCAGGAGGGTCAGTTCATGTCCAGTTTCAGCTCTGTAATGAATGTGAAGCCTGGGATACATGAGATCCTATCTTTAAAAAATAAAAATAAAAAAAAAATAAGGAGAGCTAAAATTAACTCTGATTGTGAGATGAAGCCCATTTGCTGCCCTGCCATGGGCGCTCATCTCACCCTCTGAGCCAAGGAAGGGCTCCTGAGAGACACACTTCGGAAGCCTCGAATAAGATCCTTGGCCTGCAGCAGAAGCATGAGCTAACAATTACAGGAGCTGGGACAACATGGAATTAGGTCACAGAACTCTTAAACCAAGAAACTACAGAAGCCCCAATAACTCCACATCCTAGGGGACAATGCTCATGGAATTTCCTGAACCAAGCACAAAGGCCACAAACAGACCAAAAGTGGGGGGAGGGAGATCCTGCAAGGCTACTCTCAGATCCTGAAGCATAAAGGGAGGCTGAGGGTTCAGAGAGGGTGAGGGCTCCCTGGTTTCACCAGGATCTTATTTTTTTTTTAAAGATTTATTTATTCATTTATTATATAGAAGTACACTGTCACTCTCTTCACACACACCAGAAGAGGGCATCAGATCCCATTACAGATGGTTGCGAGCCACCATGTGGTTGCTGGGATTTGAACTCAGGACCTCTGGAAGAGCAGTCAGTGCTCTTAACCACTGAGCCATCTCTCCAGCCCCAGAGTCTTATATTTTAAAGATTTATTTTATTTTTAATTATGTGTGTATGTATGCATCTGTGTAGAGTTTTATGTGCACATGGGTGCAGGTGCCTGCAGCGGCCAGAAGAGGGCATCAGATTCCTCTGCCGCTAGAGTTACAAACAGTTGTAAACTGATGGACCTGTGTTCTGGGAACTGAACTTGTGTCCTCTGTAAGAGCAGTATGCACTCTTAACAGCTGGCCTATGCCTCCTCGCACTACTATGGACCTGAATCTCCCCATTTCTTGGTGATTCTTCCCTGCCAGCTCAGGTTCCCTGATCGTCCATCTTCTAGATCACCTTGCTGGCTTGTCCACTCTCTCTGACTCCTAGAATAACATATTCAGCTGGGTGAATCTTTGGGGCTGTCCCTGCTTCTCTGGGCCTTCATGACAGTATCCTAGAGTGGAATTCTGATATACTGGTGACCACAAGCCCTCTCCTCTCTCTGGCCTCCTTCACAAACGCAGAAAGTATTGGCCTGTAGGAAGGATGCAAGCACTGAGCATATGTGAGACACCTGCTGTACACCAGGGGTTTACACACATCCTCTCTAATCTGGGAGCCTGAAGAGCAGGCGGGAGAATTACACACCCAGGACAACTTTGCTGAAGGTGGCAAGGGAGTTCTGAACTGCAGCTAGTGTCCTGATCGGAGAGAGGAAGTTATGTAACAGCTGTCAAACAGGTTACGGTTTAAGGGGCTGCAACAGTGACCTGTGGCCTGATCTCTGGAGGGAGGGGTGGGGGGTGCTAGCTTCTTCCATGGCTGGCTAAGCCCTTCCCCTTGGTGCCAGTCCCGCATGACCTTTCTAGGTGGTTAATGAGGGCCCAGACACCACTCGGTAATTGGACTCATTAGGTAGCTAGGACTGCTCAGGGGATGGGGTGGCGGATGCTGGGGCCCTGTGGGGACAGGCCAGACAGCAGCCTGTTAATTACCTGAGAAATCAGACAATTAGGCTTTCTGCCACCCGCCTGCCCATGTCCTGCTGGCCCCTAATTACTGAACGGCTGCTGAGCAGGCCAGGAGTGACCTGGATTTGGACCGGGGACCAGCCCCTGCTATTTCCCCACCTCCATTCTCTGCCTCCATGACAGGCTACAGAGACTTGGCTGGGTATCTCCTTCAGGGATCTACCCCTGCAGACCCCCTGACATCCACTTCTTTCCCAGCCCTTGGACCCTCTTGTGCTATCTCTCCTGCCAGAGGCAACACTGAGCAACATGAGACAGATGCTGAGGTGTCCACCGTGATGGGATGAAGACTAAGGGTTGTGAGAATGGGACCCAAAGGGGGGACTCCAGAAGTGAGAGGGTGATGAAGCCATTCAGGGTCTCTTTGCAGGACTTCCTCAGGGAGGAAGTACAGGCAGGGCTGAGGAGGTGAAGTTGGGGGCCTGAATGTACCCCCTCCCCAAAAGCTGCGTAGGCTAGATCCATCCTTGGGGATCCCTTCCACACAGAAGTAAAGAGAACAAGATTGATGGGCAGCCTGTGTTTGGGGGAGGTACAAAGAGAGGACTATGCTGGGAGGTTCTGGAACCCTACCAAAAATGGAGTGATCAGGCTGAGTCAGGTAAGGACAGCTTAACAGCACATTTGGGGACCTGGAGGTAGATTGTCAAGCAGCTGTTGTGCACCAGGCAACTGACTGGAGGGAGCCAGATGGGCTCTGCCCTGGGATGATGATGAGGAAGCTGGGTGGTTCAGTGGGCAGGGCAGAGACACGGGCCTCATCTCATCCTGAACATACAAGGAGCTGCTGTCTGTCGTGGTCTGAAGGAGGAGGTGAGATCATGAAGAACCAGCTTGTAGGAAATACCTGGGTTTGCTGCTTTTCTTACTAAGGCTCTTTGCTGGTTCTGTTGTGGAACTGAAAATTCCATCCACTATCTCTCCAGATGATTAAGGGTCCCAAAATTACCTGCCACTCAGAAAAGCACACCCAGCCCTGAGAAGTCAAGAAGATAGGTTGATCAGTCTAGGGATGCACCTAGTTGGTAGTGGTGCGCACAAAGCCCGGGCTTCATTCCGAGAGCAGCACAAACCCAGGCACTCTGCATACAACCCCTGCATACAGGAAGAGAGAACAGAACAATCAGAAGTTCGATGGCATCTTCGGCTACGTGGCAAATTTGAGACCAGCCTGGGCTATGTGAAACCCTGTCTCAAACAAGAAAAAGAAATTAAGCTAAAGAAACATGGCCGGCTGGCTGGAGTGGGTCTCAGAGAGGCATCCCAGTGCCATCCTGGCCCAGCACAGGAGGCACTACAACAACAAGGTAGGAGAGAGGCAGGTAGGATTGTACTGGCATGGCTGGACACTGGCATTTGAGAGCTGACAACAGTCACGTAGATCCTTGTCTTTAAAGTGCAACTTCAGTATTGGGGAAGGGGTGTCATCTGGAGGACTGCACCCCACCTTCTCCAGAGAAAAGGCCTAGGAAACCTTCGTGAGCTTCTTCGTGGGGCTAGCACTTGAGATTCACTGTGGCCTGAGGCCCGAGGCTGAGGGCTGAGTCTGGAGCACACAGCCACTGAATCTCTCTTCTCCTCACTGGCTCAAGGGCAATCTCTGGATAACCACGGGTGCTCTGTAGTCTCCGTTGCTTAAGTATAAAGGTATTTCCTGACAAACACATGCAGTACCCACCTCAGAGATGTGGGGCCTCAAGGCTTCTGCCAACTGTTTCCCAGAGAGCCAGCCTTGTCACACACACACACACACACACACACACACACACACACACACACCCAACTTGCAACCTGTAGCCCTAACTACCTGTCGGCCTCTGAGCCCAACTGGGTTGAAACATCACTATTCATTAGAACAGGTTGTGCCCTTGTGCCTTCAGGGCACCGTTCCAGACAACAGAGTCATTGTCTGGCTGATCTTATTCGACTGGCCACGTGCTTTCTCCTGTCCAACCTCCAAAGGCGGGCCAGGCCTTGCTCCATGTCCTCTCCCTATGGTACCTGGCTTGGGGTACACTACACAGAGGGAGAGTTGTTTAAGTGTATGTTAGGCAAATAGAATGCATGTGTGTCAGGGGGTAGGAGTGGCAAACAAGTGTTTCCAAAGTCCCTTTAACAGTGTAACATGTGTAGGACCTGTCACCTAGGACCTGCACTTACAAGTGCTACCTGCCTTATCCTGCACTTATCCCCCTCGTATGATGTCTACACAATGGGGGACCTTCGATTTGTGCTCTCTATTTTAGCTGACACTGGCCAGGGGAGATCACCAGGTTGTGCGTGTACGCGTGTGCATTCTGTTCTGATACCAAGCATCAGACCCCAAAAGGTGGCGCTCACCTGGAGAAGGAAGATACTGCCTAGTCCAGAAGTCTCCCATGCCATGTCACCTTTAGGGTCCAGAGCTGGCAGAGAGCACAGCTGGGAGCTGGGCAGTGAGAGGGGTGAAGGGAGGGAGCCAGGCAGCCTGACACCCACCCCAATTCAAATTCCACCTTCTCCATGCCTCTCAGTTCAGTCAGCCCACCCTAGGTAGGACTTGCTTCTGCCAATCACTGACTCTGTGCCCTCGAGGTGCCCGCTGCCTGGTGACTCCTCAGCTGACTCACCCACAGTCAGGTGAACTATGAGAGAGATACAGAAGTTGTCTGGATACAGACTCTGGGTCTTGTAGGGTCCACAAGTATGGCTTCTCTGTATCGCCCCACTTTCTGAAAGGAAAAAAACCAACGAGGCAACGACAGGGCTAGGACTAACGCTCTGATTCTTGTAAATGTGGCAGCATGCTCACCACAGCGACTCCTGACCATGAAGGTTGGGTCTCGTAAGGCCCAGCAGCTGAAATCTATGGTAGAAAAAAGTCACTCATGTTCAGCCAGTGACCATTAACTACTGTGCCTGGGTCACCCCCATGAAGACTTCCCTGAAAGGAGGAGACTCTGCCCCACACACAGATTTGCCTAAAATTCTACCTGGAGCGGTCATTGTTCCTTCTCCGTGTTAAACGCTGCCCCCACTTCTGTATACCAAGCCTCCCAGACCACTGCCCAAAGGCTATCTTGGGCCACATTCTTGGCCTAAAATCTTCTGGATGTAGCTAGACACATGTCTTGCCTTTGAAGACATTGAACTAAGATGGCCAACACCTTATTGGCTCATTCTCAGAGCCACGCCACGGTACAGGCTGTTCCTGGAAGACGGTAACCTGAGCTGGTTGGTGAGGCAGTGCCCACGGCCCACAAGGACCAATTCAGCTCTCAGGGGAGGAGGGCCTGCTGGCTGTGCTGTGATGAGGCTCTAAAGAACTGTACCCTGGCAAATCAAGGCCTGGACTTCAGGGAGGACATTAGACGTTTACTCTTTCCTCGCAATAGCGGCTAAATGCCATTAACCCGCCCCCCACCCCCAGTTTCATGGAGCACGACAACTTTGCCCCACACTTAGAGTCTCCAAAGGACAGCAATATCACCTTTCCCAAGTGGGCATGGCTGTGGGGAGTTGTGTATACCAGGGCCTGAGCAGGTTGGGCTTCAGCTCAGTTTCTCTCTGCCGTGGCTGACTCTGGGAGAAGGGGCCACATTATTCTCCCTCCACAGAGAGAATGGTCCGTTGTCCGAAATCACACACTCTCCCGACTGGACTCAGCCTAATCCCCTGAGCAGGTGCCCTAGCTACCGCCAATCATTCCCAAGGCATAGCTAACAGATGGACTAGAAGCACGGAGAGCAAGGCTGAGTAGCATGGGGGCCAGAGGCCTTGCACTATGGAGAAGGAGGTAGATGTCACCCCTGGATGGCATCCTGGTTGGATGTATCTCTTTGCCTACTCATTGAGCAGGGTAAAGAGCTCTACAGTCCTGAGGGGGCGATGGCAGAGGCGGCAAGGACATTAGCTCCTAGCAGACAGCCCTCAGGGAAAGTGTTGGCTGCACAGACTCACAACTGTTTTGCAATAACCTGTCTCATTCCTGTTACTAAGAAACGAAAAGCCTAGCTAAAAAGATGGCTCAGCGGTTAAGAGCACTGGCTGCTCTTCCAGAGGTCCCAGCAACCACGTGGTGGCTCACAACCATCTGTAACGGGATCTGATGCCCTCTTCTGGAGTGCCTGAAGACAGCTACACAGTACATTTTAAAAAACCCGGACGAGCCATGGAAGGTCTCATAATCCTCTCCAAAAGCCCCACTCCTACCATCAGTGCAGAGATCTCCAATGGAAACCCTGTGTCCACCTCCCCAGTGGGTGGAGTGCTTGAGTCAAGTAGTCGCTGTTCTCTTCCACAGCTTAGCAGCAAAAATGTGTGTGTGGTAAAGCCATGGGATGGTTGGGCGGATGAATGGAAGGTATGTGCAGTTCCTACGGCTGCTGTAAGAGAGTCCCACGAATTTATCGAATTGAAACAATGTATTCTGGAAAGGGTGTCTCCATGGGCTGAACTCTCCCAGGGAGGGCTACATTCCAGTCTCTCTCCAAGAGCATCCCTCTCCTTACCTTTCAAGGCTTTCCTTTTATGTCCCTTGTCTTCTGGCCCTGTTTCTTCATCTTTAGACTCAGCCATGTTGGCCAAGTCCTTCTCACTCTGTATCTCTCTGGACCATTCTTCAGAGACCCTCTCTCCTCCTTGAGACCCTCGTGATTACATTAGGCCCCCTCAGAAAAAATCCAAGATAATCTCCCTATTTTGGCTCCAGATAATTAGCAACCTTCATTCCATCTGCTGCCTTAACTCCCTTTTGCCATGTTAAATAACCCCTGTGGGTACTGGAGATTAGGGCATCTTTGGGGTACCATTATCGTGCCACTCACAGATGTGAGTTGTATGGCTGTGCGGATGGTGGGTCGAAGGATGGATGGAATGATGGATGCTCGCCAGACTGAGTGCCAGCAGTGGGGATGAGCAGCTTGACACAGAGAACGTGTATCTCTTCCCACCTTGTTTTCTGTTCAAACCGTTAAAGAGCCCTAGGCCTGCAGGAGGAACTTTAGCAGACCCTGCTCTTCATCCCTTGTATTTTATCTCCCCATCTGACACTGGCGCCCTCGAACAGAGAGAACTCCAGTCCACCTACCAGCCTGATGCTCTAAACTGTACCTACTCAGAGTGAGTGAATGACTAGAGTAGGCTATGGGGTATCTATTGGGTTTGAGAAAGAGGCTCAAAGAATTGGGCATTTGATTCCCAGTTGGAGGGGGGACTGGGGGGCATTGCAGCCTTCATGGAGGCTTTGAGAGTTCATGGCCCTACCCCATTTCCAGTTCAGTCTCTCTGCTTTACACTTATGGCTGAAAATGTGATAGCTTAGGCTTCTGCTCCTGCCACCACCAGTCCTACCACTTGCATCCATGCCTTACCACCACGATGGATTCTTTTTTTTTTTTTTTAGATTTAATTTATTTATTATATATAAGTACACTGTAGCTGTTGTCAGACACACCAGAAGAGGGCATCAGGTCTCATTACAGGTGGTTGTGAGCTACCATGTGGTTGCTGGGATTTGAACTCAGGACCTCCGGAAGAACAGTCAGTGCTCTTAACCGCTGAGCCATCTCTCCAGCCCCACCACGATGGATTCTTATCCCTCTGGAATTGTAAGCCCCCAAACCTCTTCCTTCTGTAGGTTGTCTTGGTCACAGTGTTTCATCCCAGCAACAGAAAAGCAACTAAGCCGGGTGGTGGTGGTCCACGCTTTTAATCCTAGTACTCAGGAGGCAGGCAGATTTCTGAGCAGGAGGCCAGCCTGGTCTACAAAATTGAGTTCCAGGACAGCCAGGGCTGTTACACCAGGAAACTCTGTCTCCAAAAACAGACAGACAGACAGACAGACAGACAGACAGACAGACAGACAGACAAAGTAACTAATCCCAGTAACTAAAAGTAAGGGTCTAGAGTTGGAACTCCCTGGAATGTGTCTGAGTTCAGTCCTCAGAACCAACTTACTTGTGTGGGACTTTGTACACAGGTGAAGGAGGCCAATTAACTATGTGTCTATCTCCTGTTTTTCTGTTACAATGTAACAGGACTGACATAAACAATACCTGCAAGGGACAATAAATAACTGTAAGGAACACTAGTGATTTACCCCAGACCTAAATAAAGACATGAGCCCACGCTGCCAGTGCACAAGCTCCCAGAGGTCTAGGATAGGCTCTGCCGGCTCACACCCGTGTCTCCCCATTATTATGAAGAACGCTTGGCACCTGTGGGCCCCTGACAGGCATCCAGGGGTGGAAGCTTCCTGGTGTGCCTCCTTCACCCAACCCTGCTTCCTCCAGAGTGTCCCAAATCGCCGTTTGTTACTTCCTGGCCTTTTAACAATTCTATCATGTTGATACCAAATCCTCACACTATATTGTTTAGTTTTGTTTGGGGCTTTGAACTGAATGTAACTAACCCCTTGCAATTTGCTTGCTTCCGCCGCCGCATTAATATAGTTTAGAGGCTGCTGCTGCTGCTGCCGCTGCTGGTGATGGTGGTGGTGGTGGTGGTGGTGGTGGTGGTGGTGGTGGTGGTACACGCCTTTAACCCCAGCACTCAGTCAGAAGCAAGCAGATCTCTTTGAGTTCAGGGCCAGCCTGTTCTACAGAGCAAGTTCCAGGACAGCCAGGGCTACAGAGAGAAATCCTGTCTGGGAAAACCAAAAATAAAATAAAATAAAGTTTAGGATTCACTCCTGTGGCTAGGGGAGCTGCAGTTGATAGTTGATTTCTGAATTCTGTCACTGCTATTCCTGGAGTTCCTAGTTTCTGCTTAGGAACAGAGCTGCTAAAAATGTCCCCAAAGCTGGGCTGAGTTATTGTTCTTAGAATTATCACTGATCTTGTTCCCAGGCAGGTAGACACACACACTTTTTTTCCCTTTCCCTAGACCCCTTGCGTGCACCAACAGGTCCTAGCCACCGACCGACCTGGCTTTTGTAAACTCAAGGCAGCCAAGGGTGAGCCCTGGGGGGTGGGGGGGATGTTGGGTCCGAGGCACAGGCACAGGAAATGTCTCACATGAGAACCCATGCACTCTACCTCGAGTCCTCCACAGACACGTCAGATTCTGCTGGCCCGATTGGAACAGGAAGAAAGAGAACAGGAAGGAGACCTGCTGCCAGGTGGTGCTGGCATCAGATATCCAGTTCTTCCTCATGGCTTCAGTGTCTTCATGGAGGGAGGACAGATAACCTCAGTACTATCCCCTCAGGGGCGTTAGGGAGCACCCTCGGGTGCTCCGTGGAGGCTAGTTAGGATGATTTCCTGGCTCCTGCTTCAACTTCATTCCAGTCCACCCTGAAGTTCTTCATTGACCCACCCCTTTCCAGATGACTTCCGTGCTGCCCTCCTGCTGAGTTGCCTTGGGCTTGCCTTCTGGCCAGTTGTGTTCCTTCTCCCTGATGTGTCCCAGTGGCCCTGGTATATGGAGCTGGGGATGGCTTTGATAACATCACTGCAGGTAAAACACCCACCAGATCCACACATGTCCCGGCCTCCAGCCACCACTGTCTGTCCTCCACAAACCCGTGGGTCCCCCATGCTCTCCACCAAGCCTTCTCTATCCGGAAGACTCCAGGTCTGACAGTGTCCCTACTGTGCTCTGAAGGGTGGTCACAGGGCAGCCCCTTCAGCTGGCAAAAGAACCTGACACACTATAGACAGGTGAGATGTGATTGCACAGCAGGGACGGAGTCCAGCGCTTGGTTTCGTAGTCACACCTAATTTTCAGATGGGGATGCTGGGTTTCAGTGTCTCACACAAGGAACAAGACTTAAGTCCAGATGCAGGCCTTTGCCTGATGCCTGGTAGGCCTGCATTCCAGGCAAAAAGCCAAGAGTGTACAGGGGGTGGGGAGCACTCTTGTCCAAACAGACTATGCTATGCTGTTGCAAAGAGCCCCCAAGCCACACCTCAGCCAGGCTAGTCATCCTGATACAAAAGAGCAGGGGTGATAGCTACCTGCCTCCAGCCCTGCTCCAGAAGCCCAGCCCCTGAGGCGTAGACCTGGAGGCTAGAGGGAAATGAGAAGGGACCAGGCTCCCTTCTTCAGACTGCACCCTTTCCCACCTGCCAGCACGCACTCTTCTCCGGCTTCCTTTCAGGGAACCCCCTCCTGGCTGCTGCCACATTCCCTACAATGCCGCCCCCGCACCCCCAGGCCCCTCCTCTGCGCCAGGGTGGGAGCCGCAGCGATTCAAGTTATTTTTAGCCAAACTGCCTCCTCCAGGAGATTCAAGTCAAGGGGAAGCCGCCCCCGCGCCTCCAGGAGCTGCTTGCGGAAAGCGACCGATTAAAACCAGTGCTGCGCGGGCTGGGTGCCAGGCGGGCAGCAGGCGGTGAGACAGTCCTCTCCTGAGCTGGCTCCGAGTGCTGCTGTGCGTTGTTAAGAGTGCCGGGGTCCCCATATGCCCTTTATTGCCACCACTCAGCCTCTGGCCTTCAGCCCAACCTACCGGTCCTTCTCCAGCCTCCGTCCCAGGCCACACCCTCATCGCAAACCCATTCCAAGCAATGCACCAAGAGGACCGGCAGGGCAGTCTCTCCTCCCATCAGGGGGAGATTTAAGAGTAGGGAAGAGTAGCCTTCATTTTGCCTGTCTGGGTTTCTGCTCCATCAATCTATCCATTCATCCATTCACCCATCCATCCATCCTTCTTTCTCTTCCTCCTTACTTTTTCTCCCTCTCCTAATTGTCCCTCTTCTCTTTCAGTGAGGTCTCCTGTAGCCCAGGCTGTACCAAACTCACGGATATCCTAGACTCCGTGACTTCTGATCTTTCCGTATTTCCTGAGCACTGCGGAGTTACAGATACATATCATCAAGTAGGGCTCAAGTCACCTTTCGTCTCTTGGGTGAACGGCCAGAGAGCACCTGTGTGAGCAAGTCATCAGGGTCTTGTAGATGCTTGGAATGGATTGATCCTGAGACCCCACCACAACCCTCCACTGTGGGGTGGGGTATTTGGTCAAGGCAACAAGCTTCTGGAGAAGGATTCTGGCAATGTGAGCGTGCCTGAGAATATGCAGAGGAGTGGGGACTGGGATAGGACATCTTGGGGATGAGGGGGCTCTACATCTCCCAGCTGCAACGGCTGCCTCAGCTCCCTCTACCTGAAAGCCATTTACAGAGAAGGCATCAACTTCCTTTTTCAAGCTGTCCACAGAGTTCAAGTCCAGGAGAGTGCCCAGGAGTAGTTTGATGGAGGAGAAAAGGCTCAATTCACTTTCCGGAACTTCAGTCTTATCTGTATCATAGGATTATCAAAAAGTCCCAGTGAGAGATGGCTCAGTGGTTAAGGGCACTGACTGCTCTTCCAGAGGTCCCGAGTTCAAATCCCAGCAACCACACGGTGGCTCACAACCATCTGTAATGGGATCCGATGCCCTCTTCTGCTGTGTCTGAAGATACAGTGTATTTATATAGAATAAATAAAAAAAAGTCCCAGTGAGAGTGTAGCAAGGTCCGATCATAACCATACAAAGCTTCCCAGAACACACACATACACACACATACACACACATACATACACACACACACACACACACACACACACACACACACACACACTGTCAGCTCTCTGGAGTTTCAAAGATGTAGTATCAGTTCAAGGAAGTCTGGATCAGCTTGGAGAACTGTGGGAAGCACCTGGCCTTTGTCCTGTCCACCCTGCTATGCCCTTCTTCCCTCTGTCTGAGCCCACAAGGGGGTTCAGAGGCCTCTTCTCCATCTCTCGCTCCCTTTCCGCTCAACCTCTCCACTCTGGGTGCTGTGTTCCGCAGCCTCCAGCCTCTTGGTGGTGGCAATAGTGCTTTGCCACTCAGACACAGAGTTTGGGACTTACTTACCCCTTACAAAGCAGCTGCTAACAGCCAGGTGGAGCTGGAGGGTCCCTTTGTATCTAGTGTCACAAGAATTTCCCCAGCCTGTGTGGAGGGGAGTGGAGAGACAAGTGGAAAGGTTTAGCAGTCCCTGGACAACAGTTGGTTGAGTGTCTTATCCGGTGCCATCCAGCTAGAAAATAAGTATGCTGGGATAGGAGCCCCAGTGCTCACTGCCAACATCTCCCTTCTTAGAGGACACATGAGGCATTTAGGGGCACCCCCTGCAGATCTCCCACTCTTCCTGTAGAACCAAGGACCAGAGGCAGATTTCATTCTCCTTTCAGCACATGCTGCTTTGGGTTGATGGTGGGAGGCAGGGACTTCTCAGACTCCAGGAGCTCATGGAGGTGGGGCAAGCTTTCTGGGGAACCCCTAGGAGGAACTGCTTTCCCCTCCTTTCCCCTATTCCTTCTGTGGCCTTTCTTGCTTGGCATGCCCTTCCCTCCCTGCCTAACTTTGCCACCGAACCACCTCCTTCCCTGCCTCAGTTTCCCTACCCATAAGCCTGTTGCTCTTCAAGCCCGTTCAGGGATTGTGTCCCTAAACTTGGCAAGGGAGGCTCCCAGGTCACAGCCTTGGGCTCCTGGAAGAGGGCAGGAGCTCAGAGAGAGTTGAAGCTTGAAATCTTTGGGCCTTGATAGTCATCCATTCAGAGGAATTCTTTGAAAGGTCACGTCATCCTGCCCTCTCCCCTTCCCAGAGCCTTCCAGATGATCCCCAGGGAGGGGAGGTCCTGGGAGGTTGACAGAGCTTTAACCCTAGGGCTGCTTGGTGAGCAGAGTCCTCTCTCCCCTATCCCCAGGTCCTTCTTTAGCCTGGGCTGGGGTTTGGAGGTGAGGGGGATGAGAGGGGAATCCAGGCAAGAAGGGGTTACAGGAGAAAGGGGAACTGGAAGGGGGTTGTGGTTGCCAGGGCAACGGCATTGCTGGGACCAGTGGAGGCTGCTGGGGAGGGAAAGGAGAGGGATGTCCCTCTCAGCTCGCAGCTTCATTCTTCCTGTTCTTTTGCTCTTCGTTAAAAAAAAAAAAAAAAAAAAAAAAAAGGAATCGCCTTACCCTCCTTTTGTGTCTGGAGGTGGGAGAGGGGAGCCACTTCAGGGATCTGCTCTGCCTTGCTAAGCTCACCTAGTCCAACCCTTCTCTCCTGCCCTCCAGTCTGCTCAACTTCTTACTCTGAGCTTGGTTCTCACCTGCCAGCCTATCCTCCCAGAGCAACAACATGGCCCTGACCTGAGCTGGTAGGAGCTTGTTCCCCTCCCGGGGACACACATAACTCCTTTGTGAGCCCCATGAAGGTTGAAAGAGGGTCTGAGTAGCAAAGCCATTCCTACCCCAGACTCCAGATATTCCAAGTCATTGTTGGCCAGAGAATCCAGGGACTTTTTATGTCACCTGGATGTCATGTGCTATTCTTGCATGGCCTCGTGGGAAATAAACTATCTCACGTTCCCCTGGATCCTAGTGTGTACCTAGACCATAGTAGCTCTCCTCGGGGCTGTGGGTTCTCCAGAAGGACCCTCTTTCCCCAGCTGTGATGTGGTCGTGACCAGGACATCTCTGTTGACCCCAGCTGCTCTGCTATGCTATATCTAGAGCCGATCTGAGGCTTCCTACTCATTCAGTGTTGGGTGCTGCAAACTGGGGTTCAGTGAGAGGAAATGCTTTTCTAGCCCATGGAAGTCGGAATTTAAATTTAAGTGTTGAAGACTGTCCCTTTAACCACCGGGAGCCACAGTTTTGAGAAACCTGGAAGTGGCTCAGAGAAGCTGTACCCAGTGGTGCCCAGGGATTGACCTTTTCTTCTGTGGGGAAAGATAAGTCACTACCACCTTTAGTCTTTAGTCCAGGGTGACCTGGACCAACCTAAAATCCAGGGGCTGTATCTGCAGATCTGTCAGCCAGAAAGGAATGAGAGGTGGCTAAGTGGGTGGCTGCAGGATCTTCCCAAGGAAGGGAGCAGAGCTGCTGTTAGTTGGCCTGCTTGCCTGGAGCGGCTGAACTTCATCTATGGTCCCATGCTGCCCCCTTGTGTTCAATCTCACATTCCCCACGTGGACTGCATTAGCCCTACATTAGCCCAGGATCTTTGAAAACCTAGGCTCTTTGAAGGAAGTAAATTTAAGAATTGTATTTTGGGCTGGAGAGATGGCTCAGTGGTCAAGAGCACTGACTGCTCTTCCAGAGGTCCTGAGTTCAATTCCCAGCAACCACATGGTGGCTCACAACCATCTGTACCTCTTCTGGTGTGTCTGAAGACAGCATAAATAAAACAAACAAAAGGGGCTGGGGATTTAGCTAGGGGCTGGGGATTTAGCTCAGTGGTAGAGCGCTTACCTAGGAAGCGCAAGGCCCTGGGTTCGGTCCCCAGCTCCGAAAAAAAAAAAAAGAACAAAAAAAAAAAAAAAAACAAACAAAAATAAGAGAATTAACAGAAAAAAAATTGTATTTTTAACCCTTCATTCCATGTTGTTTTGTTTGCCTCTGGTCTCCATGACTGTTTGTATATCTCTTGTATTAGGGCACTCACTTCCTCTGGGAGCAGACAGTGATTTGGAAACAATGGGGCTGGGGTGGGGTCAGGGTCTCTCCTACTCCAAGATGACCTGGAATCCCTCTTACAGTCAAGGATGACCTTGCATTTGTGAAATGCATGCGTTTAATTCTTTCCATCGTATGTCAGGTCCCCACATATACCCAGTATGGTGAAGACCCTGCTAACATGTTACTTTGCTGAGCTGGTTCCTCTGAACCTAATTGAGGTGTTGATCTGGAAAGGCCAGAGAAGGCTGTGTGGTTTATAGGGATGGCATGAGGCAGATTGTTCAGTCCAAGTTTGCCTTGGACTTGGCTCGGACTTGTCTTGCCTTGCTTTAAATCCCTCTCCATCTTCTGTCCAGGATGAGACAAGCAGACCCCTGCGCTGCTGAGTTCAGCTTGAAGACTGCATAGCTCAGAGGAACGCAAGAGGGTTCAGACCTCCACTCACGCTGGGGTCAAGGCAAAAACCACTTCCTCAAAGACTACTGGGCGTGGTGGCATACTCCTTAGATCCTTGGGAGGCAGAGTGGTCTCTGAGATTGACGCCAGTCTAGTGTAAATAGTGAGTTCAAAGCCAGCTGGGGCTACACAGAGAGACCCTGTTTCAAAAACAAATGAAAAGAAAGAAAACCACAGAAGACACAAGTAGAATGGAGGGACCCTGGAGGAAGCATTCTTCACTGCCTTTTTTGTACCTGAAGTGCCTTTGGTATTTGTTATTGTTTATTCTCCTCTTCTCAGAATAAATTATCCATGTAATCATATATTGTAAAGCTGGGGATAGAACTCAGGGCCCTGCATTTTCTAGGCCAGTGTTCTACCACTAACTTGCACCATACACACCAGAATTGCGATCTTAGATGTGTGAAATGAAATGAGGTTACAAAGGGTTTTCGTTAAAACATTGTTTAAAGATTTATTTATTCAAGTACACTGTAGCTGTGTTCAGACACATCAGAAGACAACATCAGATCATTATAGATGGTTGTGAGCCACCATGTGGTTGCTGGGATTTGAACTCAGGACCTCTGGAAGAGCAGTCAGTGCTCTTAACCACTGAGCCATCTCTCCAGCCCCCAAACATTTTTTTATTTATTTGTAGGATCTTATTTGTGTTTTGCCATGTGCATGCCTGGTACCTGCAGGGGTCAAAAGAGGTCATAGGGTTTCCCTGGAACTGGAATTATGGATGGTTGTAATGTGGGTGCTGGGAACCAGGTTCTCTGCAAGAGCAGCAGGTGCTGTCTTTAACAGTTGAGCCAGGGCTGGAGAGATGGCTCAGTGGTTAAGAGCTCTGACTGCTCTTCCAGAGGTCCTGAGTTCAATTCCCAGCAACCACATGGTGGCTCACAACCATCTGTAATGGGATCCGAAACCTTCTTCTGAAGACAATTACAGTGTACTCACTCTATAGTGTACTCATATATGTAAAATAAATAAAAATCTTTAAAAAAAAAAACAGTTGACCCAGCCCACCGGACCTGTAACAGAGGGTTTTCATGACAAAGATGTGTACACATTGTGACAAGATGTAACTAACTTAATGACAAAAGGGTTCCCAAGTAACATGTCACTTATGAAGAAGATACACAGAGTAGAGAATGAAAGGATAAACTGTTGCTAGAAAGAAAACTATTCTTGGGCTATGACTGGCCTTCACACACATCACACCTTGAAAACTATCGTCTGTCGGGCTGGACAGCTGGATCAATGGTTAAAAGCCCTGGCTTCCAGAGGACCTAAGTTTTGTTCCCATCACCCACATGACTGCTCACGACCATCTTTAACTCCAATTCCAGGGAGCCTGGTGCCATCTTCTGATCTTCCTGAGCACCAGGTGTTGGGATTAAAGGTTTGTACCCCGACATCTGCATAAATAAAATTTAGAAAAAAGAAAGAAAATATGTGGCTGGCTGGTTGCTCCAGGCTATGGATGCCTTGGACAGGTCTCATTGAGTTATAGACAGAGAAAGGTTTTCATCCTCTGCCTTTGTAGGCTGGTAGCTGACCTTTCACCTAAGTCTCTTCCTATGGTCCCTTCCTGTCATTTCCCAGCACTACTGCATAGACAACCGCCATCTTTGAATTTGCCTCTCCATCAGACTGTGGCTTTTCCATACTGTTCATTTTACTACTGTCAATTTTAAAAAATTGTTCTTTATCTTTATTTTGTGCACATGTGTCTGAGGGTGTGAGATCCGCTGGAACTGGAGTTAGATATTTGTCAGCTGCCATGCAGGTGCTGGGAATTGAACTTGGGTCCTCTTAAAAGGCAACCAGGGCTCTTAGCTGTGGAGCCACCTCTCCAACCCCTACTGCTAACTTTTCAAGGAGTTGTTGGAAGATGAGTGTGGATGTGCACACGCCAGAGTGCATGTGTGGAGGTCAGAGGATAATTTGGGGGAGTTGGTTCTCTGCTTTCACCAAGGGATCCGGAGTTTGGAGTTTGGGCTTGTGCAGAGGGCTTCACCTGACAGTCTGAGCCTGGTCCCTTTAAAGTCATCACAATTCCCCTTGGTTTTTTTGTTTGTTTGTTTGTTTGTTTTTTTATTAAAGATATATTTATTTTTTGTATATGAGTACACTGTAAATTCAGACACACCAGAAGAGGGCATCAGATCCCATTAAAGATGGTTGTGAGCCACCCTTGGTTTTTTTGTTTGTTTGTTTGTTTTTTTTATTAAAGATATATTTATTTTTTGTATATGAGTACACTGTAAATTCAGACACACCAGAAGAGGGCATCAGATCCCATTAAAGATGGTTGTGAGCCACCATGTGGTTGCTGGGGATTGAACTCAGGACCTCTGGAAGAGCAGTCAGTGCTCTTAACCGCTGAGCTATCTCTCCAGCCCCCATAATTCCCCTTGTTAAGCCCCACCAAAAATAGTTACCTTTCATCCCTCTGTTCCAACTTCTGGCCTCACCACTCCTGTTGACAGTAGTTCTTGTTTTTGCAGATTGTTTCTGAGTTCTAGATGTCCTGTTTAAAGAATTAAAGCCCAAGAGCTACTGGTTACTACCCAGGACTTCCTTTTGTGGGTCTCAGACTTCTTAAAAATATTGATCAAAACAACAACAACAAATGAAACAATAGCAACAAAAAAGGGCTGGGCTTGGTAGTGCACACCTTTAATCGCAGCACTCAGAGGCAGAGGCAGACAGATCTCGGAGTTCAAGGCCAGCCTAGTCTACAGAGTGAGTTCCAGGAAAGTCAGGGCTGTGCAGAGAAACCCTGTCTTAGTAAATCAAACCAACCAAAAAAGCAAACTGTTGATGGACAGGTATGATAGCACTCACCTTTAATCCTAGCACTAGGGAAGCAGACAGAGGGTGGATCTCTTGTGAATTTGAAGCCAGCCTGTTTTACATAATGAGTTCCGGACATCCAGAATTACATAGAGAGACTCTGTGTAAAGAAAAAAAAAGTTGGGCTGGAGAGGTGGCTCAGTGGTTAAGAGCACTGATTGCTCTTCCAGAGGTCCTGAGTTCAAATCCCAGCAACCCCATGGTGGCTCACAGCCATCTATAATGAGATCTGATGCCCTCTTCTGGTGTGTCTGAAGACAGCTACAGTGTACTTGTATACAATAAATAAATAAATAAATAAATCTTTAAAAGAAAAAGAAAAAATGTAAAAAGTACAAATCTTTAAAGGGAATGTGCCTCATAATTCATTTAGTACTGCTCCCCAATACTGCATAAAAGCAGGTATGGTGGCTCATTCTAAAATCTTAGCATTCAAGAGGTGGAAGCAGGAGGATCAGAAATTTTCAGCCGCTCTTAGCTGCATAGCAAATATGAGGCTAGCCTGGGACATATGAGGCCTCATCTCAAAATAAGTAAAACTGAAAACGTGTAAAATGTATAGGGCCGTGAGATGGTCACCATGCCTGACGACCTGAGTTTGTTTCTTTGATCCACATGGAGAGGAGGAGAGAACTGATCCCTAAATTATCCTCTGACATCCACAGGCATCACACACACACACACACACACACACACACACACACACACACACACACACACTTTAAAAGTTAGATTGGGGGCAGGAGAGATGGCTCAGTGGTTAAGAGCACCGACTGCTCTTCCAAAGGTCCTGAGTTCAAATCCCAGCAACCCCATGGTGGCTCGCAACCATCTGTAAGGGGATCTGATGTCCTCTTCTGGTGTGTCTGAAGACAGCTATGGTGTACTGATATATAATAAATGAATAAATCTTTTTAAAAAAGTTAGGTTGGTTGGAGAGATGGCTTGGTAGCCAAGAGCACTCAGTGCTCTTCCAGAGGACCCATGTTCAATTCCCAGCACCCACATGCAGCTACCGCCATCTGTAACTCTAGCCACAGAGATCCAGTATCTTCTTTTGGCCTCACTGGGAGCCAGGCATGCACATGGTACGGATTACGTGCAGGCAAAACACTCATATACATAAACAAATAAAAACTTCAGAATAGATATAAAGGGGACCCCGGGCCTCCCTGGTACATGGACTGTGAACTGTTAGGCAAAGAAACAGAGGGCAACTGAGGTGCTGGGAAGCACCAGCTACTGGATCCAGATCTCTCCCTGCCTCTGCCTGCTTCTGTCTGGCCCAGAGACCGAATTTACGGCCTCCTGCATATTAGACAAACATGTACCAAGCTACCACACAGCTATATTACCGCCATAACCTATCCAGTCTTTTAACTTTTTAATTTTATTTTTGATTGATTAGTTAATTAATTCATTTTTGGCTTTTTTGAGACAGGGTTTCTCAGCGTAACCACATGCTTCTATCTCTCTAGTGCTGGGATTAAAAGTGTCCACCACGGGGTTGGGGATTTAGCTCAGTGGCAGAGCGCTTGTCTAGGAAGCGCAAGGCCCTGGGTTCGGTCCCCAGCTCCGAAAAAGAAGAACCAAAAAAAAAAAAAAAAAAAAGTGTCCACCACCACTCCTGGCTTTTGAATCCTTAAAAATCACTATTTTTATGAGCCTATATGTGGGTGTTTAAGGCAGAGGACAACTCTCAGGAGTCTATCCTGTCCTTCCACACTTGGATACAGGGTTTGAATTCAGGCTTGAGCTACAATTAGAGACGGGGTATCATGCTACCTGGCTGCTCTGGAACTCACTACCTGAGTGCTGGGATATCCTGACAGTATAAGGTGAGGGTTTTTGTTTGTTTGTTTGTTTGTTTGTTTGTTTTGTTTTGTTTTTGTTTGTTTTTGAGATAAGGTCTACCTGAGTTATTCAGTTGTATCTCAGACTTAAATTCTCCAGCCTCCAAGTAGCTGCAATTACAGGCCTGTTTCACCACACCGGCTTCATCTCGCATTTAGTGCATGTAAAAAGAAACCGCAAAACTGCCACTCTGTGTACGCTTTTGAACCAGACTTGGACTACAGTTGCCCCTTTTCTGTCATCTTCGGCATCCCAAATCTAGTCTATTCTTTTTCCTAGTTCATTCTTCACCATTTTCAGGCAGCCAGCACCCTTGTGTGGCAATCTGCACTCAGCTCCCAGCTCTTCCTCCTCTCTTCTGCCCTCTACAGTTCATTACACACAGGAGCCAGGTGAGGTTTTTAAGAACACAAATTCTTCGCTCTGTAACATTCATCCTTCAAAGGCTCCCTTGGCTTTCGGGTCTTTAAGTCTGGCCCAGGAGCGAAGTCGGCACTGGAGGAAGTGAAGGAAGAGGACAGACACAGGGCTGGCCGCCGTCGTGGTCCAAGCGAGGACCACGCTCTTAACCTTAGAAACATAAGGATGCAGTTGGATGATGGAGAGTTATAATCCAGCCTTGTCTACAGAGCAAGAAAAATCCTGTCAAAAACAGGGGGGAGGAGTTAAGCAAAGAAAGAAATCCGTGAGACTGCAGAGGGCGGGGTCAGGCTCTAACCCCTCCCCTGTCTATGCTTCAGCTTTTTCCGGCCTTGGAACCTTTTTTCTCTGCCAGCCGTGAGGGAAGCTTTTCCGTTGGACCTTCCGGCGGCGTCGGCCCTATTTCCCGTGCTGCACAGCGGGCCTTTCTCTTTCTCTTCCGGTCCCAGGCGCTGCGGGAGCCGCGGCTTACCGTGAGTGTTGGCCTTACGGCATCCGATTCCATCCGTGATTGTACGGCGACTGTGGGTCACGGGCATGCGACACGGGTCGCAGGAAGGACAGGGCGGGCGGCTGCTCGACTATGGGGGCGTAGAGACTGCCGGGCGGGGGTGGTTGCCCGGTCGTCCTCAGGGAATGGATGAAGGAAAAAGCGGCCCCTGGGGCCGGCAAACTTAGTTTCAGGACCTCATTGCTTGCGTTTGAGAGGTAGGGTCCCGTTTTGTGAGTACGGCCGGGCTGGTGGATGTCGTAAATCGGAAAGCTTCTGCTGCAGCCTTTTTCTGGTTTCTTCACGTTGCACCAGTTCAGGGCGGCCGAGGTGTCCTGGTCAGGTCCCAGAACTGATCTCATGTCTTTCCTGCAGGTGCAGACATGGCCAAGTCCAAGAACCACACCACACACAACCAGTGTAAGTTCCTTGGTCTCTAGCTGGTGCCTGTACCCTAGCAAAGATTGCTTTAGGGTGACTAGATTAGAGCTGAAGGGAGGACAGGTCTCCCTTCAGGTGAGCCTGAAGCTGATGTATATTTAGGTACTTTTGAGATTACAAACTTGGGGGCCAGGAACCTGCTTGAGATGCCCACAGTGCTTTGCACCCCTTCCTTGAGTATTCTCAAAAGGACTGTGCCAACCGTGATGTTAGGTGGTCTTATTAGAACATAACTCATTTTATTGATCTGTAAATATTTGTCACCCTACAGCCCGCAAATGGCACAGAAATGGCATCAAGAAACCCCGGTCACAAAGATACGAATCTCTTAAAGGGGTGAGTAAATACAGCGGATCATAAAATATCCCATGGGGGCGGAGGTTGGGGAGGAGATGGGGTTTCTTTGTATAGCCCTGGCTGTCCTATGTAGACCAAGCTGGCCTCGAACTCAGAGAGATGTACTCAGGAGTGCTGGGATTAAAGGTGTTGCCCACCTCCTCTGGTGACTCTTAGAACTGCCCTTTGATGTAATGGCTTCCCAAGGAACCTTCTGTTCCTTGCTCTCCCCTGCCAGACTCAGAAAAGCTTTGACTTTCCCAGTCCCTGATGTAACTTGCTCCTAAGAAACTAAATGCATTATAAATGGTTGTGAGCCACCTTGTGGTTGCTGGTATTTGAACTCAGGACCTCTGGAAGAGCAGTCAGTGCTCTTAACCACTGAGCCATCTCTCCAGCCTTAATTCTGTACATTAGATCATACCCAGCATAAGACTGGGGATAACTGAGCCTGCACCTGGTCTGTTTGCTGCCTGTAACCTTGCTCTGATGTGAATCTGATGGACCAGGCTTGGTATCTGACACTCTTAACTGAGGTAGGGAGGGTGGCCCTAGGAGAGTCTCAGGAAACAGCTGGATATCTGGAAGTCACACTATATGACCTTTTCACGGTTAAGGTTAACTTAATGCTCTTTTTAAAATATCGACTTTGTCCGTAGAGGTTCGAGGAAAGGAGCTGGGGCTGTTATATGCTAATTCATGTATCTTTTCTGTTTTCCAGGTCGACCCCAAGTTTCTGAGGAACATGCGCTTTGCCAAGAAGCACAACAAGAAAGGCCTGAAGAAGATGCAGGCCAACAATGCCAAGGCAGTGAGTGCACGAGCAGAGGCCATCAAGGCCCTCGTGAAGCCTCAGGCTGTCAAGCCCAAGATGCCAAAGGGCTCCAGCCGCAAACTCAGCCGTCTGGCTTTCATCGCTCACCCCAAGCTTGGGAAGAAGATTCGAAGCTACATGGCCAAGGGTCGTAGGCTCTGCCAACCAAAGCCCAAGGTTCAAACCAAGGCAGAGGCCAAAGCTCCAGCTAAGGCCCAGGCCAAAGCTCCAGCCCAGGCTCCCAAGGGTGCCCAGGCCCCTGTGAAGGCCCCATAGAACAGGCTCCTGCCAGTGTGAAGACAGACAGACTGCTGTGACACACCCACCTACACACTATCTGCAGATGACCAGTGTCCTATGCTGTTTTTACAAATAAACTTGAGACAAGATCTGTTAGCTTGTGTCTGTTGTGGGATGAGGGTGGAGTTGCTGCCCTCTGGTGTGGAGCGAGAGCTGATTAAGCCTTGGATGGAAAGGGGTTGCAGTGGTGAGAAAAATAAGTCTTTTAGAGATGAAAGGTTGGAGCCCTGAGGTAGGATCCTGAACTACAAGAGAGGAGTGTAGTAAACAGAAGATTGGCACCTCGGAAATAAGGTGTTGGCCTGTTAGTTATGCTCTGGTCTGACAGGACTGCTCCTGGCTAGAGGCCACTGGTAGGTTGTATTGGA
The DNA here is from genome assembly GCF_021556685.1 of Rattus norvegicus. Classification (NCBI taxonomy): domain Eukaryota; kingdom Metazoa; phylum Chordata; class Mammalia; order Rodentia; family Muridae; genus Rattus; species Rattus norvegicus. Next base: position 114,820,692 of record NC_141541.1, read on the forward strand.
TCTGGGAAGGGACAGAGATGCCATATTATCACCCCAGTAGCTGGCCGTGCCTCTAGGTTGGGGGTGGGGGTAGCACAGGCATGCAGACCTTTAATTTTCTCTAATGTTCTGGGTAGAGGTCAAGACAGCTTGTGGACTGTCCGAGGGATCAAACTAGCTTGGCAAATGTTTACCTACTGAGCCACTGCTAATCTCATGACTATGCATTGGCCCAGGCTGGCATTGAACCTTTTCTCTTTACATTTTGTGTGCCAGAGAGAAGTGTGTGCCATGGTACTCCTGTTGGAGTGTAGGTTAGAGGACAGCTAGGATCAAAACCAACCAGGCAAACCTGATCTTGACAGATGTGTAATCTTCCAGGGTATAAAGATTGCAGCCTCGAACCACCATTCCCAGCAAACCAGCAAATGACTGGTGTTTCTGGGGTGTTCTGTAGAACAGAATGGATCCTTTCCTGAGTACCAGGAACCTCCAGGACTAGCTTTAACCCACCCCTGGACCCTTTGGTTGCTCAAAGGGATGCTGTAATGCCACAGAGCTAACCTGTGATAGGGTGACTCTGAGGTGTGGTGGTACTCTTGCTATCCATGTATGAAAATGATCACATGGCTATGGAGGCCAGGAGAGGCAGCCTTGCAGCTATGAGAAAAATAGTCCCTTTTGGGGTCTGTGTCCCGATAAGGGAGCCACAGCTCTAGTGCAAGACCGCAGTGCAAAGACAGCAAGGTTCAACATGTAAGTTCAAAGCACTGGTCCCTTACCATGAGCAGGGCTCATTACTGAAAACACCCAGTGGTGACAGGCCAGGGTTCGGATGTTTGTCTAGAACTAAGGTATAGATAAAGCTCTGTCTTCCTTCCCCTGTGCTTATGGAATTTACCTCAGTATTCAGTTCCTGGAGCCCTGGATAACACTGATAACACTATTGGGCATGGCCCAATACACCACTTCTCCAGACCCTCAGTATCCACTTGTGATGGGAACAGTATTTGGACCTTGCAGGTCAGAACACTGGGTTCATGACACAGGAACTAGGGTGTCCAGCTGGGCACAGATGTATAGTACTACTAAGTCCCCAGAGAAACAAATCTACTCCATGATTGTCCAACAGTATAAAGAACATCCCATTCAACACTGGCTTTATTACTGGGCGGGGGCAACAGATCCTTGGCAGTGGTTGGGCTGAAAGCTATGAGGGTTGGAAGGCCTGGGGCTCAGCTTTCACCAGGCAGAGCGGGCACACTAGCAAGTGCAGCAACTAGGCGTGTATATATGTCAACTCCACGTAGAAACACAGCCTCGTGCAGTCGTTCGTTATGGTCATGTAGTAACACGGGTGTGCGGTTCATGGGCGAGAAGCCCAGAGCTGGGATCCCCACCTGGAGGGGTGAGAAAAAGCTGTTAGGAGAAAGGCAGCCTTCAGACTCCCCACTGCCTGGCCCTGCCCTGTGAGTGAGTAGCTCACCGCTCGGATATAACGGCTGTCAGTGGCAGCAGGAAAGATCTCCGGCTCCAGAGTGAGGTTCCTGATCAGAGAAGAGCCTGGTAAATGGGGATGAGGGCAGGAGAGAGACCAGAGGGCCACAGGACGGTGGGAAAGTGGGGAGGCAACAGGGAGGAGAGGTTCTGAGATGTGGGCTATCAGAAGAGGGCTGGGCAGTGCTCACATTTCCTTGCAGGCCCCGCTGAAAGCTGCCCACCAGGGGTCCGTATCATCAGTGGGTGTCATTCGAGGCTCTGTAAACTTCTGGAGTAGGGAAGGGATGACAAGGACATGGGGCTTTGACTCTCACACAATGTGGTGTGTTTGGCACAGGGCACACCCACCCACCTACCGGGCTTCCCGGAGGCCAAGACAGCCCCAGGTCCTCTTCCAGTCCTTCCAGTGCCCTAGGTCTGGGTCCTTCCTCATTCTCATTTACTTTACTCTATTCTTCAGATCCTAGCCCAAATGTTTGCTGTGCAGGCACCCTGGGCCTCAGACCGGCAGAATACATATTCTCTGAATACAAGGTCCTACTTTCCCGGACCACATGCGGGCACAATCACATCATATCACAGTAACTTTTCTTTCTTTCTTTCAAAACACAGGCTGAGTTTAAGGCTGTCCTTAAACTCAGTATGTAGACCAGGCTGGCTTCAAACTCACAAGAGATCTGCCTACTTTTGCAGTGCTGGAATTAACAGCATGAGCCACCACAGCTTGCCTTTGTTTTGCTTTCTAAGATAGGGTCTCAGCTGGCCTTGAGTTCACTAAGTGGCCAAGGCTGGCCTTGATCTCCACCTCTGATTGCTCATGGGCTTATGTCACATTCCTCCTTTAGGAGGGTGCTGGGGATCAAACTAAGGCTTCAGGCATGCTAGGCAAGCACTCGACCAACTGAGCCACACTCCAGATTTCCTATCAAAGGTTGCAAACGTGCCTCCCTGCTCCATGCTGCCGCGAACATGAGGCAAGAGAAGACCCTCCCCACCCCCCGCCATTTTATCCCTTACCATTCAGAATGGTCTTTGCATCTACTGCTTACTGGGTAAATGAAACATCTCTCATGGTTAGGGAGTCAGCCAGATATCTGCAGGGGTCCTACATAATTCCAGACCTAGTAAGCTCCAACTCCTGTGGTTCCCTCATCATAGGTCCCAAGTCAATACCTGAGCAAACTCAAAGGTGACCCCCTCTCCCGCTTCCTGGCACCAGCTCTGCAGCTGCTTCTCGAAGGCCTGAAGGAAGGGGTATGAGCTGAGCCTCCAGTACGGGATGAGTGCCCAGGCTCTCTCCCTCAAACCTGGGTGGGGGCGGCACCTTCATGTCTACATCTGGCGCCACTCGGAAGTCAAAACAGGCACTCATGGTAGCAGGTACCACATTATAGGCCACACCACCTTCGAGCTTAGTCAGATTCACCGAAGTCACGGCCCCTTCCTTCAGGTGAGGGTTCGCCTGCAGCCTGCATTGGTTGGGGTTTGGGGGGAGGCAGAGAGCAGGCGTTGCAAAGGAAAGAAGGTAGCAAGGTAGCCCAAGTCAAAAGTCCTGCACAGCCTTCCAGAGCTGCCCCCTCACCCCACCCCCTTCTTAGGCTGCCTTTACCTCTGCCTCTCCTTCTCCCGGAATGCCAAGATGGAGTTTACAACCTTATGCTAGGAGAGTATGAGGTGAGGTGTAAGAGTGGCTCTGTCCCAGGGACAGAGCCTCCCGAATGCCCAGGCTCCCCCTGGGCCACACACCAACTTCTCAGCTGCTGTATCTTCAATGAAGCGTGAGGCATGGCCTGGCTTCCCAGTGCTGGTAACCCGTATCCCTGGGAGGAAGAGAGTTATCAGCATTAGAGAGCTGGAGACACACTGTGATCTCTGAGCCCACCGCCTACAGCAGGATGCCAGCCAAAGTCAAGAGCTTGCCCTCAGAACCCAGGAAGGCAAAAAAGTCTGGATGCCTCAGGCATCAACTTCCAGAAGATCCTCTGCTGTGCAAATCCTAGCTCTTTCTGGCTGAGTTTGCACCTGGCTAGCACAGGCGGGTGAGGGGTGAGGTGAAGATGCTCCTCAACTAGGAGTAAGCAGGGGAAGCTAGACAGCACGAGAAAAGGTGCACAGTGGGACTGGTGGCTTTGGTCAGCTGACCTGGGGGATGGCTACAGGAAAGGAGGCAGCAAGCAGCACCCCTCTCCCCCAAAACGCATACTCACACCAAGGACTCCGTTCACTATAAAAAACGGTGAAGGCATCAGTGGGGTTGGCCAGGCCTGAGGGAGAAAGTGGGTGTACAGGGTGGAGTGACTCGGCTTCCCGGTGCTGCCTCCCTACCCCTGTGGAAGGCTCGCCAACCTGCTCACCCTCATCCAGAGCAAAGCCTGCCCGCAGAGCCTGGAACTCAGGCCTCTTCACAAACAACTCCATCCCCTTGTGACCTCCGACCTCCTCGTCTGTAAAAGAAGTGTCAGGGATGTGAGGTGAGAAGCCTCCTAACAGACCTTCCTTCCCCTTCTCAAAGATGCCCCTCCCCAAGCCACTCCTACCAGGCACAAATGTCATGTGGATGGTTCTGGGGAACCGGTGGCCCTCGCTCTTCAGCCTTCTCACGGCCTCCAGGTACCTAAAGGAGCAGAAGTTAAGTGCTCAGGGTGTGCATGGTGTAGTCTTGTGCCCTAGAAACTTGGCTGCCATTTATTTCAGGGACTCCAGAAAACTCCCTGCCCTTTTCTGGGCCCGTTTCCCCATTCATAAATGGCCACGGCAGCCATTTCTGCTTTAGACAGACAGTCAAGATGATCCCTGCTTGACTCGGGTTTTCCAACACATCCCTGTGCTCTTGCTGACTCCGAAAGGCCAGCGGCGGTGATCTGGGAGGAGGCTACTCACTGGATGCTGACACTCTTCATGTCCTGGGCGCCCCTAGCATAGATGTAGCCCTCGGAATCCTTGAAGGCTTCAAAGGGGTCGTGATGCCAATGCTCCTGAGGGCAGAGGTGGGAAGAGAGGTCCGCCACAGAATTGAACTGAGAGAGACGGAAGGCTAGAAACCCCAGCTACCTGATTTCCATCCCCCACTTGTCTCCTGCCGCCACCCCCGTCCCTAACACAAAACCCTGACTGGACAAAGGCTGCTGGCTTGGAGCCATAAGAACGTTAAGAGTTAGTGGTGGGTAAACTGGGTATAATGGCACATGCCCTGGCTAGTCAGAGCTACATAGTTAAGACCCTGTCTCAAGAAAAACAAAACAAAACGAGTCAGTGGATGAGATCAGCACCATGGGTCCCTGGGGAATCCTGAAGTCTACACTGTGTCTGTCCTCCAGGCCCGCACACATCCCTCCATACACACCTTGAAGACAGGTACCACATCTGTGTGGGAGTTTAGCAAGATGGAATGAAGCAACGGGTTGGTGCCTGGCCAAGTCAGCACAGTGATCACATAGCCAGGCGCCACCTGCAGAATCAGGGCAGGAAGCAGTTAGCACCAGGCGACAGGGTGTCCCCAAGCCAGGGCCCCACCCTGCTCAAGGCCCCAGGCTCACCTCTATTTTCTGACAGCTCAGACCCAGCTGGCGGGCTCTCTCCTCAAGGAAGGTGACCGCACTCCCTGGGAAAACAGAGAGCCTTGGCACTGCTTTTGCTGGTACCCACTGGCCTAGGCAGCCCAGAGATGTATAGCTGCTTCCCCAACACAATTTCAAACCTCTTGAGACATCTGCACCTGTGTCCCCCAAGGAACACATGTTCTTGGCTCATCAGTGACCCTCTGTGAAGGTCAGGTGTTATCTTTCTTTAATGATAGAGAAGTCAGAGATAAAGAGACTCAGCTTGTAAATCCTACAACAGGATTTGGACCCACGCACAAGATCCTTAGCCACACTAAGCCAGATTCCCTAAGGACTGTGGCCTTTGTACAACTTTGGTAGAGTTAGACCAGGGATGGTTGGCCCAGTCTCCACACGCCACTCTGGCCTTTGAGGAGTGAGGTGAAGCCACGCCTTCCTTAAACGAGCTGCCAGGCATAACCATTAGAAGTTGCACAGCATAGGGAAAGTGTGGGTGCATAGTGGGACCCATTGCCTTGGTCAGCTAACCTAGGGCATGGCAACAGGAAGGGAGGCAGCAGAAACAGCAGAGTCGGGGTCCACAGGGTGGCAGGTGTTGAAGGTAATGTACAGCATTCTCCCAGCCCATGAAGCCCCATCACGGGCCCTAAGACCCTTCATTCTCACCATAGTCAGGATTGGGTTGCACAGTGCAGATGCGCAGGTACTGGCGGAAGAGCGTCACGGAGGGGTGCTCAGACTCAGGACCCTTGGTGGTCATGACGCGGCGTGCTGGCTTGGGTAAAGTGAATAGTTAATTACTACTCCCAGCCCCGGAAGTTGGGGCCCGTGGTCTGCACCTGAACTCTGGCCTTTCCAATGTTGTTCCTATGGGGGTTTGACTCCCCCATTCTGTGCCAAGCCACGTGCTGGCTGCTTTCTAAACATTCCCTCATTTAATCCTCGAAGGAGTGCCTGGAAGTCAGTTTGATCCTCCGAGTGCCCACCTGACATAAGAGAAAGCTGGTGCACAGAGCCAGTTTAGGAGAACTTGGTTTGAATGAGACACTGACTCCCTATACCCTCCTCAAAATATTTCTCCCAAAGGTCGGGCTTTTATGCCACAGAGCCACGGAGCCCCATACTCCTCAACCCCTCCCTAAGGTCCCCCAACCTTGCTCTCTCCAGGTCTCAGTCCAGTGCTCTCCTCAGGTCTCAGTCCAGTGCTCTCCTCTCTCAGGGCCCTCTTGAGACTGTGGCCGGAACTCAGGGTCCACCGAGGTCACAATCTCAAAACCGCCCGGGGCCACCCACCACGTGGCCTGGGCGGAGTGGAGGGGCGGAGACCGAAGACTATATGGGCTGTCCCAGTTCCCGTGGCGGAGCCGGCGCCGTTGTCCCTGCCAGGCTCTGCGTGGGGCCTGCGCTGGGTAACTGGAAGCTTGGATCCGGGATCCACCCACTGGGTCCTCCTCACTGAGGCCAGCTCCGCCCTACCGATACCCCGCCCTGGAGCCTGGACCGCCAGCCCAGGATGGTCCCGCCCCCAGGGAACCCTCCTCCCCTTGCAGCCTCCGGATAGGGCGAGAAAAGAGGGCGGGGCCTGGCGCTAAAAGTCACCGCCGCGCGTTGGGTACTCTGTTCTCTAGGTGCCTGCCTGCAAAGCGCATCCTGTCCTCTCTGCCCTTTCTTGCCTCCACTCCTCAGGGAGACCCCACTCCACCCTTAGGTTACCACACTCCTCCTGTAGTGAGGTTTTTGTTTAGTGTCTGCCCTCCCAACTCTGTGAGTTCCAGGAGGCTGATGTGCCCATGGGGTTCTAACCCTGGTCAGGCAGAGTGGGTGTCTGGCAAAGTGCCATAACCATAAATGAAATATAAATACCCGGATGGGAGAACGTGCGACTCTGTCCACGAGTTTCTGTGTGGCCAAATCCGTGTAACTGTGGATAGAACCTATGTGTGACATTGCTAGTCTGAGGTGGTGGAGGTGCAGAGCGCCAAGCACAATCGGCACACCTCTCAGTATGGGAGAGGGGGAAGGAAAGAGCAGCTTGGCTGACCCTACACTGAACTCTTAGCTCTTCTGCCTCCAGCTGAGCGAGAAACAGAGGCACGACTGTTCCTCTGGCCACCCACAAGCGGTTTGTAACTGTAGCTGCCCACTTGTGCTCCTACCTAGCTGTCCTTTGTACTCCCAGAGAGTTCTGCCCTCTGTTCCAGAGGCTGAGCCAGCTCCGGGAGGGACAAGGGGCAGAAGACTTCAACCCTGGAACCAAGGGAACTGGCAGGGAGGATCAAGGAGGGGTTCATCTCACCCTTGGGGTTGAAGTCTCTGGCTGCTCACCCTTAATAAGGAAGCAAGCAGGTTTGGTGGTTAAACATCAGTTTTAATTCTTTTTTTTTTTTTTTTTTTTTGGTTCTTTTTTTCGGAGCTGGGGACCGAACCCAGGGCCTTGCGCTTCCTAGGTAAGCGCTCTACCACTGAGCTAAATCCTCAGCCCCCAGTTTTAATTCTTAAACCACACTCCATCTCCACCTTCATGTACTCTCCCTTGCTTTCACTCAGCGCAGTTGGGAAGTGACCTATATTCCCTACCGACCCCAGTGGGACTGAAGTCCTAGTAACTCATCTTCCTGCTCCCCCAGTCCTATATCACCCACATTCAACCCCACAATCATTCCCCCTGTTAGACACTGTTACCAGGCCATTTTACAGCGGAGGAAACTGAGGCGCAGAGAAGGGAGCACAGATTTCAAGGAAGTATTACACTCTCACTTAGACTCCCAGGAGCACTGCCTCCAGCCTCCCAATCCCAGCACTGCTGCAGTCTTGCCTCCCACTCCCAGCTTCCCCACATAGTCAGGAAACACATCACTCTCCAGGCAAGACAAAAAGGCTTTTCTTTATTGTGCCTGTGAAATGGAATACAAAAGTCCTGTTTAGGTTTGATCCCCTGTCCCCCAATCACAGCCAGGGACTGTCACCCTGGAAGAGGAGAGTGAGGAGGTCTAGACTCTTCGAGGTGGGTCCTGGGAAGTGAGTCCATTCAAGGCAAATGGTCAAGAAAGGCAAGGAGGGCAAGGTGGAAGGCTTCTGGCTTGTGGAGGTAGCAGGCATGACCTGCATTGTGCAGCTTCACCACGGAGTGGTTGGGCAGGTGGCGGAGCTGCTGAAGTGACTCTCGCGCCAAGGTGTGGTCCAGTTCCCCATACAGGATAAGAGTTGGGGTCTGCAGGGCAAGGCCAGAGCTTGTTGATCCAGGGGCTTGGTGAGGACCCGACCCACCAGCTATTCCTTTACTTGTCCCACACTCTACTTCTTCCATGGAACTGCAGAGGTCAACTCTCTAAGACCCCCCCCCAGTCATACACACACACACACACACACACACACACACACACACACACACACACACACACCTTCACAGCCTGGAATTGTTCCTGTGCGTAATTCCGGGTGGAGGTGGGTGCGATGGGCACGAATCCACATAGCTGGTGGTGGCTTTGCATCAAGAAGGGTAGGGCATAGCTGCCACTCAGTGAGGGGCTCACCAACACAGTATTCTGCAGCTGTAGGTCCCGGAGCACGCCCTCCAGCAACTCCACTCGGCCTGACTCTGTGCTCACCTCCTTTGAAGGGGCTGAGTTCCCAAAACCTGGGAACAGCAGCAGGCACAACCTCAGAGGAGCTAAGAAGTGCTCAGGACTTCCTGCCCATTGCAGTGGGAAAAAGAGCAGAGGACACAGCACACTCTACCCCAGCTATTCTCAGAAGCAAGTTTTTCTAGTATAACAGGTCCACTAAAAGACAAAGCAAACCATGATTCTAGCAGGTGACGTGGCTCACTGGGTAAAAAGCACCAGCTGGATGACTAGAATCTGATCCCTGGAACCCATGTGGTGAGAGGGGAACATGTCTCATGTAGATTAGAGGAGATGAGGAGTGGATACCTAAGAGACTGAAGAAAGGATAAAACTGTTTTGTAGCTTTTCTGAAAGGGAAGACAGTGTATCCCCTGCTTGTAGTGATAATTCTGGAGTTGTAGTTTCTTTTTAAAAGCACAGAAACATTGTAAGAATATGTTTTGTTGGGGCTGGAGAAATGGCTCAGCCGTTAAGAGCACCTGACTAACTTTTCCAGAGGTCCTGAGTTCAATTCCCAGCAACCACATGGTGGCTCACAACCATCTGTAAAGAGATCCGATGCCCTCTTCTGGTGTATCTGAAGACAGCTACAGTGTACTTACATATAATAAATGAATAAATCTTTAAAAAAAAAAAGAAAAAAGAATATGTTTTGTTTTAATCTCAGGTGTGGCCATATGGAGCTGCTCCACACTGCTCCAGATTATGATTTGTCTTGTGCTTTATCAGAGGTGTGGTTTTGCCAGCAGCAGACGGTTCTGGGATTGTGTGATGTTGGGGACCTTTTCAGAGGGTATATAAATGCTAGAGCCCAGCTAGATGGGGTTGGTGGCTGGTGATCATTCAGGGAGGTTGGTTGAGGTTTGTAAGTAATCGTGTTCAAAAAAGAAACAAGAAAGAAATTAGATTCACAGATCTTCCCCCACCTCCCATCTTTCTTTCTCTATCTAGCGAGAAGGGATACAACCAGGGGGGGTAAAGGGTGGGAAAAAGAAGAATTCAGAGGGCTGGAGAGATGAAGAGCTCTGACTGCTCTTCCAGAGTTCCTGAGTTCAAATCCCACCAACCACATGGTGGCTCACAACCATCTGTAATGGGATCTGATGCCCTTTTCTGGTGTGTCTGAAGACAGCTACAGTATACTTTAAATAAATAATTAAAAAAAAAAAAGAACCCAGAAATTATCAAAGACCAGCTATATTTGACTAACTAATTGTCCTTGATACCCAGAGAAACTATTCCTTTGTGTCTTTTGTTTCTGGTTTCTTCCCCCAGGGCCCCAGCAAAGTTTCTCTGTGTATTCCTGGTTGTCCTAGAACTCACTTTATAGATTAGGCTGGCCTCAAACTCAGAGACACCTGCCTCTGCCTCCTGAGTGCTGGAGGCATGTGCCACCATGCCTGGCTCTCCTATAGTTAACACAAAATGTCTAGAGAAGTTTGGGTTACACATTTGAGCACTTCAGGTGACTATGACTATGACAATGTTAAATTGAGGAATGTGCATAAGAAGCCGGTCCATGTCTCCCATGCTTTCCACTGCAGCATTAATAACAGAGAAGGAGGTTTGGAGGACCTGGCTTGGCCTACAAGTCATTGGGTAACCAAGGAAATTAAGGTGTAAATATATTCATTTAAACAAGCAGGATGCTAATACTCCCAACCTCCATATATAGCCTGCATGTTGTTTGTCTGTGTCCGTTTCTCTTTCAGTCTCTGTCTGTCTGTCTGTCTGTCTGTCTCTGTACAGGTAGGTTGAGCCCAGGATCCTGCACATGCTAGGCAAGGACTCTACCATTGAATGACATTCCCAGGCCTTTTTTATTTTTTATTTTAAGGCAGGGTCTCTACTAAATTGTCAGGCTAGCCTTGAACTCACTCTGTAGTCTAGGCAGGCTTAAATCTGGGATTCTCCTGCTATAGCCTCCAGAGCATCTGGGATTACAGGTCTGTACCACCAACCCACCTGTCTGTTACCTCTATGCATGGAAATACCTGAAAGTGGGGGCTGTCACAGCTGTTTAGAGAGTCAAAAGAGAAGTAGCATTGGTTTCTAAAGACTTCACTTAAAAAAATGATTTTATTTTTAATTTATATGTGTATCCCTGCATGTAGGTTTGCACGTGAATTCAAGTCCTCTCAGAACCCAGAAGAGGGCATTGGGTCCCCTGAGCTGGCATTACAGGCTGTTGTGAGCTGCCTGTCACGGGTATCAGAAAAACAAACTCAAATCCTCTGCAGGAAGGCTCATTGCTCCCAGGCTGAGCTCTCTGTCTAGTCCCTGGGCGACCCTCATCCCCCTACTTCCCATCCCCCTACTTCCCATCCCCCACACTTTCCATTCTTAATGAGAAGAATGATGGCGTGGGGCTAGGAGCGTAGCTTAGCGGTTGGTCGAGTGCCTGCCTAGCATTCTTGAGGCCCTGGGTTCAATCCACAGTACGAGAAACACCAACAAACCCAGAGAAAAGCATAGTCCATGTGTAATGTTAAGAAGAATCAGGGTTGGGGATTTGGCTCAATGGTAGAGCGCTTGCCTAGCAAGCACAAGGCCCTGGGTTCAGTCCCCAGCTCCCAAAAAAAAAAAAAAAAAAAAAAAGAAGAATCAAGGCTGGGCTGGAGAGATGGCTCAGCGGTTAAGAGCCCCGACTGCTCTTCCAGAGGTCCTGAGTTCAATTCCCAGCAACCACATGGTGGCTCACAACCATCTGTAAAGAGATCCAATGCCCTCTTCTGGGTTATATATATACTTATATATAATAAATGAATAAATCTTAAAAAAAAAAAAGAAGAAGAAGAAGAACCGAGGCTGGTGAGGTTGGGTTGTTTAGTGAGTGGGTAGAGTGGGTAAAGGGGCTACCAAGCTTGACAGTAACAGAAACCGGAAGAAGAGGACCAACTCTAACAAGTTATCTGCCCCCAGTGGGGTGGGGGTGGGGGGAAAGCCACAAAAATCACATCAAAAAAAGCACAGGGAGGGGCTGGGGATTTAGCTCAGTGGTAGAGCGCTTACCTAGGAAGCGCAAGGCCCTGGGTTCGGTCCCCAGCTCCGAAAAAAAGAACCAAAAAAAAAAAAAAAAGCACAGGGAAATCCTCTCTGATGGTTGCTCCTGAAATGAATCACTTTTCTGTTTTCTCTGTGACCTGCGATAAATAACTCACAGTGTAGTTTTCAAGGTAGGAAATAAAAACAGGTCTTTATTGTAGTGCTTTCTTGTGAACTGCAGCTGGTTTTTCCAGACGTGGGGACCCATACGCCCCAGTTTTGCCGCCCCTCCAGTTCTCCCTTCTGGTGACTTCCTTTGTTCCGACTGCAGTCGGTCCTCTCTACACTCGGATGTGGGGGTTCTTACCTGGAAGGTCGACGGCCACGGCCCGGTAGCCCCTCTTTGAGAGGAGCTGCAGTGTGCCCAGCTGCTCCCATGTGTGGGAATTAAATGCTTTCCCATGGAGAAACACGACTTCCGCCCTGCAGACACATTGGGAAACATGTGGTATGGGACCGGAGCAGCCAGTGTCCCTTCTTCCCAGGGGTCTTCCACTGCCCTCCCAGGCTCTGAGACCCGTGAGTTGGGCTGGGGTCGCCACTAAACCCTTGAGTAAAGCATTTACCTGTGTGTCTGCTGGAGCGGCAGCACCTCCCGGTAAAAGATTTGGGAGCTGCCTCTGGTGAGACCAGTCAGGACTGTGACATTAGGACCTCTCCCGAGCTGGGAAGTCTGCTTGGGTGGGCCAGGCAACCCCATGTACAGTAGGAACATGAGGAGCAGGCCTAGACCCAACAGGGCTGCCTGGTACCGGCTCATGAAGATCTGTACCACACAGCCTGGAGGAGAAAAAGGAAGAGAGAGGCTGGGGAAGACCTGCAGCCCTCTTCCCTTCTTTTGCCCTGAATGAATGTCTGGATGCTAATACCCAACTACTTCTCAGGCTACTTTTTCTGGTCATAGCCTCTGTGCTTGGGCCTCCACACTAAGCACTCAGAAGCCACAGAAAACACAGCGAGCAGATCCCTATCTGTTCTCTGACTATCCCTATAGTTCTCTGACGCCAAGGAATCCAGGCTCACAGGTGAGTTCTCTGCTGCAGTAGCAGCTGGGGAACCGGGACCCAGGGCTAGCTTCCAAACCATCAGATCAAGTGTGTTGGCAGGAGATGGATGAACTGCGGAATGAGGAGGGTGGAGGAGTGAAGGCTGCTAAAGGTCAAAGTGTGCAGAGAGACCTCCACTGAGGGCCTGCGTGGAAATGATTGTCTTTCCTCACAATGAGTAAACTGCTAAAAGCAGACTGTGCCATACGATAGGAGGGGATGGTTCGTGGTCACCTCAACCTTTGTGGGCCAGTTCACAGAGGACTCTGGGCATATGGCTGAGGGGTCAGATGGTGGGGGCTGGGAGGACTGGAGCGGGTCTAGAAATGAAGGGGAAGCATGAAAGCCAGAGAGAAGGATACTCCCCACCCCTCCACCCTGTTTCCGCCAAATGATCTTTCCATGGACTCCTCCGTAGGGAGACTTCGTCAGCGCAGAAGGCTAAACTCATGCAGGACAGGTGGTCTTGCTTTGAGAATTCCCCCTCTGCCTTGAGTTGAGTTCCGTAACTCGGGAGAACCTCCCGGTACCTGCCCAAGCTTCTTGTGAGATTTTCACAAGACACTCCACCTAAGCTGGTGGGGAGGGGGCGTCCCTGTCATCATTTACTGGGCCTAAGATGCACGTGCTTGTCTTATTCTGGGATTCTGGATGCATCTTTACTGAGTGTAAACAAAGTGTGTGTGGTGGGGTAGGGTTAGGAGCTGGGGCCCACCTGGGGCCACACGCACCTCTGTGGAACTCTTCTGGAAGCCTCACTCCCTAGCTCCAGTCAGGCAGTGTGTGGGCTGCAGCAGATCCTCCAGCGCTGATAGAAAATCAGGAGCCAGGTGGAGGAAGAGCACACTCTTCTTCCTAACTGGAGCAGCCAAGGACGCTTGTTTTCACGAAGCTTTAGCTCAGGTTCCCAGGAGGCGGAGTCAGGTTCCCAGGAGGCGGAGCATCCCGATGGACGGACCACTCTTAGTGTCCTGTGCTTCTTTCAGGATCAAGGGGTGGGGTTTCATTCGTTGCCAGAGCAACCTGAGTGCCCAAGAGTAGACAACTGTAGGGGTTCTGACGCAGACTGTTCTGCAGGTGAAGGAGGTTGGAGTTAAACTGTGCTCGTTTGGGCTACTGAAGTGCCCCCTCTACCACGGCACACAGGAGTGCACACTCTCATAAAAGACACAAAAGCCTCGCTTCTGCACACTTTTCAAAGGGCTATCCCCCCAAATCTACAACAGCCTCTTGGCATCCCCAGTGGCTTACGCAGTCAGACTCTTGCAGTAACAGCCACAAAATCCCACGCATGGGTGTGTTAACAGTCTCCTCTAAGATCAAAAGATTCCATGCTGCAGAGAAGCTCCTCAAAGCAGGGAGGTGAACCACCAGAAATCAGTTCCAAGAACTCCATGAAACCGGCAAGATTCACCAGGCCCTTCCCTGCCAGAGCAAACCACAAAAGCTGAGAACCCCTCTCCCACCAAATAAAACTAAGCTGCAAAGAGGAGTCCGAGAGCACACCAGCTCCCTGAAGAAGCAGAAACCAGCCGAGCTGCCTACACGAGGCTTACACACCAGCTGGGGCACTTGGGAAAGGCACTCTCCAACCAGTCCAGCTGCCTGCTGGCTGTGCAGTGTGCTCCATGTTTTGTGAACTGTCACCCCTGCTTTGGGCTCTTGGTGACACAGCTGTCTCTGAGTCCTTTCTGCTCCCATAAATATTTCTGTAAGTAACCTTGATAAAAATAATTGCTTCGACGAGTTGGAGTCTGGTGGTATCCGTGCTGGGGTCTGTCATGGGCTCCCTATCTGGGATAAGTAGACATGTGTTGGGGCTGGAGAGATGGCTCAGCGGTTAAGAGCACTGACTGCTCTTCCAGAGATCCTGAGTTCAATTCCCAGCGAGCACATGGTGGCTCACAACCATCTGTAATGGGATCTGATTCCCTCTTCTGGTGTGTCTGAAGACAGCTACAGTGTACTCATATAAATAAAAAAAAAAAAAGTAGACATGTGTTTTCTCTCTACAGGAAACGTTTTGTCACAGGATGTTAGTCTGTGACAAAAAACAAACAAACAAAACAAAACAAAAAACAAACAAACAAACAAAAAACTTTTGTTATCAGGACAGGCAGAGGGATGGACACATAGGATTTCAAAACCATGTGTAAGTCAGGCACGGTGGCTGATGGTTTTAATCACAGTACTGAGACAGAAGTAGGAGGATCTCTGTGAACTCGAGGCCTGCCTGATCTACATAGGGAGTTCTAGGTCAGCCAGGGTCACATAAAGAGACACTGTCTCAAAAAATTAAAAGTCAACCCATACACAGGCATGGAAGTTCGATATCCAGGACCCATAGAGTGAAAGCAAACAAACAATTCTTGAAACTGTCCTCTGACCTCCATACACATCCTCCCCCATAAATAAAATATGAAAAGGGGAGGAGCTACAGGTGAAGGCTCTTGACAAGCCTGACAATCTGACTTTAATCCTTGGAATTCACAGCCGTGGAAAGGATGAATGGATTCCAGCAAGTCTGGACTTGACCTCCCTATGTGTCCCCCCACCAACATAAATAAATGTTTAAAAAAAGAAAAAAGACGCAAGGAAAAAGATATTACTAGCAAGCAAGGACCTGGGGGTGGGGAGGGACAGGCGGGGGAAGAAACGCACAGCTGAGGGACACACATAAACTTTCGGAAATACACGCAGTCATATGCAGCGATCAACAGAAAAGAGACCTACAAGCAGGCAGGCAGACCGGAAAACACCTACCTCCAGGCGCCCCTCACCCCCACCCCACCCCGGCCAAAGCGGAGAGAAGCACTTATACCCAGACCTTCAAAAACACACAGACATTCTCGTGCATAGGGGCACAGGAACACTGTTGTACACGTGTTGCCTTGCGCTTGCGCCTTCCGAAGGACTCTGCCCCAAGCGGCAGGGACAAGGATGGCAGATCTCGGGACAACCTGCTTGCCTCCTTCCCTGGGGACACTCACCGCACTGACAGGAGTGACCAGGAGGGCTCCGGTGACGCGGGGCCCGGCCTAGGCGGAGCCAACTGCCAAACAGCCTAGCGCGTTATGGCACAGCCTCCTCCTTGGTAAGCTGGCGACCGAAGTCCAGCCACCCAGGCGCGCTTGCGCAGTATGCAGCTGCAGGCCAAGCCTGGTTACTAGGGAAGGACGTGGGGCGGTGCCCTAAAGCACCGAGGCCCGCCCCTCTCAGCCCCAGATTTTCCGAATTGTTTTTGGCCTGAGGCCTGAGAACCTGTGGAGGGCCACCAGATTCATCAATTTTAGCAGGTTTGTTTGCAAAATGGGGTTTAGGAAAGACCCACTGCATAAGGTTGTCATAGAACTTAAGGATAGGTCAAGCCTCAGAAGAGTTTTTGGCACCGAACTCTCCTAGCGTAAGTGCCAGATGATGTTATTATCATGCATCAGCTCCAGGCTTCTGCCCAAGCATTTTCCTTACTCTCCCCATTCCCCTGCTGGGTCAGAGTTGAGGTCTGTACAGGGCACTTATTATTGGTTGGCAACCTGTGATCGACATCTGGTCTGTCCCAGGTTCAGGCCTCTGTGTTGCAACCAGACCTCGCGAGGGGCAGTGAGGCCCTGAAGGGCGCAAAAGATTCACTACTTACTTATTGGTACCTCGCCAAGGTTGATATTAACCACATTCATTCTACAGGCTCAGAACAGACTCCAAGGCCACCTGGCTGAACTTTGGCAGAACCTTTCACTCAGATATGTAGGATGTCAGCTTTATGACAGGTGTACAACCCGTCCTGTACTGTCCTGACTCGGGGTGAGGGCTGGAATGGGGGGGGGGGTGGCGGACAGCAATGATACCAGAAATAGCTTTCGCCTTTAAGTCAAGCCATTTCCGTGTGGGGCAGATTGCTGAGGGTTTCGAGATCTTCAACACTGCTTTTGGTGCACATGGGGGTGGAGGTAGGCTTGGGGAAACAGGTTCGATCCAAGAACCGAGGGTTAAAGCGCAGACGAGCCTAGTGGCAGCTTGTGACCAAGAGAGGGCGCCTGGAACACCTAGGCCTGTTCCCACCTCCTGCCCAGCCCCTTTCCTACTGCTCTCCCCACCCGCCAACAGCACACGCCATTCTCCTGCGGAAGACCACGCACATTTTCAGGTACCACCCTGGACTCTCGACTCTCTCTCTCTGCGTCTCCACTCAGAACCCACATGCCCCAAGTCTTCTCACCTCGGCTCTCCAGGTCACTTCTCTCTGGGCTACCCCTCCTTCTCGTGCTCCCTCCAGACAGACTCAGGGATCCGGAACTGTGGCCAGTGAGCCGAGGGAGCCTTGGCAGCGCGGGCGACCGCAGCGTCAACTGGTTGGGCTCCAGCGGCTAGCGCTCTGAGCACCCCGCGTCCCTGGCAGTCAGAAACTCCAAAGTCCTTGCTGACCGGTGCATGTGTTTCTGCTTCTGGAAAAAGGGCCTTCATCCCAAACAAACTTGGTTTCTTGCCTGTGTTATTAGTTCAGCCACAGTATGATAGTGTTGGTTTAGATGAGGCCAATCAGGACAGTATTTATCCTTGGTTGAGCACTATGTCCAAGGCATGTGTAAGTTTTTCCCCTCATACATAGCTTCATTTAATATCTATGAGCTAGTATTGAATAGACCCATATACCAGTTTTACTAGCAGCAGATACCTTAACTAGTAGAGACCACCCTGATTCTTCACTTTTTGCATAGCTTTCCTTTTTGTCTTCTCAAGACAGGGTTTCTCTATGTAACCCTGGCTGTCTCTGAACTCACTCTATAGACCAGGCTGGCCTCAAACTCAGGGATCCACCTGTCTCTTCCCCCCAAGTACTGGGACTAAAGGTGTGCGCCACCAACCGCCCAGCAGGTTTTCTTAAATTTTTTATGCGACATTCGTAACTCTGCCATGTTTCTGTTAAGACACTTAAAGTCCAGCATCAAGCAACCAAGTTTGAGCGGCAGAAATATGTGCTTTTCCTGACCTTAATTCAGATCCTAGAGACCTGGTAGTCACCTAACTGCTCCCTGCCGCTCCCAGGCAGGGGTTCCTTCCTTCCTCATCAGCCTGGCTTTGAACTGCAGGCACATCACCATCGGGCATGGCCAATGTGGAGCTGAGTGAAGGCACCATCCAGGTGCGGGGCCAGAGTCTTTTCTTCAGAGAGGCCCGGCCTGGCAATGGGCAGGCTGTCCGCTTCTCTGTGCTGCTGTTACATGGTATCCGCTTCTCCTCTGAGACTTGGCAGAACCTGGGTACTCTGCATAGGCTGGCTGAGGCTGGCTACAGGGCTGTGGCCATTGATCTGCCAGGTACTTCTGGGGGTAGGGCTTCCGTGCCAGGGTTGGGGAAAGCTTGAGGACGGAGGGCTGGAAGGATTTAGCCAATCTGGTCCCTGAGCTTGACGGAGTTAGGTAGCTAGACCTTTGAACTTGTCAGGTCTTGCTCTAGAAAGGTCAATAAACTGATTTGCTGTTTTTCACTGGTACTGGGCCTGTGTCTCGAAGCCTCTGGGCTCATTCCCCTTCCCTCATCTGTAATGGTAGGTACCACACTGCTGCTGGTGACTGTCCCTAGTGAGCACAGAAGGAGATCATCTGTGTGAAATGCATTAGCTAGTACTTGACAAGCAGTAGAGAGTGCCCAGCTGATTGGAAGCAAAGTACCTGGAGAGAACCATATTGACCGTCTGGTGATAGCACTAACCTTCTAGAGCCTTGGGAAGCATGACAGGGCCTGATGGATGGCTAAGTACCCGGTCACCTATTTGCAAGCACAGTCCTTGAGCTGGGCACTTCCAGATTGCTTGACAACCTGAATCGCCAGGCCCCACCCCTTCTAGTGTCTAGTGAGGAATTGGAGACATAGCCTATCTGACAGGATCTAATCCCCTCACGGGCTAGAGCTGATACAGTTTCAGGTTTCAAGGGCAGATTTCCAGCCTGGTCAGGCTTGCTTCCAACAGTGGGTTGGGCTGAGCTCGGAGGTGAAGATCTACACTAATGTTGTTGTGGGGGAGGGGCGGCTGGTAAGTCCCACTGCAGAAGTAGTCTCCTCAGCTGTGATCTCCCAGCACCCCAGGGTCAAGTCAGGGCTCGGTGCCTTTTAAACAGTTAACATGCACAACTTTAAATGACATATTTAAACCCCCTTTAAGGAGAGGGGGAAACTGTGCAGCTGAGGAGGGCTGAGAGGCCTCACCCACGGTCATCTTTAGAGTAAACAGAGAACGAAGACTCAGACCGGTCCTGATAAAGACTCCAACGCTTCACTCCTTTCAGGACACTGTTAGTTTGAAGACAAACGTGGAAGGGATTGTCTCATTCTCGCCACCGATATAATACACTGGGCTGTGGGTGGATGTGAATGGATTCAGTCGACTGGGTGTTATATGAACCTGGGCACGGAGTGGTTGACCTAGGAGCACTTGCTGGAGGAAGGGACCCTCCCCATTCATTGTCCCTGTCTCTCCTATGCCCGAATCCCTGCAGGTCTTGGGCGATCCAAGGAAGCAGCAGCCCCTGCCCCTATTGGGGAACTGGCCCCTGGCAGCTTCCTAGCTGCCGTGGTGGATGCCTTGGAGCTGGGATCCCTAGTTGTGATCAGTCCATCATTAAGTGGCATGTATGCACTACCCTTCCTCGTGGCCCCTGAGTCCCAGCTCCGGGGCTATGTACCGGTGGCTCCTATCTGCACAGACAAGATCAATGCTGCTGACTACGCCCGTGTGAAGGTACCGCATGCATATGTGTACGTGTGAACGTGACACGGAGGTGGTATCTCAGGAGCAAGGCAGGGTCCATCCCTGGGCCATCTTCATGTGGGAGCTGGGTGACCAATGGGATGGTTTCTGCAGACTCCTTTTGGTTGACTTGGTGAATTACTAATGCTAACCTCTGTATAAACTGTGTTCTGGGGAAAGTACAAAGCCATGTCCCCACCTGCCGGATCAGCTTCTCTCTCCTCCTCAGGAGGGCAAGAAAAGACCAAAGTGGTGGCGAGGCCTGAAGCTAACCTTTGTAAAGTGGGCTGGTGCGACAAGTCCCTGACTCTGTCCCCTTTCCTTCCTCTCAGACTCCGACTCTCATTGTATATGGAGACCAGGACCCCATGGGCTCCTCCAGCTTTCAACACCTGAAGCAGCTGCCCAACCACAGAGTGCTGGTCATGGAAGGGGCAGGGCATCCCTGTTACTTGGACAAGCCGGATGAGTGGCATACGGGGCTTCTGGACTTCCTGCAGGAGCTAGCTTGAGACTGAGTCCGGCTGATAGGGACGACAGACTGACTGCCTGCTCTAGGATCTCTTGCTGTCTTCTGGTCTCTGGCTTGTGCCTCACCTGCAACAGGTCTGTCTATGCATCTGTCTGTCTTGCTGTCCTTTCTGCTTTTCTCTCGCAGTGACAGATCAGATCAAGGAGGTAAAATCAAGTGGGAAAAGCCTTGGATTCAAGGAGAGATCTCTGATTGTGGGTAATCCATGAGCTTCTCCTACAGGCTTCCGCTTGGCTCTCACTCCTGCCTTACTTTACTTTCTGGTCCATCTCCCTCTTGAGCTGCTCTACAGAGAAGTCCATTCCTTTTGCTCCCCTACCCTTAAGGCCACATATAACACGAGTGTATGCTTGTTTAGATTTATCCCACACCCAAACAGAACCTCTCCCTTGGGAGCAGCACAGGGGTCCACATGATTGGCCCAATGCCACGTTCTTGTGTAGCATTGCATCTCACGCTGACACAGGTACATGTGCTGTTCCCCCGAACGAAGGAGGGAGCCTTTTAAGAGATTCATTTGCCAGAATAAAAATGTAAGCACCCCTAGGAGGGAGCCTTTTAAGAGATTCATTTGCCAGAATAAAAATGTAAGCACCCCTTAGGTTTCTCTTACTAACCCCTTGCAACTGGTCCCAGACCAGAATTGCTTCCTCAGAAGGGAAGGTGCACCTCTCTGCTTTTCAACCTCCCCGTTTTTCTTTTCCCCTTCTTCTTGGGGGGCTGCACGCCTCCCCTGGTCATCAAGCATGAATCTTCTCAGCCAAGCCCATTTCCTGCTCTGAGGTTTGGGAGTGGGATAGGGAGACCGACTACGGAGGTCCCTGGAATAAAGTGATACAATTAGACCTCACATGCTTTTGCTGTCTCCAGCGCGCCGCCCCTCCCCCTTCCCCTTGGGACTGCCACTGTGGGCTCCTCCCCCACCCTGGCGGGACCAGATGGTCCCCCTGCCCTTTGTCCACTAGGCCAGATGGAGGGAAAGGGAGATTGGATTCCCCTCCCCACCCACACACATCCAGGTGCCAAAAGACTCAGCCGAGGGGGGAGGTGTAGGTCAGTGGGACCCACATGAGCCGATTACCGAGAGGGGGAGAGAATATCTGCTCTGAGATGGGGGAAGGGCGGGCCCAACTATCCCCCCCCCACAAACACACACACACACCCCTATCCCTTTCCTAGTAAAAGGAGTTAATGGCACTCTGACCCTTAGAACCCTAGCTCCAAAAGGAATCTGGCAGTAGATTTGAAGGATCACGAGACAAGGTTGCTTAAGGGCCACACGTATCTCAGGCCCCTCCTCCAGTTGGTCGGGTAACCTTTGCTGGGAGGACCAGGGCAGGGTAGTGCGGACGCCGTAGGTGGCGGGTCTAGGTGGGCTGGACTCGAGAGTGAAGGATGGTGAAGAAGCAAGAGCCGGGGCAGGGCGGAGGGCGGTGGGACAGAAGCCCGGAGGCGCGGCCAGGACTGAGATGAAGGCTGCGGGGAGCTCCGCAGAAGCGCTGGGCGGGAAGGACAGGCCGGGCGAGAGCCACACAAGGAAGATCCGGGGCCCCTGGTGAGCCGCAGGGGAAGGGTCTACCGCTCCCTCCCGGAAGCGGCGGATGCTCCGGGCGCCGGACCGCGCGGGGCGGGGCGGGGCGGGGCGGGCGGCTGCGGCACTGGGGCTGCTGGGGCGGGCCCGCCGCGCTGTAATCGGATCCGGGGAGGGGGCGGGGCCGGGCCAGGCGGGCCGGGGGGTGGGGGTGGGGGGGCGCGGAGCCGGGCTCCGGGCCGGCCGGGCTCCGCGCCTGTCAAACCCCTCATTGTTCGCAGCTGATGTCACTCGCAGTTGTGAGCGGCCGCCTTTCCCGGGGACAATGTGGGACTGAGCGGCCCAGCCGCCGCGCCGCCGCTGCCGCCACCGCAGAACAGCCCCAGAGAGGTAAGGCGCGGGCCGGGCGGGGCACCGCGGGCCATTGAAGTTTGGGGGTTCGCTGGGGGGGGGGAATCCATTCCTGTGTACAACCCGACCGCGGGCCTGGGGGTACTGCGAGGAACACGCTTTCTGCCCAATGCGGCTGAGGCCTGTACAGGTGGGGGGCGTTGGTTTTCCAGGGGAACACCCCACTTCAGGGAGGGGTTTCTTGGACCTTGGGTACCAGGTTTGAGGCTCTCACCCTGTTTGCCGTTTCTGTCCTTTGAGCTTGCTCTCAGTTCTGGACCTCATGCCCCAGGTTCGGGTTTTTACTTCGCCTCTGTTCTCATCTGCCATTCTCTGCAGCTCCTGGCTCATACACACCCCTTCCCATTCTCTGCAGTCCTTAGAGGAGCCAGACACAGACCTCCAGGCCAAGGTGGATGGAGATGATAGTTGGGAGCACAAAGTGTTCTCCCGTTTCCTGTGGCTCACCGTCTCTAGCTCTGACCTAGCTTCTTGGCTGGGGTACTGCAGAGGGAGGCGAAGGGGCTCTTACATACTTAAACCTGGCATGATGTATCCCTGACCAGGAGAGGGAGGTACCCACCTCCTCACTCTCCTAAACCAGGCCCGCCATCTTGAGACCTGTGGCACCCAGGGCCCCGCCCCACCCCGGCACCCAAGGGAATGGTCCTCAAGGGGGATGTACCTTGGTCCACTCACACCCCTTCTTTCAGAATGCGTGGCTTTGGGTCCCCACCAAGCCAAGGATGGTTACCTTCTTCCTGGACCAACAAGGCATGTGTCCCCAGGGTCCCTGTTTTCCCCATAAACACCAAGCTTAGGTCAGGAGTTGATCTCTGACTCTTAGTGTTCACTGGGGTCACCCTGGTGGCCTCGGGGCCAACACCTGGGAGGGTCTATTGTTTTTCCATTTGAGAATATTATCCTTCTTGGTCCTGGAACCCCCTCAACTTTCAAAGCACCCCTATCCCAGCCCCCACCCCATAGCCTTCATCAGCATGCAGGCTCAGACTGCCCAAACACAAGGGGATTGTTCTCTTTGCATGCTCAGGGTGGGGGGCTGGGAGCAGGCGGCCCACACACCCTGGCAGGCCCAGGCCGCAGAGAGGCTGGCTTGCCCCACCCTGTGTCCCCAGACAAGCTCTGTCCATCGGCCCACTCTCCTCCAGCCTCCATCACCAACGCTTAGGTCCTGAAGGGCTCTAAGCTGTACAGGTGGACCCACGGGTACTCCTGGCCTGCCTGATGCCTCCCATGCAGTCCTCTAAACAACTCCCTTCCTCCCTAGGCCTCAGGTCCCTCTCTTGATTGGTGAGGCTTTTCCAGTTGTGATTGGCTGAACCCACCTCTATGCTGTGAAACCTATCTCACACTCCCGAGTTCCTACCAGCCCCTCTTCCTGCTAGGGGAACCAGTCTGGTTTCTCAGAATTCTCAAATTCCTCGCTTCAGCACCATGGAGCCCCTGGGGCTGGGAACTCAGCAGGAACAGGGGCTGGGATGCTGAATGAAGACGGAACTTGGAGTTCTAACCAGGCACGTCCTCAGTGCTCACGTGCCCACGTGCTCAGTCCCCTAACCCGAGGATTCTGAGGCCTGATGGTGAAGGTCTCTGATATTCCAAGGCCTACGAGCCCTAACTCCTCCCCTTACCCCCAGGGCCAGGTCTTGTCTCAGATTTCCTATTCTTCTGTAGCAGAAAGATAGGCTCAGAAATGTCCACTGGGCCTCCTTTGACTTGCAGCCGTGTCTTTGGAAAACTCAGAAGCCAGAGGAATTTTGCCTGATTTGATGGTGGGGGAGGGCTCCATGGAGGAGGGGGCTTTTGAGAAGAATTTTGTCAAAGAGTGAAGGGCTAAGTATTTTAAGCTAGCAAAGGTTCTGTCTGAGGCTCGGGGTTGCTAGACCTATTTTGTAGCCTGGTGTGTATGAGAAATGGGGCAGAGATGTGACAAGAGAAGTTGGTAGGGGCTGGACCATGGAGGCCTCCGTTGCTAGTGCCCAGGTCAGGTCTTAATACTGCGGGTCTTAGGGAATCATAGATGGTTGTTAACTAGCAGAGTGAACATTCAGCATGGAGATCTGCAATTAGAGAGCTCTCTCAACTTGGATAGACAGCACCAGTACTGAGCCTGGCTGTGAAGACTCTTGGGAGGCTCTGGGGAGGCTAGAGCATTTCTGTCACTGACTAGTTTATCAGCTTCTAATCTTTCTATGCTCCTCTTCCCTGGAACTTTATAAGACAGGCTTAAACCAGGGCCTAGAGGTTCCCTAGTTCTCTCCTCTCCTCCCTCCAAACTAGGGATGATTGGCCTTCCTGAGAGGCTGAAAGGCTGAGACTGGGTCTGAGGATGCTGGACAGGTTATATGGAGACCAGGTTAATCAGCAAGGTTGAGCGTGCCCATCGTAGGATGGACAAGGGAGTCTGGAGCTCTCGAGGCTATCAACCTCCTCCTTCCCAAGGCCCAGTGGCCACACTCCTGCCACACCCTGCCATGCCTGATGCTCAACCATTCCCCAGCATCATCGGGTGTGGCCAGGATGGCTGTTTTTGGAGTAGGGATTGGAGGAGAATGTTAGGATAGGATTGCTAAGGGGAACATGCTGAGCATGAGATCTAGGGTGAAGTTGGAGACTGGATTTCCACAACCTTCCCCAGCCCAGGTGGGTCCACAGTGTCTAGTGGTCCAGACTTGCTGGGCAGTAGAGCAGAGGGAATCCCCCGAGGGGCGGGCCAGTCTACTTGGTTCAACTGGCCCCAGGAGCCCTCCCCTCCTCTGGATTGTTCTCCCACTAGAACAAAGCCAGCGAGGACACTTGATCCCTGCGTGTGGGGGGGAGCTGGCTAAGCCCCTGGCCCTTTGATTGGGCAGCTGTCATGGGAGAGAGACAGCTGGGGGGGAGGGGCAGGAAGGGGGCAGTCACCATCGCTTACACAGCTGTCACCCCCTCCTCCCCCAGCCCCTTCAGCCAGAGTGGCAGGAAGCCAGGTTCAGAAGGAGTAGGCACTTGGTCTGAGGAGGGGGCCTGAGAAGCAAGACGGAAGGCCTGAGGTCAGAGGCTTGGTCTGACTGTGGGATGTTCTTGCCAAGGAGTTCGGCTGACCAGAGGGGGCTGGGCACCCTCAGAGGTGAGCTGGAGGTCAGCATGGCATGATGTGTAGCTGCCACATGGGTGGCCCAGCAGAGACCTGGGGCCCACCGGACCGAAGCAGTGAAAGCAGGGCATCTGGTCATGAATGTCCAGTGAGGCTACTTATGCACAGGGCTCTGGGAGAGAGGCCTGGAGGAGGGTCAGAGGCCTTATTCTTTCCAAAAGATAGGAAAAGCTCCAGCGTCTCCAGAACAGGGTCGCAGAGATACCAACCGCTCTCTCTCGCCCCAGCTCCCCAAACAGGGCAGGTGAGCAAATCCAGATCCAGGCTAGGGAAGAACTAGGCCAAGATCACCTATTGGATTTGAGGCAGTGGGTCTTTGCTGCAGACCCAGGCATCTTCACGCCAAGACTGAGCAGTTCTGTCCACATTTCCATCTTTCCTGGGGTCACAGAAAGTGAGGAGATGATATTAAGGGTTGCTTTTAGATTTCCCACTATATATCACTCAGTTAGAGTCCACAGAGTTCTGGAGCTTAAGATTCTATGATCCCAGAAAAGTCATCAGTCTTTCCAGACAGGATGAACAGCCATAGGTCAGGCAGGCAGGAACTCCCCTGGCCACCAAAGTCTAAACTCCATTTCAGAAAAGGACTTAGAGACCTAGACTGAAAAAGCTTCAAATGGGACACAGATGGAGCCCGGTCGAGTCCTACACTAGCTTGTTGGACCCTGTTCTTCCCTCCACTCCCCTTCTTTCTGGGACCTTGGGCAGATTACAGACCCTCTAGCTGTTAGGTTGCCCTTGTGTGCAGCAAATTCGTCTGTTCCAGTCACCAGCGCGTCTGAGCACCCTCTCTAGCCTGGCTCTGAACTGAGCCCTGGGGACACAAGGAGAAGGTGGCAGCTTTGGCTCCTGTTCTAAGGGGCTCCCAGGCTTGGCTGTCCAGGGAGACAGAAACTATTCACGTCATCACAGGCGCTTTGATGGGGGAAGTGCAGGCGGCCAGGGAATGTCTAGCAAGGGCAGCCAGCATGAGGTTGGCCAGGATGCCCAAAGAACACAGGCCCCAAATCTATTGCTGGTTTCCACCCTCTGGCGAGTCTATGGCAGAACTCAGATGGAGACGTGGGCATCCAGGAAAAGGCACTTAGGAACAAGGTTGCCATCCTGATGGTCTCCAAAGCAAGGAGGAAAGGAGACTGTGTCTGGTACAGTACCTCACTCAGGTATCCAAGAAAAGCCAGGTTAGGAACTTCCTATGCACCCATACCCAAACTCAAGCCGGCATTCAGAGGAAGGCTTTGGGCAGAGCCCTGCAACCCTGACCCTCATGTCAGGGTAGGACAGTGGGTTGGCAAAGGTGCTCCCATTGGGAACACTTATCCCTTGCTTCAACACCCTTCTGGGCAGAAGGAATTCTTATGGTTAGTGATGTCTAACCATAAGACCCGTTGTCTGTCCTCCTTGGGCTATGGTCCCCAATGAGTTCACCATCAAGTCTGGGCCTTGAGGAGAGACAGCCGCTGCTGAAGGATTTCTGAGGAGGATTAAGGTTCAGGATTAAGTTGAGGCATGAAAAGGGGGTCGGGTGGGGAGGGTTGGCGGCTGGGCTAATCCCAGTAGCTAATCTCAGGCTCGGCCTTGCTCCATCAGTTAATGGCCTTGCCATTCCTGCAGCCCACCAAATCCTTCTCTTACCCATTACCCCATACCAAAGAGACAGATCCTTTCTGCTGTGTGTGGAAATTGAACCCCAGAGCCCCAGTGACATGTTTCTGGTACAGTAGTGTGTCCTGGGTGGAAAACGTGACCAGTCTCTATGCTTCTTACTGTGTGCGGGCCATTCTGAGCACACAGGAAATGGATCAGAAATAACCACTGTAGAGAGAGCCCACCTTTACTCCCGTGTCAAAATTGAATGGATCGTGCCCAGAGCCATTTGCAGTGACCCTCTCTTCTTTTTTTTTTTTTTTTGGTTCTTTTTTTTGGAGCTGGGGACCGAACCCAGGGCCTTGCGCTTCCTAGGTAAGCGCTCTACCACTGAACTAAACCCCCAGCCCCGTGACCCTCTCTTCTAATGACCCCTGGTCCCTAGGAAATCACCTCAAGGGCTCCCACCTCAAACCTTTACCAAGCTCAAGCTCCCTCTTTGGTCTCTGGAAGCAGATACTTCATATTTAGAGTATACTTTTCTGTCTAATTTCTTTTAAATGGGTTCTTAACACATAGCCCAGGCTAGCCTTGAATGAGAACCTTAACTTGGGTGCATCCTGAGTTTAAAGGCCTGGGCCACCATGCCCGGCCCCAAGTACACTCAACCGTAACTCCACAATGGAGGCTCAATCTACAAGGATCCTCTCTTCCAAGTCAGGGAGGAAGCTATCCTGTGGTTTCTCATACATGTCCAGACCACTTCATTAATACCCCTCTCCTCCCATGCTGGTGCTCAGGCCCAGGGCAGCGTATGTTCTAGGCAAGCATTCAACCACCGAGCTATAATCTCCTGCCATCCTTCTAATAGCTGGGAGGAAGGGAGCAATAGTCAAGGAGTCTGGGTATCTATCACATGGTTATCTTATTTTTTGGTTCTTTTTTTTTTTTTTTTTTTTTTTGGTTCTTTTTTTCGGAGCTGGGGACCGAACCCAGGGCCTTGTGCTTCCTAGGTAAGCGCTCTACCACTGAGCTAAATCCCCAGCCCCTGGTTATCTTATTTTAACGTTCAGAAACTTGGGAGTGTAGGATTGAATTGTTATTTTCTAGGTTGGGTGACTTAAGGCCCAGAAGGCTCAAATGACCAGGATCACACAGCCAAAAAGCACACAAATACACTGGTCAGAAAGGCTGGAGAGATGGCTCAGTGGTTAAGAGCACTGACTGCTCTTCCAGAGGTCCTGAGTTCAAATCCCAGCAACCACATGGTGGCTCACAGCCATCTGTAATGGGATCTGATGCCCTCTTCTGGTGTGTCTGAAGACAGCTGCAGTGTGCTCATATAAACCTTTTATCTTTAAAGCATGGCTCTGGGGTTCCCATGTGAGGACAGTGTCAGGAAAACTAAGACTCCTCTCAGACACTCTTCTCTCCTGCCCTCTCCAGAGCCAGCTGAACCACAGCGTGGACACACTGCCCGGCCACTGTGGCCCCAGCCCCGCCTGACAGGATGAGCAGTTCAGATGCGGGGCTGGAGGAGGAGCCAGAGCTTAGTATCACCCTCACCCTGCGGATGCTGATGCATGGGAAGGTGAGTGGGTGGGGCTGGCACAGCCTGGTGGTAGCACATGTCTGGTCTCAGTGCTTCCTCCCTGCCTGAGTGACAGGAGGAGCTGGGCCTGGAGCATTCATCTCATGTGAATCCACTGTTGTTATCTTTGCAGGAGGTGGGCAGCATCATTGGGAAGGTAGGTGTCCATCCCTGCCCTGTATACGCCCCTCGACAAGAGCCTTAGCCTGGTAAAGAGGTGACCGCTTAGGAATCTTGGTTTTTGTCTCCTACAGAAGGGAGAGACTGTAAAGCGAATCCGGGAGCAGGTAAAGATGTGGTAGGGGAGGAGCCCGGGGTCCTGATGCTGAGGGTAGGGGAGGTGATCACCCCCCCCCCCCAGTCACTCCACCTGTGATAAATAAATGCCCAAGAAGAATGGCAGTTTCTAGCCCTGGCTGGGGCCTAGGGAGAGGGGCAGAAAGATAGATTCCTGCCACCACTGTGGGGACAACGCCTGCTGCATAGTGCTTGTCCCACACCTGCAGAGCAGTGCCCGGATCACCATCTCCGAGGGCTCCTGCCCTGAGCGAATTACCACCATCACCGGCTCCACGGCTGCCGTCTTCCATGCAGTCTCCATGATCGCCTTCAAGCTGGATGAGGTTTGTGCCTAACTGGGGTGGGAGTCTGAGGGTGGCTGCCTGTGAGAAACCTGACCCTGTCTCCAGATAGCAGCTATGGGGGAGGGAAGGTCAAGTCCAAGGCCGAGTTCCCTTGGAGGAGGTCTAGGGAGGAGGCATTCTCCTTATTCCTCTTCAGGAGAGTTCTTGAGGGAGGGTGGGGGAGTACCGGGGACATACCTGGCTGACTCCCTGTCCCCCTGCCCCAGGACCTTTGTGCTGCTCCTGCAAATGGTGGCAGTGTCTCCAGACCTCCAGTGACCTTGCGCCTTGTCATCCCTGCCAGCCAGTGTGGATCACTGATTGGGAAGGCAGGTACCAAAATCAAGGAGATCCGAGAGGTGAGCAGGGAGAGCTTACCACCCGTAGGGGTGTGTCTTCTACCCTTCGATGGGAGAGTGAACTAGCGCTCCTGAAGCACTCTAGGCCTTTGTTGCCTTTTGCTTGGCTATTGGAGTCTACAGGGGTGGTTACTGTTTTCTATTTGTAGACTACAGGAGCCCAGGTGCAGGTGGCAGGGGACCTGCTTCCAAATTCCACAGAGCGTGCTGTCACTGTGTCTGGGGTGCCTGATGCCATCATCCTGTGTGTTCGCCAGATCTGTGCTGTTATCCTGGAGGTGCTTCCTCGGGTGGGAGAGAGGGAAGGAGAGGCCCCGGGTGCTTGTCAACCATCCAGATTGTATGGCTGTAACACTGGGCGGGGTGGGGTAGGCAGACTACAGCTGTAGGTTGATCGTAAGTTTTAGGGCGCCCTGGGATGCATTCTCCCGAGTCTGTGGGAATGCCTTAACGCTCTTGGGAAGGCCTGGGAGGATCCTGACAAAGCTTCTCAATTTGTGCCTTCCAGTCCCCACCCAAAGGAGCCACTATCCCGTATCACCCGAGCCTCTCCCTAGGCACCGTCCTCCTCTCCGCCAACCAGGTGAGGGAAGCATCTGGAGAGGTTAGAAGCCTTACCGGAGAATGGGGGATCAGGGTGGAGGAGGGAGAGGAATAAAGAACTGGGGGGGCCTGAGGAAGGGAGGAGGGGACGGGGAATGATCGGACTAGACTTCCCTGACCTGTCACGGTGACTCCCTTTTCAACTACTTGGTTCCCACAGGGTTTCTCTGTCCAGGGTCAGTATGGAGCAGTGACCCCTGCAGAGGTAAGTGAGCCGTATCCTGAGACACCCCTTCCTGGATTGCCCACCCCATCCCCTCTGACCTCTGACCCTGTTCCCTGGCCCAGGTCACCAAGCTCCAGCAGCTCTCAGGCCATGCAGTTCCCTTTGCGTCACCCAGTGTGGTGCCAGGTACGCAGTTCTCGCTCAAGGAGACAGCCAGCTGCTGGGCGCCCCTTGCAGTGGGCTGGGAGGCCCATTGAGACCTAAAACCAACTCAGTCCCTCTTCTCCTCCTCAGGACTGGATCCCAGCACGCAGACCAGCTCGCAGGAGTTTCTGGTTCCCAATGATGTAAGCAGAAGCTCGGGGGCTGCGGGTGGTAAGGGGATCCCAGGGGTCTAGCCCTTGCTTGAGGTTAAATTCTGCCTCCCCTCTAGCTGATTGGCTGTGTGATCGGGCGCCAGGGCAGCAAGATCAGCGAGATCCGGCAGATGTCAGGGGCACACATTAAGATCGGGAACCAAGCGGAGGGTGCTGGGGAGCGGCATGTGACCATCACTGGCTCACCGGTCTCCATTGCCCTGGCTCAGTACCTCATCACTGCCTGGTAAGCATGGGGCGGGCAGCGGGGAGCACAGGCGGGGGGAGGAAGGGAGCACCTCCTGTGCTCTGGAGCAGTTCCCCGGTGCTCCTCAGCTCCTCCTTTCTTTTAGGTATCCTACCTAAGTCACCTATGTTGCCTCGTTTACGACTTCTGTATCGTTCCTCATATCCTGTCTTATCCTTGTCCTTTTCCTCAGATCTTCTCTCCTATTTGTCCTCTTTTTTTTTTTTTTCTTTTTTTTCGGAGCTGGGGACCGAACCCAGGGCCTTGCTCTTGCTAGGCAAGTGCTCTACCACTGAGCTAAATCCCCAATCCCCTATTTGTCCTCTTACCCTGTTTTGTCTGCCTTTGATTTCTGCCCTCCCTCCCTTCATACCTTTCCAACCCCTCCCTCAAGCACACCCAGCCCATGCCCGCTCCTGTCTACTCCTCTATCTTTTGGCTGACCTCATGGCTCCTGTCTCACCCCCACCTTTCCCTTCATCTCCCCTCTGTATCCCTCTCTCCAGTCTAGAGACGGCCAAGTCTACCTCTGGGGGGACGCCTGGCTCAGCCCCCGCAGACCTGCCCACCCCTTTCTCGCCACCCCTGACGGCCCTGCCCACAGCTCCCCCAGGCCTGCTGGGCACACCTTATGCCATCTCCCTCTCCAACTTCATCGGCCTCAAGCCTGTGCCCTTCCTGGCTCTACCACCTGCTTCCCCAGGGCCACCGCCGGGCTTGGCGGCCTACACTGCCAAGATGGCAGCGGCCAATGGGAGCAAGAAAGCTGAACGGCAGAAATTCTCCCCCTACTGAGGCCGGCTGAGGCACAGGCGGGGGCAGGCAGGACCGCCGGCAGGGGCTGCCTCTACATCCTTCCTGCCCAAGGAGACTCCACCACGGGGTCTCAAGCGCCAGTAATGCCAGACGCATGGATGCACCCCCTACCCTGCCCCATCTTTGGAGATCCTCCTCAGAGAGGGGACAGTTCCTGGCCCAGGGTTCTAGGAGTTTGGCAGCCCCAGAGCAGGGGCTCCACCCCTTCAGACCTATGCTTGGATGCAGGGAGTAGCTGGGGCCTCCCCAGTGCCCTGCCGTGGGAGGGGCTACTCATGTCCTCTCCATCCCTTTGGGCTTCTTCCTGCTGCCCCAGTGGGAATTGGAGGAGAGTGAGGGGTGGCTGGGGCCAAGCTTCTCTTCATCCCCTGCAGATCCTGCTGCTTCCACTGATACCCTTTTGACTGGAATAGACTGGCTGGGCTTGTCCGGGGGGCAACCCAAAGAGAGGGCTCTGCCTATAGCAGGGGGTGTGGCCTGGGGGGCAGGGGCCCAGTTCTCAGCAGCAGACACTCTGTACAGTTTTTTTCAATCCCCGTTTTTGAATAAATATTCTCAGCGACCAGAAAGCCGTGAAATAATACTAGTGTTGGGGTAACAAAACTTCCAGGGAAGGGATGTAACTGAAACCCCAAAGAATCCCAGTCTGAATCCGCCAGCTGTCTTTGACCCACAGTCCTTTCCATTCTGTCCATTCTGGGGTGAAACCACAGGGCCCTTTGGGTGGGGCGGTGTTCAATCTCCTGCCTTTAGCACCAGACCAATCAGGTAGTTTTCTGAGCAGCTTGGGTGATGAGGTTGAATCGAACAGACCAGCTTCTCCATGGTACAGATGGCAGGGAACTCTGCACGCCTCTCCACTGGTTCCTCCTGCTGTGGTGAAACCCCGACCCCGTCCAGCTTGGCTCATCCTTCTGGCTGTGAGCTCTTAGGACCCTCTTCTTATTTTTTTTTTTTAACCATGCCTGCCTTTCTCCTCTCTGCACCAGGGAGTGAGTATTCATGAGTTCAAAAGGCCTACACTGGAGGGGTCCTCAGTTATGATGGTGCAGCATACAGATGGGAACAGTGAGGCCCCTGAAAAGGTAGGATTGAGTACAAGACAGGTAGTCTTCTGCCCAGAATCAGGTTCCTAAGAAGCCTTACCAGCTAAGTACCACCCCCTCTGCCACTTCAGAGCCATTAGTGCGTGCAGAGTACCTGCCACAACCTGAGCAGGGGGTAGATGTGCCCTATGACCCCGCCCTCCTTAGCCCAACTCAGGAGAAATCTCAGGTGGCCTCTGACACTCTCGGGCTCTGTCCAGCCAATTCTCGGTTCTGTTCTGGTGCCTCCGAGGGGCCTAGGGCAGGGTCCTTGCAGAGTCCCTGGAGGCGCTGAAGGAGTGTCCGCAGGTCCCAGGCTTGCGGTGTGCAAGCTTTCGGGGCCCGAGGTAGTACTCCGCGGGTGAGGCGGCCCAGCGCCAGGCGCACCGGGCGCTGCAGCAGACCATAGAGAAAGGGGTGAGCCGCGAAGGCGGAGTAGGCTACCCAGGTGACAGCAGCCTCGGCCGCTGCGGCGCGAGCCGCGGGCGCCAAACACGCGCAGGCATAAGGCAGCCAGCAGGCTGCAAACTGGCCCACGGCCAAGGCTGGGGCCAGGGCCGCCTTGCCCCCAGGCAGACGTGGCCGGAGGGAGGGCAAGAAGGAGAGGCGGCTGTCCAGAGAGTCGGAGCGGGGCCGGGTACCGCGCGGGGGCCGGAGAGCGGCGCGCCGCGCCACCAGGAAGATGCTACCGTAGGCGGCCAGCAGCAGAAGGGCAGGGAGCGCGAAGGCTAGCATCGCCCAAAGTGGCCGGAAGGGCCCGAGCCCCCCGGCCAGGACGGAGCAGCGAGCCGGAGCTGGAGGTGGCGCGGGCGGTGGCCCGAGCAAGGAGAGTGCGCCCAGGAGCGCGGCCGCGGACCACACCGCGGTGAGCACCAGCGCGGGCGCCGGGCGCGCGCCTGGCCGCAGCGGGTGCACTATGAGGCGGTAGCGCGCCAGGCCGAGAGCGGCCACGCCGAGCGTGCAGGCGGGAAGCAGTGCTGCAGAGAGGAAACGCGCCGCCCGGCACGACGAGGGGTCCAGGGGTACACTTCCCAGCCCGGGCGGCGCAGCCAGCAGGCCCAGAGGCATGATGGAGGCGGCCGCCAGCAGGTCCACAACACACAAGTGCGCCAGGTAGAAGGCATCTTGCAGGTCCGGCGTGCGCAGCACCACCACGAGCAGAGTGCCGTTGCCCAGCACGGCCCCCACCTCTACGAGAACCGCCAGGATAAACCCCACCGAGCCCGCGAGTTCGGTGACGCTTAGCCCCGAGCTGCTGGCCATCTGAACGCTCAGGCTTCACTGGGGTTGCTATAAGGGGAGCGGAAATGGAGCCTCTGGCTCCAGGATTCCCATCACCTGTCCCATGCTCCTCAGGGCCCCTCACCTCGTAGGCTGCCCAGGAGGTGACTCCGACGCCCAGGCTGCCATCTTCTTGCGAAGTGTAGTGGCCCTATGGGTGAGCTAGGCTGAGCCTGGCTCGGCTTTCTCCCCCTGCCCTAGCACGGCTCCAGCAACTCAGCCTCTGTGGAGATGGTACTGGCTGTCACTCTGATGCTTCCCTTTGAAGACACACACAGTTTAGTAAGGGAGGGTCAGGGCCTGGTGCCAACCCCATTGGCCCTAACAGCTGCCAGCTGGAGACTGGAGGCTCTTCTGTGAAACTGCCTGAGGGTACAGCTTACTGAACCTAGACCCTTCCCTGCCTTGCTCAGGGGTGGGGCGTGGGGACAGTTTGGTCAGGCATTACTTTTCTCAAGGTAGACCAGGAATCAGGAAAAAACATTTAGGTTTGCTTACCCCCTCCTCCTCCCCTCCCCCGCCTGCTCCCACCCCGGAGGTCTGAAGGAAGGAGAGAGAGAGAGAAATCTCAGGGCATGGCACAAAGTGGCTGATCAGCCAGTATTACCTTGGCACATCATCTTGCCGAGTACATGTGAAGAGGAGGCCTTGGCTTAGTGGGTTTTGTACTTCGACAGCTGGCAAAACAGCTCTCTTCTAAAGACCCTGCAGGTGCACCATTAACACCACTCCTCCCCAACCTCAGAACTAGAAGCTTGAGCTAACACCATCTCCACATAAAACAACAGTCCTGGCCAGTCAGTATGTAGCATCCCTGCCCCTCTCCCCCAGGTAGGTGGCTCAAGGAAAGCCCTGTAACTCCAGAGTGGCCCATGTTCCAGTTATAATCACCCAACCCCTTGAGAACCCTACCTGGACACTGAGAACTGAGCAGGTGTCTGAAGTCTCCCTTGAACCAGACTTGAGTCTCCCTAGGACTTTGATTAATGGCATCTCAAACATCCTATGTCCTGAACAAAACGGGGACCCTTGACTGTTCCTTAACTGGCTCCTTGCAGGATCCTCTTGGCAAACTCCTACCTCAGGATAGAGCTTCCTAGCTTTCTAGCTTTCTCTTCTCCCACACCTGATCCAATCTGACAAAGGTCCAGGGAATCCAGTCATTCCTTATCACCAATACCACGGCCCCTCCCATATGGCTACCCACCCAGAGTGTCGCAGCGTTTGCCTAACTGGCCTGGCCTCTGTTCCCGCACCTCAAGCTGCTTAACTGCTTTGTCCTTAGGTCTTTCCCCACCCTACCTGCCTGTATCTGTCCTTCCCAGGCTTCTCTTGGGGGAAGATTCAGTCAACGGAAGTTATCAGCAGTAAACTAGAGAGTGGGAGGAAGGCACATGACGTTTCCCCTCATAGCTTAGCCTAGGCCTCTATAGCCCTCTGTGGAAGGCAACCTCTAGCCCCGTAGAAGGAAGCTATGGTTTCCTTCCTGGAGGCTCTTCTGTGTTCTTGATGGTGCAAGGTGGACCTACTAGCATCATCACTGTCTCCTCCCATTGTCCATCTAGCCTCTGGGTGGTGGGTGGTGATGGCTTCCTTGCTATTGTTGCCTGTCTTTGGATTGCCTCATTGTCTCCTGTACGAGCATCTCTGTTCTTTTCCTGTATCCAGTTCCCTTGGCCTTTCATTATCTTATGTGGTTCCTATCTTGCCGGCTGGGTTTTTTTGTTTGTTTGTTTGTTTGTTTGTTTGTTTGTTTTTTACCAACTTGTCCCCTACAGCACCACACTCTTAGCAGTGGCTGGAGGGGACCCTTTTTAAAAATAAACCAGGTGGCATCTAAAACCAGTACCCTTCCATCCAAGAGCTGTCTCTCCATCATCAGTTTGAGCTCCTCTGGGCCTCCCAGGCCGTCTTCTGCTCATCCCCACCTCTCCTCGCCCACCATGCTGCAGGCACAGTAGTCACTTGCTGTTTGTGTAGCTTGCCCAGCAAACTGCTCTGGGGCGGGGGTGTCTTTGCACTGCTGATCCCATGACTTGCTCTCTTGTTTCACTATGGTTTGTTATTTTTGAGGCAGGATCTACCATAGTCTAGGCTGGCCTCAAACTCATGTAGCTAAGAAGGACCTTATGTTCCTAATGGGTTTCTAGGGATATGCTACTGTAGCTAATTTTTGTTCTGGTATTTACTTCAGTTTTCTGCTCACAAGAGAGGCCTGCCTTGACCGTCCATCCCAAAGCACCCCAGCTTCAGCTCCCATTGCTCCGTTCGCTGTGCTTTGGTGGGCTTGCTGGCACTGTCCTCTCCTGATGTTCTGTCTATGTGCATGGTCATCTGGAGCCTCTCTTCCTGGGCCCAGCAGCCCATCAGCCCTCAAGATCAGGTTCCAGCCTGTTGGTGTGGCTCATCCCCTGACAGACTTTGATAGGTCACTGTCCAGTGTCCCATCATTCAGATGGGGAGGTTGCGGGGGGAGAGGAGAGGCATTGCTTCAGAGCATATAGCTGGCACTCTGGTCACCCGCTTCCTAGAGCTGGTCCACACTGACATCCCTTTCTTTATTTGGCCACAGCTTGGATGTTGTTTGCCTCTAGAGCGTGAAGCTGGATCTTTGAGGTGCTCATTCAGAGAATGGAGAAAAGCCAACTCTTTACTCTTCTCCCCACCTGACAGGCCTGCAGGTGTGGGGCAACCTCATGGGCCTCCACAGCCCAGGGGAAGCTCAGTGGGATCCATGGGAACAGCAAATGAGAGACAGAGTCTAGAGAGGACAAGGAAGGGGGGCTGGGGGGGGGTGGTGGTTGGTGGGTGCATACTCCTTCACGAATCACTAAACTTAATTTAAAAAATGGACATCAGGTATAGTGCGTGGTACCTGCTTTTAATCCCAGCACTTGGCAGGCAGAGGCAGGTGGATCTCTGTGAGTTCAAGGCCAGCCTCCTCTACATAGTGACCATACTGGCTACATAGTGAAACCCTGTATTAAAAACAATAGAAGGGGTTGGGGATTTAGCTCAGTGGTAGAGCACTTGCCTAGCAAGTGCAAGGCCCTGGGTTCAGTCCCCAGCTCCGAAAAAAAGAAAAAAGAAAAAAAAAAAAAAGAAGACAAAAAAACAAAAACAAAAACAAAAAAAAAAAAACAATAGAATCCCATCAGGCAATGGTGGCACGTGCCTTTAGTCCCAGCACTGGAGCACAGGCAGGTGGATCTCTGAGTTCGAGGCCAGCCTAGTCTACAGAGTTAATTCCAGGGCAGTCAGAGTTACACGAGCAAAACCCTGTCTTGAGCCCTCCCCCCACAAAAAAAACAACACCAAAAAATAGAATTCTTTATAGTGAGTGTATATGCCTGTGTAAATCTGTAAAGGATTGTTAAGGAGATAAACCAAAACTCAACATAGTGGGCTCACTCCAACAGATGAGGGGGGATGAGGAGAGGGGCAGGGAGGGTCTTCCACTTTATTTAATTTATTACTGCTATTGGGAGATATTCTGGGGTGCTCTGGTACATCCATGGAGATGGATGGGTCCTCAGGTGGCCAGGTGTCATAAAGGAAGCTCGCAATCATCTGTAACTCCAGTACCAGGGGATCTGATGCCCTCTTCTGGTCTCTATGGGCACCAGGCCCACAAGTGGTACAGACACACGTGCACGCAAGACACCCGTACACATAAAATAAAATGTAAACACACGTTCTATGACCCGAATAACAACATGAACTGGGTGTGACAGCAGACACAACTGGAACCCCAGCACTTGGGCAGATGAAGAGTTCAAGGCAGCCTAGGCTACATAGCAAGACCCCCATCTCAAAGAAAAAAAGTTAGGAAAGAGAAGGGGTGAAGGAACATTTTCCCATTTAAAGAGATACTACAGGAAGCAGCACGTGACCCACAGACAGGGCCTTGACCTCGATTTCTGGCACCCGCACCCCAGGCTAGGACAGGGCTATCTAGATGACAGCTGTCAATCTTTGAGGATCGCAGAGCCGTCCTCCTCTGACACAAACTCAGCTTGTCTATAACATCCAGACACGAGACACACAGGGATGCCTGGTTCGCCTGGCAATGTTTAAGCCAAGGAGACAGAATCGGTCTCTAAATGGAGGTTTCTGACTTGATGGTGAGCCTCCTATTTGGATATTAGAGGGGACAGGGTGCTCCAGGGGTAACCTTGGGGGCGGGAGAAGGATGCATGTGGCCATTATCAGCTTGTGTGAGCACATGCTTCTGGATGTGCAGCTGGAGTGTCATGTGCAGGGCCACCTTGGGAGAAAGGAAGCCTGTGGTCAGCCACTGTAGCACAAATAAGCTGGGTTAGACCTCATGCTTAATAAACCTGCCTGTGAGTCTGGGATGTAACTCATTGTTGGATCACCTCCCTTAATATGCCCCAGGCTCCATTCAGTCCCTGAGCACGAAAACTGAAATGAATGGCTGGAGAGGTGGCTCAGCAGTTAAGAACAGACTGTTTATTCTTCTAGAGGTTGTGAGTTCAATTCCCAGCAACCACATGGTGGCTCACAACCATCTGTGATGGGATCCGGTGCCCTCTTCTGGTGTGTCTGAAGACAGCGACAGTGTACTCCCATACATAAAATAAATAAATAAATCTTAAAAAAAAAAAAAAAAAAAAAAACAAGGGCTGGAGACATGACTCAGTGGTTAGGAGCAGTGACTGCTCTTCCAGAGGTCCTGAGTTCAATTCCCAGCAACCACATGGTGGCTCACATCCATTTGTAATGGGATCCGATGCCCTCTTCTGGTGTATCTTAAGACAGCTAGTGTGTACTCAAATAAATAAAAATTTAAAAAAATTAAAAAAACAAACAAACAAACAAAAAAACAACCTAAAATAAAACCTAAGAAAAACTGCCAAATGCTGGAGAGAGATGCAAGGCAGTGGCAGGATGCGTTAACCAGTGCCTCTTCAAATATCACCTTAGGAGGCAAGAGTCTGGGGCCACAGCCATGACCAGGCTAAGAGGAATTAGAGGGTACTGGGGATCACTCTTTTAGATATAGGGGGGCCTGGCAGGGAGAGATGAGACGGACCCAGCAATACCACTATTCCAAAGGAAATGAAACCAGTGGTTTGCTGGTTTTCAGCCCTGTTCACAACAACCAACGTGCACATCATTCTGTGCCCCTTGGTAGGTGAATAGGCAAAGAAAATGTGTGGTCATACGATGGAATACTATCTAGCCTTTAAAAGGAAGGAAATGCCGTTGTTTGAAACAACATGGGCGGACCTGCAAGATGTTAGGTTAGCCAGGCCCAGAAAGACAAACAGCACTTGATACCACCTGTATGCGGAGCCTGAAAAAGCTGGACTCAAGAGCAGAGGGGCTTAGGAAGATGTGTGTGCAAAATTCAGTGAGACAGGAGGAATGAGCTTAAGAATCTACTGCACAGGGCTGGAGAGATGGCTCAGTGGTTAAGAGCACTGACTGCTCTTCCTGAGGTCCTGAGTTCAAATCCCAGCAATCACATGGTGGCTCACAACCATCTGTAATGAGATCTGATGCCCTCTTCTGGTGTGTCTGAAGACAGCGACAGTGTACTCATATATAATAAATAAATAAAATATTTTAAATAAAAAAAAAGAATCTACTGCACAGCACTGACTAGACAGTGCCAATGTGAAGTCGTTTTCCACCTCATGATGGTGACACGTTCTCATGAACATGACATGGAGTGGTTCTGTCACTGTGGGTAGATTCTGTGTACATAGACTGAGATGACAGCGGTGTCATTAGGTGGTATAATCTTAGCAGGTACAGTCCATCACCGACGTGAACATTGGCTTCTATATTTCTGAGTCAGGGTCATCATTTAGCCCAGGCTGACCTTGAACTCACAGTGATTCTCCAGTGTTAGCCTCTCAAGTACTGGGATCATAGCCGTGAATCATGCCCTGCTTCAAAATATTGGCTTTGACTCATGACTGTGATTCTTTTTAAAGATTTATTTATTTATTATATGTGAGTACAATGTTGCTGTCCTCAGACACACCAGAAGAGGGCATCAGACCCATTACAGATGGCTGTGAGCCACCATGTGGTTGCTGGGAACTGAACTCAGGACCTCTGGAAGAGCAGTCAGGGCTCTTAACCGTTGTAATTTTTTTTGAGACATGTCTTACTGTGTAGCCTAGGCTGGACTCCAAATCTCAGGGTAAAGTGTTTTTCTTGCCTCCGCCCCAAGTAGCTGAGGCTACGGGTGTGTGCCAGTGTGCCTGGCACATGCTGTATTCTTGGGAGGCAGACAAAGTGATATGATATGAGAGTCAGAGAGAGGAGGGTGAAGATCGTGGCCCGCCAGGGCAGGACCTGGGGAGGGCAAGCAGCTCAGAGGTGAATCTCCAGCAGGTAGCGCAGACGGCACTGGCTCTCCTTGTAGATGAGGTACTCACTCTGGCTGAAGCTGGAGCTTTTGAAGGATGGGCATGCCACAGGTCGGCCTTGAGGCACCACCACGGGCTGCCCATCCAGCTGTAGTTCAATGTCCTGGGCTGGATCTGCAAGGGATGGTGGGCCAACGGGGTCACTGGCGCCTAGGGCTACTTTGTTTCCTATGACTTGCCACTTGCTACAGAAAATGGTACCTTATCCCCCATTCTTCCCTGGGAAAGTCCTTAAGCTAGCACTCAGCCAATGACGTGATTCTTTATATCCCTCTTAGCCACCCTGGAGAGAGTTGTTACAGTGTTTGCTGGGTTGACACAGGGAATCAGTTCCTGCATATTTTTTTTTTACATAATTTTTTTCTTTTTTCTTTCTTTTTTTTTTTTTTTTTGGAGCTGGGGACCGAACCCAGGGCCTTGCGCTTGCTAGGCAAGCGCTCTACCACTGAGCTAAATCCCCAACCCCTGCATATATATTTTTTTAATCTCTCTATAGTCTACTCTCTCTGCTGTCTTCTTTCTGAAAATTCCTCCAGTCTTTTATGTCAACCCTACTTTTAGCTGGAGACAGGCCTAATATCGGGGCTCACCAGGCTCTGTTTGGCCTCGGGCGATGACGCTGTCAAAGCCAGGGGGTGGACTCTTCAAGCTGGGATCATCCATGGTGATGTGGTGCTCTTTGCCGAGGGCCACCTCGCCCAGGAACATGTAGCCCACCTGGTGGCTCCCACAGCGCATGGCAGTAACTAGGGGAACACAGAGGCCTCAGCGGTAGGAGGAGGAAGCTCAGGTCCCTCCCTCATCTCGGCTGCAGTGGCGCTCTAGTTCCCCCCCAGTTTTGCAGCCCAAGGAAGCACTCGCGTTCTTCCAGCACATCCTGGCCTGACCCCTCCCACTTCAGGCTCCTCCCTGTCCCCTGCGGCTCGGCCCCCATAGGCTCTCGGCTAACTGAGTCAGCCATGGTATCCCAGCCTGGGAGCTAGGGAGGGCTACATTTCTCTGGCCTACCTTATTCACGTTCTCATTGACCTCCCTCAGGCCCCACCACGGACTCTTTTGATTGGGTCTCTTGAGGCCCCACAGCCAGTCTTTCTTGGGATACTGTGTCATCTTGAGCCCCGTTTGTTTTGCTTAGACCCTTGCTTTCTTGGACGGGTAGGTGATCATGGCACCCTCCACTGATCAGGACAGCCTGGGCTGATAAGGTCACTAAAGTGGAGGATACCCTGCCCATGAACTTAGAAGTAAGTGGAGTTACCTTTGACCTTTCCCCACATACTACCGCACTGCCTCACACGCCCGGCTCATGAGTTCTTTCTCTCATTTCTGCAGCCCTGAGGCCAGAGCCAGTGCCCAGAGAGGGAGGGAGAGAGACAGGGAGACAGACAGAGACAGAGAGACAAAGACAGGGTGCAGCTGCTATTGCCCTCTCTACTGCTCCAGTCACAAGATTCTTCAAGTGCACATCCAACCCAGGCTCTCTGTGAAGGCTCCCTTGATGGTCCCATGTCCCTGTTCCTCTTCACCTGATACTGCTGTGAATTTCCACACAGACCGAGCTGGCCTGCTGAGACCTGGCCCACAGAGCCTTCACCCCTCCCCTTCAGGATTTCTCTTACTCTGGAGACTGTTTGCTCTTTCTTATCTGTCTCCTCTCTTCTAGGATGACACATCCCCACTGCCAGGTGCTTCTTCAGAGTCCCTGAGCCCTGGGACACCTCATGGTGTACTCTGGACAGTAAGGCCCTCAGAATTTATCTCTCAAGACTCAGCTGAGTCCGTCTTGGTGCCTCCATCCCCTACCCTGGTCTTGACCCAGGGGTGCCTCACCATAGCTAGCTGACTTGCTGTTCTCCGAGGCAAAATAGATACCCTTGCCAACACGACCACCTGAATGCGGCATGATTCTGAGCCCACTGGTCAGTATGGCAGCCACCACGGCCACGTTGGTGCCATGCCACAGCAGCCTCCGATTGCCCAGTTTGGAGTGGGCCTGGAACCTGTCTCCCTGAGTGGGGGGAAGTAGAAAATGGTAGTGACATGCTTCGTGAGGGTTCAGGTATCCCTCCCACCGGTCACCGGCGTACACTCAATCTGGTGGAAACTGGTCAGGGTTATTAAACAAGCTCAGCAGGGGGCAGATAAGTAAATGTTATCCTTCTAAGGGACAGGGTAGTGATATAGGGGTTGAATCTCCCTCACCTCCCCTTCTCGGTTCACTTTCCAAACATGCTGCAGGTCTGGGCGTCTGTAGCCGTTGCCAGTCTGTTCTAAGTAGGTCTGTATGGCCTGTGAAGAACAAAGGCCAAAGGTGGGAGACTTGTGGACCAGTGCCCTGTGGTCTTCCCACTCCAGAGCTCTCCTTACATCTGGGCACACAGGAGAGAATGCTGCAAGCTAGAGCTCCCTCGGTATCTGAAGGACAGGTGGGCAGTGCTCACCTTGTACTCGGACTCCCCAGGGTCCAGCAGTTGAAGCTGGCACTTGAGGAGCTGGTAGTCTCGATCCAGTGGATGGGGTACCTCTTCTACTTTCTCCTCCTCACCAGGGGCTGCCTGCAAGGTCTGCGCCAGCTCGATGTCCGCTAGCACCTAAGAGAATAGGCACTGGACCTTGCCTGCCGGATGGGCTTCCACTTCCATGCCCAGCCCCTCCCATGTGACACATACCCCCCCCCCAAGCCTCCGCTCTTCCATCCCCACCCCATCTCTCTGTCTGGCTCTACCCTCCCTTGGCTCTCGGCCTGCCCCTTGCTGCCTATCCCTCTGGACCACGTGACCATCCGCTTCGCTTCTTTCATCTTTGCCCAGCCTGCCTGGTATCCTCTGGGTCAGCCAGCCCTCACCAGCAACATGTCCTTCTTGGCCTGAAGAATGTCAGGGGAGTTGATGGGTGGAGGTCGGCTACGGCCGAAGTTGTGTGGGATGACAGTGTAGAAACAGGAGGACAGCTCTTCCAGGCTCTGGCCGTCCCCTGTGGGGTTTTTCATGGCCTCCTCTAGAGCTTCCAAGGCCTCGAAGCCACGAGCAATCTGCTGTTTGCTCAACTTTCCCAAGGGCATCTTCTTCACATCTGGGGGTGGGGGGGGGTGAAGGGATGAACTCAGCCCCTGTAGCCCCTGATATCAGGGGCCCCGTCACCCTGCTGAGAGCTCCTCCTCACCCAGGTTCATGAGGGTCATAGCGTTCTTGAACATCTCTTTGCTGAAGATGTTGGTGATGAGTTTCTGGGTGGCAGGGTCTAGGGAGCAGGGCTTAAACACAGTCCTCACTGGGCCGTCCACCTGGGGAGATAAGGCCTGCATGGGCATTGGGCAGGGCGCCCACACAGGGCAGGATGTTAAAAAAGGCTGAGGTCAGACAGGGAGGCTGGGACTCTCAGGGTGTGAGGATGTGCGGCAGGCAGTCCCTTCCCTCTGTCCCCTCCTGTCCCCTACTGCCCTCTACTGCCCTTTCACCTTCACTACAGCCTCTTGGGTCTCTGCTTCTCCCTGAACTTCTATAAGTGTGTACTTGTTGGGATGGGCCACGAAATGGTCTCTCTCCTCCCATTTGTTTTTAGTCTTCTCCCAAAATTTCTTCTTAAAGTCCTTCTTTGCATCTTCCAGGCAGCCGAAGTGGTTCATCTTGCTCTGGCCCACCTCTCCCTGCAAGGGACAACTTTCAGGGGTGCGCTCTACCAAAAATGTTTGCCGGCCTCTGGGCTGGGCCGATGGCCTCTGAACAGCTGGAGATGGAGTGAGAGGGTGGCTCTTTGGATCCCCTTGAAGTGTGCCCAGAGAAGGGAACGTGGGGGAGGGCAGCCCTGGTGATGGCTCACTCACCACTCGGCCCCAGCGATTCCAGCAGGAGAAGCGACCGCCCTCCTCCAGCAGCTGGATGATGTAAAACTTATTATTGTTGTTACCGATGTTGGTCTGGTTCAGGGTACAGTCGTAGTCCTCGTGGACCTGTGTAGAGAGAGTCCGGAAGGCAGCTTGGCTGGGCATGGGCTGGGTATCACACTGGGGAACATCAGGGGTGGGGATGGGGGGGGACTTGTTTGGCACTGGGTGACTCTGCTCTTGGGGTCACAGTCTGACTGGATGTGATGAAGCCCCTGTTGTGGACATGGGAATTTGGAGAGAGATGCTTCCTGGGTTGGAGGAATCTGGAAAGGACCTGGCTCTGCCC
Source organism: Rattus norvegicus (assembly GCF_021556685.1). Lineage (NCBI taxonomy): Eukaryota > Metazoa > Chordata > Mammalia > Rodentia > Muridae > Rattus > Rattus norvegicus. The sequence goes on from NC_141541.1 coordinate 114,865,099, forward strand.
TGAGGGCTGAGTCTGAAGGAACACGGAGGAGGGTCCTGGGGAAACTGAGCCAGGCCCCTTCCTTAGTGTTATGTAAGAGGTAACATCTTAGTGTCTGGTGGTCAGACATGATACACCTTGACCTGATGGAATAGCAGCCCACGTTGGTGGTCTTCAGAAGACATGTATGCAATCCCTGGCTTACTGAGAGACACGGAGCTACTGGGCTAGGACGGAGAACTCGAGGAGGAGAAGGCTGTGGTCTGAACATGGGTTCAGCTCACCTGAATTCCGGGGTTCCCGCTGAGTGGACATGGGGGATCCACACGGATGATGCGATTACCAGCAGGAGCTGCTCTGAGAGCCTCGGCAGTGGACCGGAAGCTGCCTTCCTCCCCTGTGCCCTGTCGTTGCTTCTTGGAGCCCTCGGTTTGCATGGAAGATTTCCGTTTTGGAGCCATGGCTCTCCTGGGGCAGGAGATAGGGAGCGTTCAGATTTGCCTTTTTTCTCCTACTCCTCCTTGGTATACAAATCCCCATCTTCAAAACTGCGCTTCATACCTCAGAGATGCTCCTCCCTAAGTTGCAAGTACAAGGTTAAGGAACCCCGGTCAGTTCTGCCCAGCCTGGGGCTAGGGAGAAGTTGCCTCCCTACTCTCTCCTGCTTGAGGTGTGCCCTGAAGTGGTAGAAAAAGTGAAAGCGGGCTCACCCCTCCCACTTCTGGGGCACCTCCCTTTCTAGAACATTTCCTCCTTCTGTCAGTCATCTGGCAAGGGCTGAATCATCTGAACTATAGGACAAGGACTCTATAAGTAGCTCTGCAGCCGGATCTACCTCTCTAGAGCTTAGGACCAAGTGGTGAAGAAGCCTTTTGCTAACAGTCTAGAGTTCTGGGGTGCCAGCCAAGGTTTCAGGTAAATGGCTTTCAACTAACTGCCAGAGAGCAAAAGCCACTTTAACCCGCCCTTCCCTGCCCTGTGGAGGACTCCAGGGCAGGGCCAGAGGACACTCACCGAAAAGAAACGGAACCTTGAAGAGGTGGCTGTTATTCTGTCTGGTATTAGGAATGCTGAGTGTGCCTCCTAAGAAACAAGTTCCAAGTCTGGGCTCCCATCTAGTGACCCTTCGTGAGCTTTCGGTTTGTCTTTGGTAGGGATTTCCCAGCAACCACCAGAGGAGGGGAAAGAGCTTAGGGGTGGTGTAGAATTCCAGTTATTTGGCCGCTAGTGGGGTGAGTCAGAGGCTGGGTAGGCCGAGGTTGTCGACCGGTCCTACAGATGAGAAGACACTAATCTAGACATCGAAAGCCGCAGGGACTGACTCGCCCCTCATGTAGCTTTGATTAGGCACACGCAGCATGTTATTTGCCCAGTGAGTTTGGCTCTGGGTTCAGATACTGTCTCCTCTCCAGAGCTGTCGGAAATCCATTCCCTATGTTTTAAAAGCCTGGCTGGGTTAGCTTTATCGCCGCCCCAGCGGGGGCGGCGGGGGGTGGGGGAAATCACAGAACCCCGCACCTCTAGCTCCCCCTTGTGGCCATAATACGCAAGCACAGGCATGCCCTCCTGGCCCCACCCCTCCCTGGAAGCAGGGAGTTAGCAGAGCGCAAGCGCCACAGGTCCAGGCCGGAAACAGCAGGAGAGACTTGCTTCCTACTCCAGGCTGGCGACGGAGCCTATAGGAGTTCTTGGAGGCGTGGCTAACTGAACCGGTCCAATAGACGATTGGAGGCGTGACAGGATCTTCTAAAGGGTCCAATGGAGCTGCGGAAGGCGGGGCCCGCCTCGCCGTGGGACCCTATCAGTGTTTCGGGTCTTGCCATGTGGCCGGGGTTTAGCAGCCATGTGAGTTCTTCAGTAGAGGCTGCGGCACCTTGATGAACAGTATGTCGACCGCCGTGGCAACTCGTAAACGGGCAAAGCCAGCTCCCGGGCCCGGGGCGGCCCCGGTGGACGGCAAGCGGCGGCGAAAGGTGAGCATGGTGTTTTCCTGGGCGCGACTGATCTAGTTACTGGGACAGCCATCATTCCATCCCAGGGCCCCCATCGGAGCATGTGTGTATCTTCTCCAAGGGCTCTTTCAGAAGGGAGCCTCCATCTCTTTTCTTCCACCCACCAAATCCTGGAAAACCTTCTGCTTGGCCAGGGCTAGGTGCCAGGTTCCTTTCTCAGTCCCGGGGCTCTTGACCAAGAAAGGATGTTGTATTTCCAGGTAGACTCTGCTGCAAGCAGAGGCAAGTCCAAAGGTGGCGGCAAAATGAATGAGGAGATTTCCAGCGATTCTGAGAGTGAGAGGTGAGTTGTTTTCTACCGAGAGAAAGGATAAACTGAGGCTCATGGTGACTAAAAAACTCGGTGCGACTGGTAACAGAGCTGGGTGTTTGGCTCGAGATCCTGGGTCTTTCCTTCAATTTCTGGCAGTGAAATGTCGTTTATCTCTGATGCGAGTCTATGGGAAGGACCCTGGGCCCCTGGGGGAGGGAGAGCCTGAGACCTTTTTTGGCTTCATGACATGGAGGCAGGCACAGGGCTGGATTGATTGAGAGGCAAGGGGTAAAGTGTACAGAACACATCTTAGTTTTCACACAGCACCACATGACTGGAGTCCTTGGACTCCATTTGAGATGAGTTTTGTCCAAATGATCCTACAGCTTCAGCTTTCTGAAGAATTAAAGCTAGAGAGTGTATTGTCACACATGTAGCCTTTCTAACATTAGGGACTTGTTTCACCGTTTGGAACACAGGGGAGCAGGCAAGTGGAGAGAGGCGGTGTAGGGAGGCGTGTGTCTTGGAGGCATGTGTTGTGAGAACGGAAGAAGCCTTTTTAAAAGTTGAGCCTGGAGAGATGAGGAGTGTGGTGGAGCGGTAGGGAAGAGGTTCAGGGATCCGTGACAAGTCTGGGGTGTTAGTGTGCCAGGGTGGGAGGCTGAAAAGATGAGCGGGCAGGTGACTTGCATATGGAGTTGAGGGAGGTTTGAAGTCTTCCTCATTCAGCTAGTCATGCGATGGCTACAGGGTTTCCAAGGATAGGGTGTTATACCTGGGGTGGAGATTCTTAGTCCCGGGAATCCTGAAACTTTCTGTATAAAAAGGATTTAGTAATTCTGTAGTATACCCCCAGATGGGATTTCTCTGTAGCAGCTATCCTGAAACTCACTCTGTAGACCAGGCTAGCCTTGAACTCAAGAGCTCTGCCTGCTTCTGCCTCCTGAGTACCAGGATTACAGACAGACCTGGCTATCAATTCTGCTTCTAAAAGTGAATATGTGTTGCCTTTTTTATTATTATTATTTATTTATTTATATGAGTACACTGTAGCTATCTTCAGACACACCAGAAGAGGGTATCAGATCTCATTACAGATGGCTGTGAGCCACCATGTGGTTGCTGGGATTTGAACTCAGGACCTCTGGAAGAGCAGTAAGTGCTCTTAACCGCTAAGCCATCTCTCCAGCCCGAATATGTGTTGTCTTAACTTGCTCATAGAAACTTTTTTTGAGGCAAGGACTTTCCATGTAGCCATGGCTGTCCTGAAATTAGCTGTATAGATCAGACTGGCCTCAACCTCAAAGACATCTGCCTGTTTCTGCCTCCAGGACCTGTGCTAAACACTTTGGTTTCTGTTTGTTTTTATTTGTGCGCGTGTGTGCGAGTTTGTATGCACTGTCTACATGCTGATGCCCAGGGAAGACCTGAGACATTGGATCCCCTGAAACTGTCATGTCAGGTGGTTGTGACAGCACCTGAGGGATGCTGGGACTGTAAGAGCAGCAAGAGCTCTTAGCCGATCAGCCATTTTTTTCCTGACCAATCTTTACCCACTCTTCAGTATTTTAATTAACTACAGAATCACCACCCCATTTTCTTCTGCTGATCTTCTAACATGGGCAAAAGTAAAAATAAATGTATACACACATTAAATTCAGGGCTGAGACAGTGTTTCTTTCAAAAGGGATTTTTTAACAAAGGGTGATGCTGGGCGTGGTGGTGTATACCTTTAATCCCCAACAACTGGAGGCAGAGGTGGACAGATCTCTTGAGTTTGAGGCCAGCCAGGGCTACATGGAGAAAATATGTCTTGGGAAACAAAACAAAACAAAAAAACAGAATTGCTAAATCCTGTTTATAAAGTCTGAGCCCCCTTACCTCTAACCAGCAGTCTGCTTTTCGGTGTGTGACCTTAAAGAAGAGTCTGATTGGGCACATTCAGGAAGGACAATAACTCTGGCCTTATTCTTCCTCAGACATTATTTATTTATTTTTTTTGGTTCTTTTTTTCGGAGCTGGGGACCGAACCCAGGGCCTTGTGCTTCTTAGGCAAGCGCTCTACCACTGAGCTAAATCCCCAACCCCTATTTTTTTTTTTTTTTTAAAGGCAGGGACTTTGTAGCTCTGGCTATCCTGGAACTTGCTATGTAGACCAGGCTGGCCTCAAACTCAGAGAGATCTGCCTTCCTCGGCCTCCTGAGTACTGGGACATGCTCCAGGACACTGTTGTTCCTCACAGGTTTTAAAATCCCTTCTGGTGGAAGTCCTGGGCAAGGGTGCTGAGAAACAGCGGGTAGCAGACCGGATGTCTGCAGGCTTGTGATAGAGGGTGCAGCTGCCTTGGACTCCTGGCTCGAGAGTTCTCAGCCCCTACCTCAAGCTCCCAGGAACAGGTCAAAGCCGGACCTGTCTTTGAGTGAAGGGAGTGTCCTGAGCTGGCCCAGGGACACTAGGGCTTAGAAGGGACAGCCAGAAACTCATCATACATGGCTTAGTTAGTACTGCGTAGGATTCACGTGGAGCCCAGTCCTTGGGGGAGGACGCAGGAGCAGCAGGGCCAGGGCAGCCCCAGTATGTCTGTGTCTGGGGTTCCTTTGGGACTAGACATTCTCTGTCTTGGAGGGGTTGTCATCCTGGCATTTGCCTTCTCTGTTCTGTATGTTGGATTTCCTGTTTTCAGTATCCTGTGCTTTTCTCCTTTAATTTGGAAGCTCAGTAGAAGGACAGGATCAATTCCCTGTCACTCTGTATACCTGACAATGTCTTTTTAGCTGGGAGTTTTAGGGATAGTCTTTCTTATTCTAGCTCAGGCTGACCTTGAACTTGTAGTCTCCTTGTCTTACCCTTCTAAATTCTAGGATATTAGGTGTGCCACTCTACCTGGCTTGACAGTGTGATTTTCTGGTGGATGGTGATTAAGTTCAGGACCTCACTCTGTCACTGAGCCATACCCATGGCCATGTCTTCATTGGTCACCAGTTTATCCTGGTTCTTCCTCCTCCTACTCCTCCTCTTTCTCCTTTCCCTCCTCCACCTCCTCCTCCTCGACCTCCTCCCCCTCCTCCTTTTCCTCTTCCCTCCCTCTCCCCTGCACTGGCTGTGGACCCCAGGGCCTCAAGGATGCTTGTTTACTCTGCCACTAAGCTAAGCCTGCAGGCCTGCCACTTTTTACTTCTGATCTTTTGTATATAACTTGGCTTCTCTTGAAAGCTTGTGGAATCTTCTCTTTCCCTTTTTGTTGAAATGTTGTGATAATTTCCTGGTGTTGGGAGCTGGCTGTTTTGATGACCTTGTGCTGGACGCTGAGTAGGACCTCTCAGTTGGGGAAGTCATGTCCTTTTGTTTTCTGTATGTGTGTCATTGGCCCTGAGGGTTGGCAGGGGCAAGGCTGGCATTGAGGAAGCATAGTTCTAGTGGCCAGATGAGGGGGGCCATTCCCTTAGACTCTATCCCTTCTTCCCACAGCTTGGCTCCAAGGAAAACAGAGGAAGAGGAGGAGGAAGAGCTGGAAGAGACTGCACAAGAAAAGAAGCTACGCTTGGCCAAACTCTACCTAGAACAGCTTAGGCAGCAAGGTGAGCCGGTGGCTTGATGAAGGCCAAGGTCTCTGGTAGACCAGAGCCTACCTCCTACCCGTGTTGCATCCCCAGACATCTGATGGGCCAGTCATGTAGGTTCCCATGGTCACTGGTGCTGCTGGTGTTGGCTACCTTGCAGAGGGTGGCTAGGATCTCTAATGGGCCAGTATATCCTGGGACAGACCAGACCTTTGGGGAGCCAAGCTCAGTCTAAACAAAGGCAGGCAGGAACTCCTGAGGCACCGGGAACTTTCTATAAGATCGGCACTTGTAGCCCAACCCTTGGGTGGAGGGCTAGACATGGGGGAAAGGGGACCACAGCCTTGAATTTGTGGACCATTCTATCCTGCACAGAGGAGGAGAAGGCTGAAGCCCGTGCATTTGAGGAGGATCAGGTGGCCGGGCGCTTGAAGGAGGATGTGGTGAGTAGGGGGGCGGGGTGTGGGTGTGGTGGAAGACTGGCCCTTACCCCAGGTCTTCATTCCTCTCTTCTCCTCTCTTTGCAGCTCGAGCAGAGAGGCAGGTTACAGAAATTGGTGGCAAAGGAGGTGAGTGTGCGGGGCACTGGTATATGGGTAGAGTCAGTGAGTGTGCAGGGCACTGTTATATGGGTAGAGTCAGTGAGTGTGCAGGGCACTGGTATATGGTAGAGTCAGTGTGAGTGTGCAGGGCACTGGTATATGGTAGAGTCAGTGAGTGTGCAGGGCACCTGTGTATATGGGTAGAGTCAGTGAGTGTGCAGGGCACTGGTATATGGTAGAGTCAGTGAGTGTGCAGGGCACCTGTGTATATGGGTAGAGTCAGTGAGTGTGCAGGGCACTGGTATATGGTAGAGTCAGTGAGTGCTCAGGGCACCTGTGTATATTGGTAGAGTCAGTGAGTGTGCAGGGCACTGGTATATGGTAGAGTCAGTGAGTGTGCAGGGCACTGGTATATGGTGGAGTCAGTGAGTGTGCAGGGCACTGGTATATGGGTGAATCAGTGAGTGTGCAGGGCACTGGTATATGGTAGAGTCAGTGTGCTCACGTGGTCGGTAAGCAGTTGGCTTAGTGTTTCTCAGGCTGTTGGGCTCTGTAGAGAACAGTGGACACTTGGGCAGGCATGGTCAGGTATGCAAGTGTCTTATCTTGTAGCCTTGGGTTCTGGTTTCCTCTGGGTAGGGTAGGTGGGTTCTAGTTGAGCAGTGACTTCATGGCTCCTACTGCAGTGACCTAGTCTCTGTCTCTGCAGATCCAGGCCCCAGCTCCCACTGACATTCGAGTTTTGCGGGGCCACCAGCTCTCCATTACGTGCTTGGTCATCACTCCCGATGACCTGGCCATCTTCTCTGCCGCCAAAGACTGCACCATCATAAAGTGTGAGTGAGGCCTTGAGGGTGTGAGCCTGGGGTGGTCCCTGATGATGGAAGCTTCTAGACAGCTGCTACCTCGGAGGGTCTTTGCGATTGGCAGTAGGAGCTTCTAGCAGCCGGGCTTCTGAGCTCTGTGGGGCACAGAGCTGAGGCCTCAACCGGGCAATCGGATTAGAAGGTGTTTGAAGCTCTGCACAGACTTGGATGGAGTCCTCGGTCCTTCTGGGACCTCCACACCTGAGCATAGTCCTCACCTTCCACCATCAGAGGGGGCTCCCAGTGTGCGTCGTTGTTCCTCCTCCTCTTCCTCTTCCTTCTCCTCCTCCTTCTCCTCCTTCTCCTCCTCTTTTTAATGCTTTTATCTATCTTGTGTGTGTGGTGTGCACATATGCATCAGCTCACACGTAGAGATGTCAGAAGATGATCTGTAGGAATCGAGGGGGTTCTGGGGATTGAATTTAGGTCCTTGCACATTGCAAGTGGTCCCCACTGAGCAATATGTCTGTGTTCCAGGGCAGTTCTGTGTTCTTCCTCTTTTGAAGTCATGGCTGCCCTTGGGGACTGTCACCTCCTTTTGGCAGATGAGACCAAGGTGACTTGTGCAGAGGTTCACAGCTGTGCAGGATCCTTCCTTGACCCATGTCTGTGCTGCCCTTTCATTCTGGGGGAGGGGAGGTTCTGAGCAGCCAGCCCTGTCCGGTAGCCCAGTAACTTCTTTCCTGTCTTGGTGGCAGGGAGTGTAGAGACTGGGCGGAAGCTGCATGTGATCCCTCGAGCCAAGAAGGGCACCCAGGGGCAGCCTTCAGGCCACAGCAGCCATATCCTGTGCATGGCCATCTCCTCTGATGGCAAGTACCTCGTAAGACTGGGTTGGCCCTGTGGGCAGGTGGGAAGTTTGGGGTGTGGTATGTGCCTGTGGCCATCACCTTCATTCCCACAGGCCTCTGGAGACCGGAGCAAGCTCATTCTGATATGGGAGGCCCAGAGCTGCCAGCACCTGTACACCTTCACGGGACACCGGGACGCTGTGTCGGTGAGGATCTGGATATTGACCACCTGCCTAGCATGGGATGCTTGCTCAGTGTGCCCACCGGGCCCCAGGCCCCAGGCTTGTCTACAGAGGTCTCTCTGGGTAGTGAGTGGTGTGTGAAAGACACGAGTGTGCTGAAGAGATGGGAAGGATGGAGACCGTGGTCAGCTGATATCAGGGCCACGGAGGGCCTGAGGGTAGGTAGCTGTCTGGGGACAGGCACGAGTGTTCCTGGATTCACACGGGGTTATATGGTACTCAGAGTGCTCTGGGGGAGCAGGATCCTAGGTCATGTGATTTACTTTCAGGAGAGCCTCTCTGGGCCTGCCCTCCGCAGTCCATGCCCTTTGACCCCTCTCGGTTCCCTCTAGGGACTGGCCTTCCGAAGAGGTACCCACCAGCTCTACAGCACTTCCCACGACCGCTCTGTGAAGGTGTGGAATGCAGCCGAGAACTCCTATGTGGAGACACTGTGAGTGTGCCCAGGCAGCTAGCATGCACAGGGTCACGTGTGCCTGAGTTCACATGTGACACCCTCCCTTCCTGCTCTGCTCTTCTCCAGGTTCGGGCACCAGGATGCTGTGGCTGCATTGGACGCCTTGAGCCGAGAGTGCTGTGTGACAGCCGGGGGCCGGGACGGGACCGTGCGTGTGTGGAAGATCCCAGAGGAATCTCAGCTTGTCTTCTATGGCCACCAGTGAGGCAGTCTGCTGGGCTGTGTCGGGCTCTGTGGGCTAGTGAGAGGGCTGGACCTTGTCCCTCATAGCCTCTCTTTCTAGGGGTTCCATTGACTGCATCCATCTGATCAACGAGGAGCACATGGTGTCGGGTGCAGACGATGGGTAAGATTTCCTTTCTGATGTGTCTGGCCACTGTTGCCACCCATGCTTCCTGCCTGCCGGGCCTTGGGCCACATCCCTCAGCTGGCCTATGTGCTTGGTCCTCCCTGCTGTATGCCTTTGTCTGGCTCTTGCCCCTCAGACTACCTTCCTCACCCACAGCTCTGTGGCCTTGTGGGGCCTCTCCAAGAAGAGGCCACTCGCCCTCCAGCGCGAAGCTCATGGGCTTCACGGGGAGCCGGGCCTGGAGCAGCCCTTCTGGATATCGTCCGTGGCAGCCCTGCTTAATACAGACCTTGTAGCCACAGGTGGGTGCTTGCTGAGGTGGGTAGGAGGGACGCTAGGGTGAGCTGGTACAGGGCTTGCTCATTGACTCTCTGTCCTCCAAGGCTCCCATAATGCCTGTGTGCGACTTTGGCAGTGTGGAGAGGGCTTCCGGCAGCTTGATCCTCTCTGTGACATCCCCCTGGTAAGTGGTCTTAAACTCATAAGCCTGTCTTTGTAAGACTCTGGAGACCCCTGGAATGAACAATCTCTGTTCTTCCCATCCAGAGAAGTCTCTTCAGGGCAAGGCCACTTGGCCGTCCCAGAGCCTGTCAGGGACTCCCTCTTTCCTCCTTCTCTATTCCCCAACCCTTACTGGCTCCATCCTGTCCTGCCTTTGTGTACAAGCTGAGTGGTGGGGACCTGCGCTGGGATTGGTTCTATGTAGTAGGGATTGGCTTGAGAACCAGGCTGCTCTGTGGAGTTGACTGTCCACACTGGGGTGGCCTGTGGGTATGTCAGTGACAGCTTGGGTCAGCAGTATTGTCCTGGGGTTTCTAATACCCCAGTGCCAGGAGCCAGACCCGACGTAGCTCTTGACACACTTGATGGCCACTCTCTCTTCAATTCTCAGCTCCTCCCTGCTTGGCTGGTGCTTCACTCCTACCGTTTCAGATAGGAGGCTGAGCCTCAGGGAAAGGGTTGGTGCACCTAACCAGGGCACGGGGCAGCGGCCGTCTACCAGGCTCTTGACTGCTCTTGGGAGCTGTGGTGAGGAATGTTCTAGTATCTCACTGTGTCCCTCTCTCTCAGGTTGGATTTATCAACAGCCTCAAGTTCTCCAGTGGTGGGGACTTCTTGGTGGCTGGAGTAGGACAGGAACACAGGTATGTGTGTGATGGGCGTGCGACTGAGGGCAAGGCAGCTCGGGCTAGGTGGGAATAGGAGAGGGGTGGCGTGGGTCTGCATCAGTGTCATTTGTTCTCTGCAGGCTGGGTCGATGGTGGAGGATCAAAGAGGCTCGGAACTCAGTCTGCATCATCCCGCTCCGAAGGGTCCCCGTGTCCCCTGTTGCTGGCTCCTGACACACCCTTATTTAAGGATTTCCAGGCCCCGCCCCGCCCCCTTTTGTATTAAAGCCTCCTCTTTTAGACTTTGTTCTTCCCTGTTCCTCTGGCTTCTGGGAGGGTAAGGGGTGGTGGTGGTGGTGGTGGTGGTGGGGACCAGGAGGTGGCAGAGGCCTGGGAAGAGCAGGACTCTGCTAGCTCTCAGCTGAAGGCTTGTTCTCAGAGGACTGGGTGGGAGTCTCAGCCCTTGCAGTTAGACAGCCGCTCTCCACTGGGCTGATGGCATCAGAGTTGCCCACCCATCAGCCAAGGAATCACCGCTTTGCATTCCTGTGTGACGGACGGCTCAAGCTAGGGTCTGGGGACCACGTGGAAGTTCACGTAGCCTTCAGTTCAGGCCGACCCCACTTCCCTGCCTGTCCAGCTCAGGAAGCTGGAAGGATACACTGCCCCTGAAGTGGGAGTCTACTGTGCTTGGGGACAAAGTCAGAATCAGGGAAGAGATTTCCAGTGGGATAGAGCTTGGCAAGGATCCTGCTGGGAAGGTGTGTCAAAGGACAAAGGAGTACTGCCTGCCTTTACATTGGGGGCTTCACTCCTGTCATGGGGTACAGCAGTGGATGAGGGGGAGACTGGGAGTGGGGAGGTCAAAGAGTAGGACAGATGGGCAGGTCTTGAAATCTGAAAAGAGATGGATAACCCCCCTCCTATCCCCACACCCCTCTCCCAGGATGGCTTGCGCAAGGTCAAGAGGTACGGGTGCTGGGCCCTCAAGTCCTTGGAAAGTCCCGGGGTTTTATTCTGGTGTGGTAGGAAGCCATGAGAGGATTGGGAGCTAAGTGACTGATCCTGGGTCACATTGAAAAGATAACCGGGCCAATGAGATGGCTCAGTGGGTGAAGGCGCTTGTGCCAAGCCTGACGACCTGAGTTCAGTCCTCAGGACACAGACGGTGGAAGGAGAGAGCTGACCCCTGAAGTAGTATTCTGATGTCCACATGCATGGTAGGTGCCATCCTGATAAATAAATATAAAACTAGCTGCTAGGAGGAGTGCTTACTAGTCAGGGGTGGGGAGTGGGAGGACGGGAGTCCAATCGGGAAACAGTATCGTGACAGGCGAGCAGAGGCAGGGACAATGTGTTTGATGTGGGGGCTTGGAGGTGGAGCTCATGGATGACAGGTGAGAATGTGAGAGCAATGACCAGCGGTGACCTGCTCCCTGAGGTGAGGACAACCAGTTCAGGGTGGAGGAGATTCCTTTTTAAATTTTAATATTTTTAAAAAGATGTGTGACTATGGGGGCTGGAGAGATGGCTCAGCGGTTAAGTGCACTGACTGTTCTTCTAGAGGTTCTGAGTTCAATTCCCAGCAACCACATGGTGACTCACAACCATCCGTAATGGGATTTGATGCCCTCTTCTGGTGTGTCTGAAGACAGTTACAGTGACTCATTCATAAAATAAATCTTTAAAAAGAATGGGTGACTAGAATAGCCAGAGCGTAGAGTGCTGAGGAAAACCATAGGCTCTGTGGGCAGGTAACAGGATTCTAGGTCAGACGGGAGAGGGTCCCAGGCTACACCTGCTTGGGAGACAGGAAGAGTCAGGAATGGAAGGCCGTGCGTAGGTCTGCATTTGGTTTCCTCAGTGGCATGACTGAAGTACTGCCTGTGGCTTGTGTGTGCTTTGCCTCTGGCAGTGTCACTTAAACGGGCTTGCCCAGATCACCTACCCCTGCTTCTGCCACTGGCCATCCTCCAAGCCTCTGGTGATCAGTAGCTCTCCTTGGAGCTGTGTCCATGAGGATTGGGTTCAGCCTGTGACAGGGAGTGTGGTGGGGCACAGCCCTCCCATGGATCCGAAGGTCCTGGAGCCTGGCTCCTGCATGCAGGAAGAGCAAGTCCTGTCTTCTGGTCCTGCAGGACTTGTGCCGCTCTCCCAGGCTTCTCTCATCCGTGTTCAGTCCTGGCTGAAAGAGCACTCCCAGGGTGCGAGATGGTGTTTTGTCTGAGCTCATTACCCACTGTGTCCTGGGAAGAGAGGGAGAAGCCTGGCCTTCACTTCACGTCCAGCCTGCGCCCTTGACCCCACCACAAAGTCAGAGACAATGTGTTCTCCTTCCAAGTCTGTAGAGTTTTGTGGAATGTGAAGAATTCTCCCTTAAAGACAAGTGGTCTTATGCTCTTTCTTCTACACCGAGGTTGAGTACCTGGTTCCTGTCTTTCTACTGGGGACTTCAAGTCTAGACTGGGTTATTCCAGAACCAGTGAGTATTCAGGAACACAGTGCACAAGCACCTGTGCTGACTAGTGTAAAAGGCAGTTTTGTCTCTGGCAGCCCTTCAGCACTGTATTAATGCTACTTGGTCTCCCAGACCTCTAACTCCAGAGCGATACGGCCACCTTTATCAGTGTCTGCATCGCCCGCAGCATAGCCATGAGCATTCTCCATGGCCAGTTACGAAGAAAACATGGTTTTCTTCCTAGAATCACCCTACATCAAAGTGACTTGGTCCCAGTCACAGAAAACAAATCACAAAGTGCTAGACTTGGGAGGGCAGCAGAAGAAACTCGCTTCATCTCCACGGCTTTCAGAAACAAAAGCTGGGCGCATCCCTTTTAAGATCTTGGAATTCTGTACGTACTTCATTATTTTTACGTCTGTGTGTGCTTGTATGTCTGTGGATGTCGGGTGAGTGCAGTGGCCTGGGACACCAGCAGATGACAATGATCCCTTGGGGCTGGTCTCACAGGCAATCGTGAGTGTGGGTGCTGGGACTGAGGCTTGGTCTCTGCAAGAACAGATATATTTTTCTTAATCACTGAGCCATAGCACCAGCTGCTTAAAAATGTCTTTTTAAAAAATAGTTTTTCGGGGCTGGAGAGATGGCTCAGTGGTTAAGAGCCCCGACTGCTCTTCCAGAGGACCTGAGTTCAATTCCCAGCAACCACATGGTGGCTCACAACCATCTGTAAAGAGATCCGATGCCCTCTTCTGGTATGTCTGAAGACAGCTACAGTGTACTTATATATAATAAATGAATAAATTTAAAAAAAAATAGTTTTTCTTTGGGACTGTAAACTCCCCCAGATGTCTCTTATGTCTGGATCTCCCACCAATCCCACCCAGAATGACACTGAGGAATCGGAGTCACGCTAGGCAATTATTCCTTCCAGAATCACGGCCCCATAGGTGTCTTGATCAGGGTCTCAGTGTTTTCTTAGAACGTGAGATCTCCTCTGCTGTGTTATTGTAGCTCATTGTCAATGTCAGCTGACCTCTGGTGAGGTGCTCGTGGCAGATGGTAGGAGCATATGTATGAGAGATTACATCATTCAGTAAGAAGCCGGAGACTCAGGGTGAACCCTGCAATAGTTCGTCCTAAGGGAAGCAACGTCAGTGACCTAAGGACCTTGAGGCGGACCCCAACTTATCTCCTTTTTTAAAAGCATTTTTTAAAAGATTTATTTATTATATATAAGTACACTGTAGCTGTCTTCAGACACACCAGAAGAGAGCATCAGATTCCATTACAGATGGTTGAGAGCCACCATGTGGTTGCTGGGAATTGAACTCAGGACCTCTGGAAGAGCAGTCTCTTACCTGCTAAGCCATTTCTCCAGCCAACTTACCTCTTTAAAGGTCTTTTTAAAGGCAGAGGCAGGCGGATCTCTGAGTTCAAGGTCAACCTGGTCTACTGACAGGGCTACCTGGAGAAACCCTGTCTGGAAAGTCCAAAAAAGTTTAGTTTAAATGACCCCCCCTCTCTTCCCCCCTCCCCCCTCTCTCTGTATGTGTGTGATTTGAGAGGTAAAAAAAAAATCGTCACAAAATCCTGTCCCCTACCCTTTCCAAATAGAGGCTAAGCATCTTTCTGTAACCTATGCCCACATCCTGCCTTCCGTAGCTCCCTCATCCGTTAACTTCACACTGACACATCTATCCTCACGATATAACCCCCTCCCTTCAGTATGCTCCCCTACTCTATACTAAACATGCACATTCTGCAAGGACTACCCAGTGACTCCTGGGAGCATGAATCCGAATGAACTCCAGGCCTCAGGCTGCCAAGATGGGTCTTTGGGAGGTGGGAAGGGCAGCTGAAAGGGCTCCCCTTGTGTAGGCGCTGTCTCTCACTGTCGGGTTGCATCCCTGTCATCTCTAAGGGCAGAAGAAAGAACGCTCAACCCAGAACTGAGATGGGGCTAGGCTGGTTCTTGGGGTCTCCTGGGCGCTGGATGGGTGGGTGAGGTATGTTGGCCATCCAGTGCCTCTGTCCTCACCAGTGGTTGTGTAAATGCTTCGCCTCCCTTGCGTTCATGTTCAGATCCATGTATCATTGTTCTTATATTGCTCAGATGTAGCCAGTGATCTGAGGTTTCTTTACTTACAGATGTATCCAGGTAAGAAAGATCAACTCATTTTTACCTTTTGAGACTCTGAGCTAGCTTTGACCCCAGAGCAATCCTCCTGACTCAGCTTCCTGAGTGCTGGAATTATAGGCCACTATGTCTGACTTAACTTACTGCTTTTTGATATATAGTATTTGAAGGTATAAGCAGTCTATGGCCAAACCACCCTGAATGTGCCCCATCTTGCTAAAGGTATGTGCAGACTATAAATCATGAAATAAATCATTGATTACTCAAAAATGTGAACGAAGTGTTATCAGTGGTTCATTGTACGCCTTTACAGCAATGATTCCAGTGATTCTGGTGATTCTGGCCTTGAAGCCAGGGTTCTGGTTATTTATGGCAGAAAAAGACCAAACAAGCAAACAGGCATCACTTTGCCTTCTCCTTGGGAGTGACCCAACTGCTGCCTGAGTCACAGCCACCCTTATGACATCATGGGCCACCCTCCTCTGCTTCCTGCTCATGCCAACGCTGGAGCAGCACAGACCTGAGGGGATTTGAACCATCTACACCCAATCCATGCGTGAACAATGGTGAGCAAGAGAGGGCAGACACATTATGCTTGTATGTCCCCATAGGTCTCCCGATGAGGGGACCCTCTGATTCCTGAGTCTAGAAAGGGAGTAGCTGTGTGGTGGTGCCACTCACCTTTAATTCCAGCACTCGGGAGGCAGAGGCAGAGGCAGAGGCAGAGGCAGAGGCAGAGGCAGAGGCAGAGGCAGAGGCAGAGGCAGGCAAATCTCTGAACTTGAGGTCAGCCTGGTCTACAGAGCGAGTTCCAGAACAGCCAGGGCTACACAGAGAAACCCTGGCTCACGAAATGTAATGGGAAATGAGAGAGTCTGGGGAGCTCTGGAAGTCAGGGATGTGTGGGTACAGACCAGTGAGGGGAGATGGCAGCCCCACCCTTGACTTCCCCAATTGCTGAGCACAGGATGAGGAGCAGCAGAAGCCTGAAGAACTTAATGCACCCACTGATGATGGTCCTCAGGAGAAGCAGGAGCCAGCTGATCTGTCCTCAGAAACAGAGAAGGCAGAGGTAGGAGGAGATTGGGCCTCGGTATCTCCTCCAGCCCTTGTCCTTTGCATGGTCCAGAGCTCAGAGCTGGGGCAAACAATTCCTTACCACCACTCTCTCCCATTTCATTTTTGGGCTGAAACTCTGGTTCAGAAGTGGAAAGCAGACAATGTTAGCATGAAGCTGGAAACCTGACAGCTCAGACCAAGGGACTGGGGCTGACTCAGGGAACAGGTCTATGGAATAGAATAGCTAAGATGTTGGGAAGTTGGCTTAGAATTGCGTGTGTGTGTTTACCCTTCTGCACATATGTCTGCCTGTTAATTAAGATGAGAAGTGTGAAAATCATCAGGTAATCATGGGAGGCTGAGACACTTAGGAGAGAGGTTGAGGCCAGCAAAAATTCCATAGACCCAACACATATACACACACGCACACACACACACACATATGCACACATACATATATACACACACACACTCATATACACACATTCATATACACATTCACACATATGCACACATACACACTTACACTCACACACATGCTCACACATATACACACATGCACACATATACATACACACACATACACACTCATACACACATTCACATACACACACATACATATACACATACACTCACACACATACATACACACATACACACAGATGCTCACATGCATACACACGTGTACACATACACATATACACACTCATACACACTCATACACTCATATATACACATACTCATACAATCACATTCACACACATACATCTACACACATCCACACTCACACACACATACACACACATAGATTCACACACACACACACCACACACAATGGGGGCAGGGTGGGAAGAGAAGACGAGACAGAGAATGAGGAAGAGAAGATTGGGCTGTATGAGTTGAAAGAAACATCACGTGAGGGGTTGGGGATTTAGCTCAGTGGTAGGGCATTTGCTAAGCGCAAGGCCCTGGGTTTGGTCCCCAGCTCTGAAAAGAAAGAAAAGAAAAGAAAAGAAAAAGAAAAAGAAAAAGAAACATAACATGAGGGCTCAACAAGTGAGGGGAAGGTCGAGGACTAGGGGAGAGTCAAAAGGGACAAATGAACAAGAGGCCCTAGAAGGTTCTAATCGCAAGGGACCTGGTAGGTGGGCAGACTCAGCCTGGCATAACCACTTCATGTGCATAGGGTCACAGGTTTTGCTCTCAGCCTGCCAACCTAGTCTATGGGAAAGCTGGAACGTCAGGGCTGAGACTCAAGGAACACGGCGAGCTGCTAGTGGCCTGAAGCTAGAGGGTGAAGGACAGAGGCAGGACACCAACCCAGTCTTCTAGTCCCAGCCAGTGACCTGACCAAAGCTATGAATTTCAGTGAAGAAGGGAAAGGCAGTGATTGACAGGGAATCAGGGCCCTTCTCAGCATCTCCTTGTGCTGAGGTAGATGAGGAAACTCAATGAGCATTCCCTCTTTTTCTTTGCAAGTCCCAAAAAGACCAGGAGCTTTCTGAAAAGGCCCAAGCTGTAAAGATCCAAGCTTGGTGGCGCGGCACCCTGGTACGTCGGGGGCTGTTGCACGCGGCCCTCAGAGCCTGGATCATTCAATGCTGGTGGCGGCTGATACTGACAAGGATTATGGAGAAGAGGCGGCAGTCTGTGCTGGACACCTTCCAACAGGAGCAGTGGGCAGTCGTCAGGTTGCAGGCCTGGATCCGCATGTGGCGCATCCGCAGGCGGTACTGCCGGTTGCTCAAGGCTGTCCGGACCATCCAGTCCTACTGGAGGTGCCATGTTTGCTCTTCACGGGGTGTCATCAAGGGCCAATACCGAATTTCGGCCAGCCAGATGCATCTTGAGCTGGAGGTCTTGCTGGATTCAGGGCCTTGTATTGTGACCGAATGTATTCCCCTCCCAATAAAGCAATGAGGTGGTAGATTCATGTGGAGTTTCTGTCTAACGAATATTCCGGGAGGACATGATGGGAAAGTCTTGGCATTTTGTTTACTAGCTCCGGGGAAGTGGCAACCCTAGGTCCTTGTCTCTTTGCTGGACTGGCTTTTCATCTCCATCCTCAGCTTTGAGTCTAACTTGATACCTAAACTGGACGCCCTTCCTCCTCCTCATCTTCTTCCTCCTCCCTTTTTTTTTTTTTTTAAATTTTTTGAGATAGGGGTTCTCTATGTAGCTCTGGCTATCCTGGAACTCTGTAGACCAGGCTATCCCCAAACTCAGAGATCCATTGGCCTCTGACTCCCCCGTGCTGGGATTAATGTGTTACCCCTCCCAGCCACACCGGATTTTTTTAAAAAAAGATTTATTTATTTATTACATATGAGTACACTGTAGCTGTCTTCAGACACACCAGAAGAGGGCATCAGATCCCATTACAGGTGGTTGTGAGCCACCATGTGGTTGCTGGGATTTGAACTCAGGACCTCTGGAAGAGCAGTCAGTGCTCTTAACCACTGAGCCATCTCTCCAGCCCCACAACAGATTTTTATTCCCATTTTCTCGTGAGCCCCCTAAGGAGACTAGGTTCACCTCTTCTCCACATCTGGCTATTGTGGGAGATTCTACAGTGTGAGTGGCCAGACCTCAGGTGATATAGAGCTGAGGAAGTTCTAGCTCTGTTTTCCTCTGCAAGTGGTGATTCTGCCAGAGCTAGGCTTTCTGAATGACTCTTCCTATGACATGTTGTCCACAGGGTGGGATTAGGGTTGGGTAGTGGTTAAGATCAAGAGGTAGCTCAGAGGGTTGGGGATTTAGCTCAGTGGTAGAGCGCTTGCCTAGCAAGCTCAAGGCCCTGGGTTCGGTCCCCAGCTCCGAAAAAAAAAAAAAAAAAAAAAAAAGAAAGAAAGAAAAGAAAAGAAAAAAAAAAAGAGGTAGCTCAGGCTAGGAGGCCCCTCTTCCTGTCTGGATATTGCTATCCCCAACATACTTACAGAAAGGGAGAGTCTCTGAGATCTAGGTCTTTCCATATAAGACTGCCTCGTCCTGCGTCTGTTCAGAGAGTCTTAGACCCACACTGACTTCTCCGTTCTTGCCTTCCTGTGTCGCACATTTGGTGTCTCAGGGTAAGATGCCCTGAGCCTGGGTCAGATCCTTGGCTCTGCCTCTCACTGTCACTTGGCCATGTCACTTCTTTCTGAGCCTCAGCTTCCTGAGCTGGGCCTTAAGCACCACATTTTAGGGCTGAAGGTCAGGTACATATTTTTGTCTCTTGCAAGCATCTCATTGTATACCTTAAACATACACATTGTTAATTACATCTCAATAGAGAGCTACAAGGTAATCAGTGTCAGTAACAAAGATACAGACTTTACAGACTGGTGCTTGTTAAAAAAAACAGTAGCCAATGTTGACCAGTTGTAGCAAATCCAAAGAGATAGTGGTACATTCTTGTGATCTCAGCACTTCAGAGGGAGAGGCAAGAGGATTGCTGCAAGTTCAAGGCCAGCCCAACCTACGTGGCAGACAGAGCTCTGTAGCAAAACTCTGTGTCAAAGCAAAAAAAAAAAAAAAAATCCTGGCCTTCTCTGTGGGCAGTCTGGAAACATATTTGTGCCAGCGTGCACAGGCGCAGCTGAGCTGACTTCTGTTTTTTTTTTTTTTTTTGCCTTTCAAGACAGGGCTTCTCTGTGTAGTCCTGGTTGTCTCATCTTGATTTGGAGACCAGGCTGGCCTCCAACAGCTGTCTCTGCCACCCAAGTGGTAGAATTAAAGGCGTGTGTCATCACATCTGGTGCTGCTTGCTTCTGTACCTACACTGGAATTGTATGAGACCTTCAATCCCACTGTAAACTCAGGTCATTCTATGACTCCCCTACCAAATTACTCTTTTTTTTTTCTTTTCTTTTCTTTTTTTTTTTCAGAGCTGAGGACCGAATGCAGGTCCTTGTGCTTGCTGGGCAAGCGCTCTTCCACTGAGCTAAATCCCCAACCCCTCAAATTACTCTTTTTTTTTTTAAAAACAAAAAGAATTTTTAAAAATCATGTGTTGTGGTTATGTCTGTGTGAGGGTATGTGCAGGTGTGTACAGATGTGTGCAGGTGTGTACAGGTGTCTGTGGAAGCCAAAAGAGGCTCTTGGGTCTCCTGGAACCTGGGCCATATGTGGTCATGACCCATCAGGAATGGCTGCTGTGAACTGAACTCAGGCCCTCTTCTAAGAGCAGCAAACGCTTTTAACCACTGAGCCGTCTCTGCAGCCCCATATCTCTAACTCCTTTTTTTTTTTTTTTTTTTTTTTCCGGAGCTGGGGACCGAACCCAGGGCCTTAACGCTTGCTAGGCAAGCGCTCTACCACTGAGCTAAATCCCCAACCCCTTAACTCCTAATTCTCAGTTGGAGATGACTTCTGGTTCCCACAATTGGAAACAAATGGGATCTTCCTTGTGGTGACAAGACAGTGACTGATGCCAGTGTCCCTTCTGCACAGACCTGCCCCTACCCTGCCTGAGTAGTGGCAGACCCTCTCGTTGACTCTTGGCCTCCCTGCACTTTGAGTGGCTCAGGCTTCTGCTCAGTCAGAGCCCCATTTCTCTGCAGAGACACTGCTCATCCAGCTGGGGCCGGAAATGTGACACTCAAGTTCTGACTTCTCCAGAGCACAGAGGCCCTTCCCCAGCCCACTGAGCATGCTTTACTTCAGTGATGTCACTGAAATTTGTAGAGTAAATCCCTGGGGGGCGGGGGTTGATCTGGCAGCCCCAACAAGCTAGGCTTGGTCACCCATCTCCAGGATGCCAATTAAAGGGATAAGAAATGGCGAAAAATAGAAGATTGATTAAGTCAACATGACTGCAGTGCAAAGAGAAACAAATTAAGGGACCCAGAGACTGCAAGTCCATTTTGGGTGAGCTGAAATCAACTTTGGGTTTAAGTAGTACTGGGACAAGAAATGGAGGTAGGCATCATTAAGCATGGTCTAGGTGTGGGCTCCTTAATCCTGTCTCAGTTCTGGTCCTTGCAAGACTCTC
The DNA here is from genome assembly GCF_021556685.1 of Rattus norvegicus. Taxonomy (NCBI): domain Eukaryota; kingdom Metazoa; phylum Chordata; class Mammalia; order Rodentia; family Muridae; genus Rattus; species Rattus norvegicus. Next base: position 114,885,888 of record NC_141541.1, read on the forward strand.
TACAGAAGTCCTTCTTGCTTAAGGGGACAAAGTGGCTCTTAGGGATGGTCACTTGGGGCTCCGGGGTGCAGCCTTGTTCTCAAAGACAACAGCCATCATCTGGTGTGGTCTCTGTCTTGGAGGTTTGGCAGCTTATGGAGTTTAAGGTGACTGCATGCTTAGGTCAGACTTATTTCTGTGCCTTGAAGGGGATGAGATAGTTCAGCTACTCCTTGGGTGATTAACAGTTGACCTGCAGAGGTCTCCAGGTGACCTAAAGGGAAGGAGACAGACAGGAAATGAAGGTGAACATGCCAGGCTTTTGTTTTGTATTTATTATAGTTACCTTGTGGGCCCATGCGAGGGGTACGTGCTTCTCGGAGCAGTTTCTACATGCATGTTTCGGTGATAGGATCTTGGACCCCTGTCTGCACCCCTCCTCCCGTAGCCTGGGTTTTCTGCTGGTTGTTTCTCCTATGGTGATGCCTTCCTTAAAGCACTTGCCATTCTCACTGGTTCTAAGCCTTGTGACTCCCTTCCTATTTCCATAACACCACCTACCTTGGCAACTTTCAGAGTTGTCCAGGAAAGGGCAGGGAAAAAGAAAAAAAAAAAAAAAGGACAAAGGAAAATTGAATAGTCAAGAGGCCGAATCAAATCACCTTCAGAAAAATAAGATGACGGGTTGAGTGCTTCAAGGCTTCACCCCAAACCTCAAGGAAACAACCACTCAGAGAAGCTGGAAAATGCCCATCAGACGACAGGCCAGCGTGCTGGGCACAGGCTCTGGTCTTCCTTTCTCTTCACACTTACAGGAGCAACAGGAAAATATACATTAATCTCTGGGGCAGAACAGGTGGCTCAGTGGTTAAGAGTGTATACTGCTCTCACAGAGGATGAGTTCAGTTCCCAGTGCCCGTCTCTGATCTCCAGTCTTTATACACACCCCTCCTCCACATACAGCATGTGTATAACTATGAATAATACAAATAAATCTCTAATTGTACTTAAAAAACCAGGAAGGTACATAGAGTAGATAGCAATTATTAAAGAAGGCAAATGTGGAAAGTAGATCAATTTTTATCTATCTATCTATCTATCTATCTATCTATCTATCTATCTATCTATCTATCTATCATCTATCTGGTATCACTATGTAGCCCAGGCTATCCTGATACTCATTATGTAGAGCAGGCTGGTCTTAAAATCACAGAGATCCACCTGCCTCTACTTCCCAAGCTCTGGGATTATAGGCACGAGCAGATCCAAGCTGTTTTAAACGTTTTGAGGAAGCCAAGAGAGGCCATGTAGGCCATCTGAGTGCAGAGGGGTCTACTGATCCAGAGGAGCAGCTAATTCTCCATGCTGCTGAAGAAGAGGGTCTGTCTCCAAGACGACCTGCAATTGGGCCCAAAGCCTGGTGAAATACTCTTGCTCATGGACACTGATATTCCATCTCCGTAATTTATAGAGTCAGGGGCGGGGTCCTCACTCATCAAAAGGCTAAGGTCTGGATCTAGGGACAATCAGAAAAATAATCACGTTTTTGGGGAGGCCAAGAACATGAGAAAGCATTGCTAATCCCACGTAGACATGTGATATTCAGGAGAGACTCGACTATAACGTAGAGAGATAATTTTTTTTTTCCCGGAACTGGGGACTGAACTCAGGGCCTTGCACTTGCTAGGCAAGTGCTCTACCGCTGAGCTAAATCCCCAACCCCGAGATAATGTATTTTTTTTCTTTTCTTTTTTTCGGAGCTGGGGACTGAACCCAGGACCTTGCGCTTGCTAGGCAAGCCCTCTACCACTGAGCTAAATCCCCAACCCCGAGATAATGTATTTTTAAAGCTGAGTGTGGTGGTGCACACCTTTAATCCCAGCACTCAGGAGGCAGAGGCAGGCAGATCTCTGAGTTCCAGGACAGCTAGGGCTACACAGAGAAACCTGTCATGAAAAACCAAGGGGAGGGGAGGCATGTTATAAAACAAAAAACAAAAAACAGGAACTTTTAGTTGGGGTAGTGGCAAACTTCTGTAAGTCTGCAGAATTTGGGAGGCTGAGACAGGAGGATTGTTTGAGGCAAACCTGAGTGAGCTATATATTGAAATGTTCTCTCAAAAACAGAACAAAAAACTTCAAAGCATGGTGCTGGAAAGAGGGCTCAGTGGTTAAGAGCACTGACTGCTCTTCCAGAGGTCCTGAGTTCAATTCCCAGCAACCACATGGTGGCTCACAACCATCTGTAATGGGATCTGATGCCCTCTTCTGGTGTGTCTGAAGACAGCTACAGTGTACTAATAAATAAAACAAAATGTAAAATTCCTGGATTTTTAAAAAGATTGACTTTTATTTAATGTACGAATGCTCTGCTGCATATACATCTACAGGCCAGAAGAGGGCACCAGATCTCCTTCCAGATGCTTGTGAGCCATCGTGTGGTTGCTGGGAATTGAACTCAGGACCTCTGGAAAAACAGCCAGTACTCTTAACCACTGGGCCATCTCACCAGCCTTGAAAGAGAAATTTAAGAGTGAAATGGATATCTTCAGTGGATGGAAGAGGTTGTGGCAGGCATGAAGTAATCATCCTCAAAGAGCCATTAGAAGGGAATGCAACAGACATTTAACTGCTGGGGTGAGCGACAGAGAAGGCACACCAAGTGTAGATTCAGGACTGGAACATTTGCCATGGAAGTCCTCCTTGGATTGCAGTCCGAAAGGGTAGAGAAATGCAAAGATCAGATAATCAAAATGGAACAGGAGAAGGAACAGTGCAGAGGTTCCAGCCATGGCTGAGTCCCCAAGAACGGAGAGAAGGGTGGAGCGTGGGCTCATTAAAGCACAGACAAGATTCCTAAAGGATTCAGTCACTGGTGCTCCACACTGGCTACAACACAGTGTCATAACCGATGAAGAGAAAATACTTAGTAGTTGAGAGGAAAAGAGATAAACAGGTTACCTATCCAGGGACCAAGTATCAGGGCGGCACGATGCTCTCAACATCAATGCTGGGTCGGGGAAGAGTATGGAGGGACCCCAGTGCTCTGAAAGAGGTCAAGGAGTGCTGAGCGACCCCCAAATATGTGTCTCATCTCTCTCTCTCTCTCTCTCTCTCTCTCTCTCCCTCTCTCTCCCCTTCCCCCTCTCTCCCTCTCTCTCCCTCTCCTCCCTCTCCTCCCTCTCTGTCTCCCTCTCCCTCCTCTCTCTCTGTCCCTGTGTCTCTCTCTTCCTCGCTCCCTCTGTCTCCCTCTCTCCCTCTCCCCTCGCTCTCCCTCTCCCTTTTCTTTCTCTCCCCCCTCTCCCCCTCCCTCCCCCCTCTCCCTTCCTCCTCCCCCCCCCTCTGTCTCTCTCCCTCTTCCTCCTCTTTCTCCCTCTCGCTCCTCTCTCCCTCCTCTCTCTCTCTCTCTCTCTCTCTCTCTCTCTCTCTCTCCACACACACACACACACACACACACACACACACACATATTTGACAAGGTCTCATGTAGTTCAAGACTAGCTGAAGATGATCTTTGTACTGGCTGGTTTTGTGTCAACTTGACTAATAAACTAGAACCATAGAGAAAGGATTCTCAGTTGTGGAAATGCCTCCATGAGACCCAGCTGTTAGGCATTTTCTCAACTAGTGATCAATGGGGGCGGACCCAGCCCATTGTGAGTGGTGCTGTTCCTGAAATGGTGGCTTGGGTAGCAAGCCGGGAGAAGCAAGCCAGTAAGCAGCACCCTTCCTGGACCTTTGCATCAGTTCCTGCCTCCAGGTTCCTGCTCTGCTTGAGTTCCTATTCTGACTTCCTTTGGTGATGAACTGTGTTCCTCCCCAACTTGACTTTTGGTCACTGAGTTTTGACACAGCAATAGAAACACTAAGACAACCTTGAAATTAATCCTTCTGCACTCCCTCTCCCCTCGGTGCTGAAATTACAGGTGCACACCACCACACCTGACTTTTTAATGTCAGTTCTGGGAATACAGCTCAAGGCTTCATGCTTATGTAAGCAAACATTTTACTTCAGCTATCTCCCTAGCCAGTCTCTAACTGCATTTCTGGGGAGTTAACTCTAAGACAAAGGCAAACTCAGGAGTGTGATACAATAAGCATAAGATTCATTGCCACATCCAAACAGGATTTCTCTACATGCAGATTTTTATTAAACAGTGGTGCAATCTCAGACACAGGAGGTTGCTGGAGGCAGGGGAGAGTAAGGGGAGACTAGTCTATCCCCAGAATCCCCCTAACCCCAAGACAGGGTTTCTCTGTGTAGACCTGACTATCCTGGAGCTCACTTTGTAGACCAGGCTGCCTCAGTCTCACAGATCTGCTTGCCTCTGCCTCCCAAGTGCTGGGATTAAGTCTGTTTTGACTATTACACTTCTGCTGTGAGATTAGCAATACTTTCTCGTGTGTGTATATGAGCACGTGCATGCAGATACCTGCAAAGACAAGGGGAGGTTGGATCCCTGGAGCTAGAGGGACAGGCAGGTGTGAGCTGTCTGATGTGGGTTCTTTGGAAGAGCCTCAAGGGGTCTTTTTTTTTTTTTTGGTTCTTTTTTTCGGAGCTGGGGACCGAACCCAGGGCCTTGCGCTTCCTAGGTAAGCGCTCTACCACTGAGCTAAATCCCCAGCCCCGCCTCAAGGGGTCTTAATTGCTGAGACCACTCTCTGGACCTAAGCAGACTTATAAAAAAGAAATTGCTTGAAGCAAAATTTTTATATAATTTTTTTAAAGATTTATTTACTTTTATGCATATAAGTACACTGTAGCTGTCTTCAGAAACACCAGAAAAGGGCATCAGATCCCATTACAAATGGTTGTGAGCTACCATGTGGTTGCTGGGAATTGAACTCAGGACCTCTGGAAGAGCAGTCAGTGCTCTTAACCACTGAGCCATCTCTCCAGCTCTTGAAGCATATTATTATATTGATGGAAAATTAACTAACATACCTTCATGTCAAGACCAAACAAAGATACTGCAAAAACACAAAATTACTAATGTACCTCATGAACACAGAAGGAAATAAAGGCCAATAAAATATTAGCAAATGCAACTTAACAGCATATACTAAATATAAAGTCTGTATTCTACCCTGTATGCCTATACATGCACCACAGCTAAGTAGGCTTTATATCAGATATACAATTTCAGTATTTGAAAAGCAATCATTGTAAGTTACTGTGATAGTTGACAACATTGAACTTGTGTGTGTAACTGAGGCCGAAAGTTCATGTTTCCTCATAATCGATTTTGAAGTTGGTTTATGCCTGTAAACCCAGAACTTGGATGACGGAGGCAGGAGACTCGAGAGCTCAAGGTCATTTTAGCTACAGAGCAAATTCAAGGCCCAATGAGCTTGACAAGACTCTTTCTAAAAAAGAAACAACAAACCCATGAAACTACAGGGAAAAAAAAAAGTCCATAGAAAATGCTTGTCTTGTGCCAGGAAGGATGGCACATCCCTGTAATCCCAGCCCTCAGAGGCAGAGGCTGGGGGATGTCTGAATTCAAGGTCAGCCTGTTCTACAGAGTGAGTTCCAGGACAGCCAGCGTTATACAGAGGAACCCTGTCTTTGAAAAGCAAGAAAACAAAAGAAAAAAAGAAAGAAAAAAAAATTAAAAGCTAATGCTTGTCTTTAATGAAATATTAATATTTTATCTTTGAAATTTTTTTCACAACATAGCTACTGTGTAAGATATTTGACCCTGCAAACGCCGATACACATCTATGAACATACCATACTGAGAATATTCATCACTCAGGAGAGTTACAGAGCTCTATTAGATTCCTCTCTTGATGTTTCCCTTAACTGTGTCATTGTATCATGGGTTGTCTCCATCTGGAACGTGGGCGGTTACTCTTCATTTGCTTGACAAATATATCTAGACATATGGAAATCATTCTCGTATCTGTATGAGAAGACTGACGAACCGCGGCTACTGTACCTATAATCTGAGCTTGAATATATTCGGTGCAGTATATTTGTGTACACGTGGATGGTCTTGCTTTGTCTCAATTTTCGATAATACAGGACGTACGCAGCGAAGCTTGACGCACTTGGGATTCAAAATTAATTCTTTCCATCATGACTTGGCCGGAGTACAAATGTTAGCTACAAGCACTGTGGTTTTGCTTTTTTTTTTTCCCCTTAAAGATTATTTTTATGTGCTTTAGTACATGAATGTACGAAGGTGCCAGATCCCCTGTAATGGGAGTTATAGACAGTTGTGGGCTGCCACGTGGGTGTTGGAATTGAACCTGGGTCCTCTGGAAGAACAGCCATTGTTCTTAACCACTGAACCATCTCTCTAGCTCCCATGTGTAGGCGTAATGTTACTGTGCATTGTGTAAAGACACGATGTTTATTCAAATGGTCTGTGTCCCCATATCTGGTTGCAATCCTTAGTCTGGGAATCTTCTTTCTCAATGTTATATAAACATTGCTCCCCAATTATTACTTGATTGGTCAGTAGAGCTAGCTGATCAGCCAATGACTGAGCAGGGAAGAGAATAGGGGAGGACTTCCTCCTGGGGGGGGGGCAGAAGAGACAGGAAGTGGGGGTTTGCCACAAGGACAGAGTCGAGGAGAGACCATTGTAGAAATACCTGAACCAGAGAAAGCCATAAAATGCAAGGATCACGAGGAACTTGGCTGGAGGTAGCCATGTTAGGTTAGCATAGAGGATTAGAGTAGAGTAATACTGCTCAGTTGTTGTGCCCTTAAAGCTTGTTACGAATCTCAATTATTTGGGAGCTATCTAGGATAAGAAGAAAACTGCAACACACACACACACACACACACACACACACACACACACACACACGCACGCATACACATGCGTGCGTGCCAGATCTCATCATAGATGGTTGTGAGCTACCATGTGGTTTCTGAGAATCGAACTCAGGACCTCTGGAAGAGCAGTCAGTGCTCTTAACGTCTGAGCCATCTCTCCAGCTGGGATTTGCTTCCCCCACCCCATGGTTTTACTTTTTAATTTTGGGTTTAATTCATCGAGAAACTCAAAGATCTGGGAGAAGGAAAAATAATTTTGCCTGCATGTATGCCTAAGCCTGGTGCTGGCAGAAGGCAAAAGACAGCACTGCATCCCCTGGAGCAGACTGCTGGGGATTGATCCTGGTCCATTGGAAGAATAGTTAGTACTCGTAACCGGTGAGTCATTTCTCTAGCCCTAGAGGAAAAATGCCTTAAGAAAGGAAGAAAAGGGGACTAGAGTACATGTGGCATGAAACAAGAAGGTCTCTGGGGAAGGAAGGGTCCAGCAGGAGTGGGGTGGAGGGCCTGGGGTGGTGAAGGAGAACTGACAAGATCGAAGACCTGCTGTGTGCATGCCTGTGGTCTTGTATTTGGGGAATAGAGGCAGGTTAATCGGGAATTCAAGGCCAGTCTCAGCTATATAGTGAGTTTAAGAGCAGCCTGGACTACACAAGATCTTGTCTCAAAACAAAAGAAACTTAAACAAGCAACCCCCATCCCTACCACAAGAAAACCAAGAACAGGACTGGAGCTCAGTTGAAAGAAAGCGCTTACCTAGGAAGCGCAAGGCCCTGGGTTTGGTCCCCAGCTCCGAAAAAAAGAACCAAAAAAAAAAAAAAAAAAAAAAGCAGGTATCTGCAATCCCAGCATTTCCATGGGAGACAGAAGAATTTCCTAGAAGTTCATGGGTCAGGCAGGTAGGCACAAGTAAAGAGAGAACCGCCAGTCTTGTCCTCTGACCTCTCACAGGTGAGCCTGGACTCACACATCTGTCTCTGTCTCTGTCTCTCTCCTTTATCTCTGTCTCTGTCTCTCTATCTCTGTCTCTGTCTCTCTCTCTCTGTCTATCTCTCTGTCTCTCCGTCTCTTTCTCTCTCACACACATACATCCACACCCACCCATACACACACACACACACACACACACACACACACACACACACACACACTGAAAGACCCCCGGAGTGGGGAGACCCTCACTCAAGTCTCGGGATGACGCAACCCCCCAAGAACTCACACAAGACCGTCCTTGTTGTAATCACATGAGGTTTATCGATAGCAACCAGTGCACTGGGGTCGAGACTCGTATCCCACGAAGGGGCAGTGGAGTTCGACCCCGAGAGGCTGGGAGAAGAGGTATTTAAAAGGAGAAACCACAACCCGAGGGGGCAGGGATGGCGTCATAGAATAACAGTGAAAAATCACAAGGAAGAACTCTGTCTGTTTCCTAGGAGAAGCTGTCTCCTACTTCTCAGATTGTTTAACTTCATGGTCCGCTAGTTCCTAGAAGTTGTTTCCTGCTTCTCAAGATTGTTCTCTAAGATTTATGGTCAGCTAGTTTCTGGGAGAAAGCTGTTGAGCTGGCCAATGTAATTATCCATTCTATAGCCCTAGGAGAGGCTTCTTGGAACATACAATTCTGGGGCCTAACCTGTTTGTTTGTTTGTTTGTTTTTTCTGCTCTAAACTTTGTGTGTAGGGGGGCAACTTTAAAACTTTTATCTTTCAACACAGACTGAGACTGAATGGGGGAGACAGAGGCAAAGCGTAGATAGATCCACACTTTTGATCCCAGCACTTTAGAGACAGAGGTAGGTGGGTCTCTGAGTTTTGGGTCTTCCTGCTCTATGTAGCAAGTTCCAAGTCAGGCAGGGCTACCCAGTGAAACTCTGTTAAACAAAACAAAAGAAAACAAAACAAACAAGGGGCTGAAGAGATGGCTCAGTGGTTAAGAACACTGGCTGCTCTTCCAGAGGTCCTGGGTTCAATTTCCAGTACCTACATGGTGATTCACAAGTATCTATGACTGTAGGTTCATGGGAGGCCCTTTTGGTGTGCTGCGGTTGTATATGTAGAGAAAACACCCTTATACCCTGAGGGGAAGATAGAGGGGAGGATATGTTTTTGTGAGATATGGAGGAAGGGTGTGCCTCCATGGATGGTATTGTAGAAAATAGAGTTTATTCAGGACATGGGGAGGGGAGTTGGGAGGGAAATAGAGGCAGAGAGAGAGAGAGAGAGAGAGAGAGAGAGAGAGAGAGAGAGAGAGGAGAAGTAAAGGAGCAGAGTAGAGGCCATCCATGAGCACATGGAGAGAGAAGGGGGAAGGGAATGAGGGAGTGGAGAAGGGAATGGAGAGAGGGAGGAAGGGGTGAGGAGACAGAGCAGGGGCAGGAAGGAAAGAGTAAGAATAAGAGAGAGATAAGAGAGAGGAGGGGGTTGGGGTTGGGGATTTAGCTCAGAGGTAGAGCGCTTGCCTAGGAAGCGCAAGGCCCTGGGTTCGGTCCCCAGCTCCGAAAAAAAGAATCAAAAAAAAAAAAAAAAAAAAAAAAAGAGAGAGAGGAGGGGGCAAGCAGCCCCTTCGGGCATACCTGGCTATTGCCAGGTAACTGTGGGGTGCAGCTTAGACAAAATGCTAACATACGCAAATAAATCTTTAAAAACCATGAAGCAAAACAACAAAAACCAAAGCAACCCCCTTAAATAAAAAACAAGGCAACAGCAAAATCCAATTAAACACCAACAACACAAGACGAGGAGCTCCCGAGGAATTATACCTAAGGTTGACTCACAGTTTCTTTTTCTCTTTTTAAAAGATTTATTTATTTATTTCATGGATCTGAGTACACTGTCACCGTCTTCAGGCACACCAGAAGAGGGCATTGGATCCCATTACAGATGGTTGTGAGCCACCACGTGGTTGCTGGGAATTGAACCCAGGACCTCTGGAAGAGCAGTCAGTGCTCTTAACCTCTGAGCCATCTCTCCAGCCCTGACTCACAGTTTCTATACAGTCATGTCCACCTGATGTACACACATGCCCCCCCCCCATGAAGTATGTATGAACATGTCAAAAGGAAACCCATTACTTTGCATTCTAATCTTATTTTCTTATATATTTTTATAACTTTTTTTTATAAAGATTTATTTATTTCATGTATGTGGGTACATTGTCACTGACTTCAGACACACCAGAAGAGGGTGGCAGATCCCATTACAGATGGTTGTGAGCCACCACGTGGTTGCTGGATATTGAATTTAGAACTTCTGGAAGAGTCTTAACCATTGAGCCATCTCTCCAGATCCACTCATGCTAATTTAAAAAAAATCCTAAATAAATAAATAAATAAATAAAAGTCTAAACAAACCAAAACTCCCACAAAGAAAAAGAAACACCACAAAGTCAGCAGAACACAGCTTTTCTTCAGGGCTGGTCAGTGTTTGATACTGTAACTGCAAATAGTGCTTCTCATTCAGAAAGTTGGAATCTTGGTTCAGTCAAAGATTCTTTTTTTTTTTTTTCAGAGCTGGGGACCGAACCCAGGGCCTTGCGCTTGCTAGGCAAGTGCTCTACCACTGAGCTAAATCCCCAACCCCTGCCCAAGCCTTTCATAAGCCTGCCCCACCTCTGCCTTGCCCCTCCCCCCTTTTTTCCCACTCCTATTTTCAATTCTATTAGGCTTATCACCTCTAGGAAGTGTCCATGTCAAGTGGTGCTGAGTTTATTTCCCCTTGACTTCCTCAACAGATATTCTCTCACGTTTTTGCTTCCTACATTCTATTTATAGAGGCTCATTCTCAGCCACTTCAAAGCTGGTGTTTGCCTTGTCAGTAACAGCAGCTGGTCTGTATTGGTTGTCTGTCAACTCATTAAGAGCCAAAGAAAGTCGCTTGAAAACACTCCCCTTGTTTGGAACTTGACTATTGATGTTTCCCCCTTGTGCCTTCGATTCTCCGAGAAGCTGTTTCCTTTGAAAGACTGATAATGGTCGATGTTTGCTTTCTCTGGACACATTTCTTCAGCGGCTGCAATCAAGTTGATTTAATTAAGCTCAGTCCTGGTAACAGCTTCCTTGTTTGGTTAGCACATGAACAAGTTGGAAATTCGTTTTCTTTGCAATCCCGTCGTCACGTTTTAGTTTTGGGAAAAAAATTCTGCTGTGATGAGGTCTGCCCACTGAACGTTCCCAACCTTTGTGCTCTCTGCTTTTCCCTGAGCTGGAAAGATGGTGGTTTGCTCCATCTATTAATACTGATTTATCTTTGTGTCTTTAAATCTCACCGTTAATTACTTTATATGTATGGATGTTTTGCCTGCATGTGTGTCTGTATATGACGTGCATGCAGTGCCCTTGGAGGCTAGAAGAGGGTGATGGATTGGAGTTATGGATGGTGGTGAGTCACCAGGTGGGTGCTGGGAATTGAACACAGGTCCTTTGGAAAAGCAGTCAGCGCTCTTAACCATGGAGCCGTCTCTCCAGCCCTGTACCTTGGTTTCTTGGTTTGTGACTATGATAAAATCTCTGACAAAAGCCACTTGAAGAGGTTAGTTTGGCTCCGGGTTCAAGGCACAGAGGAATAAGAGGCTGGAGCTGCTGGCTGAACTGCATCTAAAATCAAGTGAAGCCTCTTGTCACTGCACTGCGTCCAAAACCAAGACATAACGAATCAAGGCGTGTCAATGCTCAGTTCCCTTCTCTCAGTAACACACTCAGGGATCCCACACCTAGGGAATGGTCCTGTCCTAAATTGAGACAGCATCCAGAGATCCATCTCCCAGGTGATTCTAGATTCTGTTAAGCTGACAATTAACTTTCACATTGATAGGTCGTGATGGTTAAAGAAACCCCCATTTCATGCTAGGTATCCATCTTGGTACCCACTAGCGGTTTGTCTCTGACTCCAGTCCCTGAAGGATAAGTTCCCAGTAACGTGACTCGGTGACCCCTCCCCCGAGAATGTACAGCTGTGGCCATCAATTTGTTATCTGACTAACTGTTTCTTTTTTGCTTCTGCAACTTGCTTACCCAGATACCCAAAGATTGTTTTGAGTTGCCGTAACACTTAAACTTGGCAGAACAGAGCAGTTTTTACTCACTTGCATAGATACTGAAGGTCTTCTTGTGGTTTTCCCCTTTGAAAATCCTTCCCCGTACCCCCTTCTCACGACAATCTCAAATTTGGCTCAGTAATAATTGATTTAAGTCTATTTTCTTTTCCCAGAGGTCCCAACCTCTGCAACAATATAAAGTTTTCTTTCTTTCCTTCTTTCCTTCTTTCTTTCTTTCTTTCCTTCTTTCTTTCTTTCTTTCTTTCTTTCTTTCTTTCTTTTGAAATGGAGGCAGGGGCATAGTTCTCAGTAAACTTGACAAGCCTTAAGCCTACAACCTTCTTTTTTTTTTTAATTCATCATTCCATTCGTTTACACCTCAAATGATATCCCACTTCCCAGTTACCCCCTCCACAAACCCACAACCTTCATTTATTGAAAAAGTAATTTTTATTTTTTGTGCATTGGTATCTTGCCTTCACATTTGCCCGTGCTAGGGTGTCAGATCCCCTGGAACCGGAGTTGCAGACAGTTGCGAACTGCCATGTGGGTGCTGGGAATGGAACCCAGGTCCTCTGAAAGAACACCTAGTGCTCCTAACCACTAAGCCATCTCTCCTGCCCCAAGAACTTTCTTTCCTTAGCCTCCCGAATGCTGGCATTGCAGGCACACACCACCAGGGCTGATTGATCCTGAATTCCTTTACTCTAGTGGCAGTATCTTATAAGCATGACTATCTTGTCTTGGTTTGCTTTTGGTTGAGACACGGTCTCACTGTGTACACCAGGCTGGCCTCGAACTTGTAGAGGACCTACTTGCTCTGCCTCCTGAGTGCTGGAAACAGAGGCGTGCACCGTCACGCCCGCCTCTTCTTGGTTTTCAGTAGTGAGTATGCACCTGTAAGAATGAACAGGTCCCAGCCTGGCCATAGGCAGTAGCCGTGGCAAGGGAAGAGAGTGACCTGTGTGGGCTGTCTCAACTATTTAACCCTGTCACGGCAGCGGAAGCATCACTATGGATTGTATAGGACACTGATTTATGGCACGGCTGGGATACTACCCTGTCCGAAAACCCTGCTGCTGAGGTCAAAGTCTGACATTACTGGAAAGCCCTGAGCTTGGTGCAAAATGGTGGACTCCCTTTGTCAGCAGCGTTTCCTCTCCTCTACCTGGGGGATACTGGACCCCACACCGGAGATTCCCAGCATGCCTCACCATGCTAATGAGGCATCTCAGTGTCTTAGTCTTCAGCAGATGACCTTGCCCACCCTGGATATTCCTACCCACTTCCCTAAAACTATATAAGCCTTGATTCATCTGGAATAAATGTCTCTCTAGTCTATTACCTGAATTTGTACCTCCTGAATATTTTAGCATGACAATCATCCTATAAAACTTTATGAACACAGAAAATTTGGATTTTCTTTTTCTTTTTCGTGGTCCTGAGGAATGAACCCAGGGTCTCACACATGATATGCAAGCACACGGCTACTGAGCTATATATTCAGATCTTTCATTTTTTATTTTGAGACATAGCCTCATGAAGTTGCCCAAACTGGCCTTGAACTCACCATGTGGCCCAACTGTCACCGACACTATTCTGTGGCCCAGGCCCTGGGTTTGTGATATACCTGGTTTGAATCTCCCAAGCGGCTGGGATTATCAGTCTGTCCTACTAGCTCATTTATGCTTTATGAAATACTACTGTTCTTTTGTGGCTTTCTAGCCACTGAAAAAATGTAAAAGCTAGTCTTCCTAGGATGTGTAGGATTAGGCTGTGGGTTAGATTTGATTTGTGGGCTGTAGCATGTCAGCCCAGGTTCTAGTCAGTGACTATCATGTGGTGTTCAGTGATGAATGGAATGTAGGTGTTTAGGAGCTAATGTGTGAAAACAGAAGTGGGTCTGTGGCCTTTCGTTCCTGTTATCTGCTGTGGGCTCTGATCTTCTATCAAAGTCCCTGCAATTTCAAACTTGGTTTGCTAGAAGGCTTCAGATTCTAGGGGAGGACGGTGCACATCAGAGACAAGAGCAAGGATACCATTAAACTTAAAATTATGCTACCATCTGGAAACATCAGCCTCCATTTTACCAAGATGTGCAAGTAATGAAAAAACACCCCCATGCCAGCAGGGAAAACGAGCCTTGAACCTGACGGGAAGATGACCTACTGCAAGATGTCTTGGTGTCAAACTTCCCAGTGCAATGGCAATTATGGCCTGAAAGTTACAAGCCAAGAACAAGAGGCAAGAGTCAAGACCACCACCTCTCCTATAGGCAGATACCTTGGCCAGCAAGAGAAGCCAGCAGTGGGAAAGGGAGTATAGAAAAGGTACTGGGTAGAGGGGGTAGGAAGCATAATGGACTCACAGCAAACTGTGGCACTCACAGTGGCAGTGGGAACTTTAGTTTGTCCCTCTGAGACAAGACCTTTTTGGACCCAAGGTTTCATATAGTTCATCCTGTTTGACAGTGACCAAGAACCCCAAGAGCTGGGATTACAGGTACGTGCCCCATACTTAGCCAAAGAAGCCATTTTTTTCATGTGTGTGTGTGTGCATGCTCTAATGCATTACATGTGTACACATACGTATTTGTGTCTGTGGAAGTGTTGGTAGGCAATTTTTGGTATGATTCCTCAGCTGATACCCACTTTCTTTTTTATTTTGATACAAGAGGTCTCCTTGCCTGGAACTCATGGAGTAGACTAGGCTGACTGGTTAGAATACTCAGGTGTCCTTCTGTCTCCTCTTTCTCTGCAGCCCTGGGCTTACAAACACGTGCTTCTGAGCCCAGTTATTTTATGCAGGTTCTAGGGGTCACATCTTACACAGCCATCACTTTGATATTTGAACTCTCTTCCAAGCCCAAAGATGCTATTAACATTTATTCTTATTTTCTGTGTATAAGTATTTGCCTAGACACATGTGTAGAGGTCATGGAATCTGGAAGAGATCGTCGGGTTCTTTGGAACAGTTTTGAGCCACTGTGTGGATCCTGAACCCAGGTCCCCTGGAGCATCACCCAGGGCTCTTTTTTTTCTTTTTCTTTTTTTCGGAGCTGGGGACCAAACCCAGGGCAAGCACTCTACCACTGAGCTAAATCCCCAACTCCCACCCAGGGCTCTTAACTGTTGAGCTATATTTTTTCAGCCCCCAAAGAAGCTTTCTGAAGGAGTAAAAACATAATGTGGGAAGCAGTAGATTTGAATGGTAAAAAGAAATGGGTTCTAAGGATTTGTATGTGGGTGTATCAGACCCTCCTGTCACAACCAGTGACACATGGTGTAGGTGCTGAGAATGTTGGTTGGTGACAGCCATCCTGGTGCTTGTGTCATAGGCACCCTTATGATGTCATCACTTTTTCCTATCTACTCTCTCTGCTGGGTCAGAGCTGGGAGAGCAGACCGGAGGGTGATGGGAACATCTAGCCCCTAACCATGGGTAATTCATAGAATACAGATCTGAGGGGGGTTTACCCATGCATGCCTAACTCAGGGGTTTGAATGTTTTCTAAGAGATTGATTTATCCAGGAATGTTTGACCACAGCCCACGTGAAGCGTGCGGCCCAAGATAAAGTTGTAAAGGTCCTTAAAATGTTACAAGGTTAATATGTGTGATTGATTTTGTTTTGTAACTCAATTAATTGTGTTTTTTTGTTTGTTTGTTTTTCGTGTGTGAACTTAGTAGGTGGCAATGTCTAAAGGTTGAATACGCTTGATAGGGTATGGTAAATTTCTCCTAGTTACCACAGGAGGGGATTTATAACAAAGGCCATAATTAACTGGGTGGAGTGTCCCCACAGTTTTAATCCCAGCACTTGGAGAGGCAGAGGCAGGCAGATCTCTGTGAGTTCAAGACCAGTCTGTTACTGGACAGCCAGAGTTGCAAACTGAGACCCTGTCTCAAACAAACAAACAAACAAACAAACAAACAAATGCAGGCTGGAAGCTGAGTCAGGCTGGAAGCTGAGTCTTGTTCACTTGGCACCAGGGAAAACATTCTTATCTTCTTTCCTACTTTCTTCCCAATACGGAAAGAGAGTTTTAAATTATCACAATTATCAGACAGGTACATGTCCAGAAACTCAGATGTCAGGTTGATGTATTCATGCCGATTAACCGGCATGTACCACAAACTGGTCAATTTAGCTGGTCTCCTGGGTGCATCTGTGGCTCTGCCTGCTTCTCCAGCTCTGAACTTCCTAGTTAGAGGCTCAGGATTCCTGTCTGGCTCACCCTGAACTCCCTAAGTGTCCTAAGTGGTCTGTTCTCTTTTGCAAGGCCCAGAAGAGACTACCGCCTTGACCGAAAAATCTGCAGCTGTGCGCATCCAAGCATGGTGGCGTGGCACGTTGCTGCGGCGCTCATTGCTGCACGCTGCCCTCAACGCGTGGATCATTCAGTGTTGGTGGAGAAAGACAATGATGACGATGCAAGGGAAGAAACGGCGGATGGCTCTGGAGTTATATGTTCGAAAAACTTGGGCAATAGTTAAACTGCAGTCCTGTTTCAGAATGTGGCATATACGCCAACGATATTGTCGTTTGCTGAATGCTGTTCGCATCATCCAGGTTTATTGGCGTTGGCATAGTTGTCACACTCGTGGCTTTATTCGGGGCAACTATGAAATCAAAGAAAACCGACTGAATATTCAACTTGAAATTTCCCTGGGCTCACAGGCTTGTAAGGTGGAACAATGCATAACCCTACCAATAAAAGAGTGATCAGGTCTGCTACACCCATATTCTTTGTCTCTTATCAAAAGGATTTCCAAGTCACTATTAGGACCAACATGGCTCTAACCTTACTCTTGCCTGGCAAATCAGCTCTGAGGAAACACGACTGAGAAGGAGCCTCAGTGCTAAATAAGGATCTGGGATGGATTAGCAATGTTTGCCAAGGGGAGGGGCGCTAAGATTAAGATTTCACGGTTGCCAGGTATCGGTCAGTTCCAGGGAGAACAGTAAATGGTGTCCCTTGGCAATGCAACACGGAAGCCAGTATTTTGGGGTTTCGTGTTTATTACAAATTTTTAAGATGTATTTTAAAAATCACGGTGAAAGCATGATATGAACTCACCATTTTATAGGAGGTTGAAAGGTGCTTATCGAGCGATTGTCACTGACCATCAAGAAACTTGTCTTCATTGTGTTTTCATCTTGCAGAGCTGACCTCCTTCCACCCGTTAAACAGTAACTCTTTGATTAATTCCTTCGACTGTTCAAATGAGTGACTCTGTCATCCCCCCCTTTAGAGAACCCAGAGATCTCATATAATATCAATGATGTGGTGACTGGCTTATTTCACTTCAAGTCCATGCTGTAGCCCGTGTTAGGTTTATAGCCCAGAGAATGCACACCCCGCCTGGTGTTCATCTGTTGATTGATGTGTGTCCTTCTGCCTTTTGGTTATTTGAACAATGTGGCTTTGGACCCAGATGGCCAAATAGCCTTTTTCTTTCTTTCTTTTTTTTTTTTTTTTTTTTGGTTCTTTTTTTCAGAGCTGGGGATCGAACCCAGGGCCTTGCGCTTCCTAGGTAAGCGCTCTACCACTGAGCTAAATCCCCAACCCAACCTTTTTCTTTCTTAAAAAACAAAACAAGGGCGGGTTAGGGATTTAGCTCAGTGGTAGAGCGCTTGCCTAGCAAACGCAAGGTCCTGGGTTCCGTCCCCAGCTCTGAAAAAAAGAAAAGGGAAAACAAAACAAAATAAAACAAAAGAAACCCAAATCTGTGTGTCTGCCTTATGCAAGTATGCATGTGTGTGCTTGTGTGGTATAGTAAATGATGTATACATGTGTGTGTGGTGTATGCATGTGTGGAAGTGTGTGCATGGTTTATGAATGAGTGTTGCGTGTATGTGTGTGGTGTCTGTGTGTGTGTGTCTGTGTGTGTTGCGTGTATGTGGCATGCATGTGTGTGTAGTGTTTGCATGCACGTGTGTATCCTCATACACATGCACACAGGTTAACGTTAAACTCACTATGTAGTCAAGGGTGAATTTGAACCTCGGAACCTCTTTCCATCTCTCCAGTGTTAGGATCATAGGTGAACTCACCACATCTAGTTGTGAGTTTGTTTGCTTTTTGAAAACAAGTCTTGCCATGTAGCTGGTCTTGAACTGGGGTCCCCTTGGTAGTAGCTAAATGTTCCTTGGTGTGCACACAAAGGAAAGGAAAACTTACATCCCTATAAAACCCTGAGCATGTGTGTATTACAGACGCTTTACTCATAATTGCCCAAATCTGCGAATATCTGAGCTACCCTGAAGCACAGGAGGGGTTGCATAAACTGTAATTGTTAAGGCCTAGGTAGAATAGTAAGGTTTTGGTAACAGTTACCTGGCTAGTCTACCATTATAAGGACACGTTCTCATGTTTCTGCTGTTACTAGGAAACTTTCTAATGCCAAGTTGATTACGTACTCTTATGTTCTATGCCCTTGTAAACCAATCATGACAGAAGTCATTAGAATTGTTTTGCATAGTTACCCACGATAAGCTTGCCCCCAAACCAACCACCCAACAGTGGTTCCTGCAGCTGTGTATAATTTTTTATGGTATAAGCTGCCTCAGATGGACCGCAGCATAAGAGAGACACCTGCCCCAATCAATATAAGAAGCTATTTGGAATAAGACTTCCATTTTGAGTAGTGGTCCAGTAAAATTTAAATTCTCTGGAAACTGACATCCTACTTGGCAGAAAGAGATATGTACGTGGGTAACCGATATCCTGATTGGCAAGTTAGGACATGAATATTAGACAGGGCAAATCCCCTGCCACAGTCGAATACCCCAACCAATGGGAGCAGGACAAACGTACAAGAAAGACATGTTCCTAAGGTAATCTCCTATCCCTAAATCTTGATTGGTGAAACAACTTGGCACAGATGTTTGTGGATTTGGGGCCTAAAATCCCTGTAGGATCTTAACTTGGGGGTCATGGTTTGGTTCCTGAATCTGGACCATGGCCCTGGTTGACCAGTCCTGTGGCGTATGCACAATAAACCATCCCTTTCTGACTGAGATCGGTGGTCGTGTGGTCTGTGAGGCAATTCCTGGACCCCAACGGTAGTATGTCCCTCAAATGGTGTATTTGCTGGTATTAAAGGGAGTGCTGGTATTAAAGCCATGATAACATATGAAAAACCTTGCATGCATACTACTCAAGGCAGGAAACCAACCTGAAAGGCTACATACCGCGCACTTTCAGCTAAGTAGCATTCTGGGGAAAAACCAACACACACACACTATGGAGAAAGCAAATAAATGTCAGTGACTAGCTGGCTTTTTAGGGGTTGAGGAGGGAGGAGTATGTGGCCCAGACTGGATTTGAACTTGCAATCCTCTAGCCTCTGAGTGTTGGAATTATAAGCGAGCACACAGGAATTTTTAAAAAAGGAACTTAAACTATCATTCATGGTGAGTCATGGCAAATCCGAGAGCACGCAGTAATAGGAGGCACATACTTTGGGTGAGATTGGTGTTAGCTTGTGGGCTTATTAAACAAATGGGCTGTTTTGGCTGGGGATGCTGGTAATGAGAGAGGCTAGGAGTGTCTGGGGACAGGGATGGAGCGGGGAGTCTCTGTACTGCCGATTTATTGTGAACTTAAAACGACGACAAACACTTAGGTGGCTCAGTGGATAAAAGTGCCTGTCACCGAGCCAGATGACCTGACCTGGATAGCGGTGAATTAAACCTGCATCTCAGGTGAACGTCATCTCTGTTTTCCTCTCATTTCCCTCGTGAACCTTCACTGATTGTGCTATACTTTGGTGTTTTATATCACTGCTTAAGAATTTCAGTATATAGATTTGATTTACTATATCAAGTGATTATCCAAATTTGATTTCCCCTTTTTTCCTTCTCCCTTCCCCGTTTCTCTCTCTCTCCCTCCCTTCTCCCCTTCCTTCCCCCCTCTTCCTTTCTATATAGGGAATCAGGGGCAGGCACCACCATGTCTTGTTTCATATGCGAGCTGGCCTTGACGGAAGCAGCCCACTTTCGACATCTGTGTCTTTGGGTGGGTTCTCCTTTGTGTTTGGATCCTCAGATCTGTCATCTCAATCTGTAAATACGAGCAGTTTTGTTTTCTCTTGTCCTGTCCTGTCTGTCTGCCATTTCTTTCTTTCTACTGACTGATTACTTTGGCTAGAATTTCTAGCACGACGTTGAACAGAAGCTTTGAGGGTAGATCTTGTCTCAGTGGAGGTCTTGAGCGGTTGGGGGTGGGGTGGAGTGTGCTGTTACAGTTATGCTAGCTGTAGGGTTCTCATAGATCCCCCTTATCAGATTTCTAAAATGCTTGAGAATTCTTATCATGAGATGTTGAATTTGGCAAGTTCTTCTTCTTTTTTTTTTTTCCGATGAATTTTAGTGTTTATCCTTACTTTCTTGAGTTAAATTTTGTTTGTTCAGGATATAGATGTATTTCTTTTTCTTTTTCCTTTTTTTCGGAGCTGGGGAACGAACCCAGGGTCTTGCGCTTGCTGGGCAAGCGCTCTACCACTGAGCTAAATCCCCAACCCTTGTTCAGGATATAATATCGCTTTGATATATTGTTGGGTTTTTGAGTGTGATGAGACGTTTTATAGCCCAATTATATATGACCCAAGTCCCTAGGGTGCTGGACACTCATGGTCCCCAAGGGCCAATCTGGGACAGTGGCTCTGAGTTTGTGGTCTCATACCAGTGAAGACCACCGACTCGCACACGCGCAGGAGTATGAAAGTCACAAGCAAACTTTATTAGAGTTAAAGAAAAGTAACAAACTGAGGGAAAGTGAGAGGCTTTCAAGACTGGGAGGAGTTTTCACAGAGGTAAACAGCTATTCAACGTCCTGGTTTAGGGGTTTTTATAGGGCTATGGCAGAAACTGGACAAAGGCTGAGGTATAAGCCCTGTGGTTTGTCCTCTGTGCTATCACGGGCAGAGACAATGGAGGCCCCTGTAGTCTGTGAATGTTACCCTGGCCCACCCAAGGAGATCATCATGTGCTGTTCTCCCAGTGAGGCAAGGAACTTACCCTAATGAATAAAGATTTCAGGAGACCAATCACTGGGCGAGGAGTAGGCGGGACCTCCAGGTTGGAGGTGGGAAGAGAGGAGGAGAAAAGGGACTTGAGGCCTAGTGGACGGAGAGAGATTTCGGGGTACAAGATGTAACGAACTAGAGGCCCCCGGTTAGATGGCGTGGTAGTGACCCTCCATGGGAACTTAGCGGGTCAGGTGGAGAGATTTTAGAGCAAAGGGTGAGATGAGAACACGCCGCCGGTGTCATGTGGCCCGCAGGTGCCCCATGTAGGGTGGGATGGTGTGTCCTCATCCTCTTTTTTTATTATTTAATGCACCACCCCAGGAGGGGTGGTGAGGAGTCCTCTTTGTCCATGTCTGACTTTATTACTTGTTGACCTTGACTGTCTGCTGGCCCTTAGACACTGGCTGCCATTAGCACCTCCAACTTCGCAGGTGTCTCAATTGCTATTAATTATGCTAAGCTATTCGTGCTCCTCAAACCTACCAAGAGGCCTGGAGAGATGGTTCAGTGGTTGAGAGCACTCTTCCAGAGGATGTGTTTGACCGGCACCCATATGGTGTGGGATTGGGAGCAGGGTGTGTGTGTGGGTGGTGGGGAGTAGAAGGATGATGGGTGTGGTTGTGGGTAGGGGTGTGGGGTGGGGAGTGGAAGGATGGGTGTGGGTGTGGGTGTGGGTAGGGATGTGGGGTGGGGAGTGGAAGGATGGGTGTGGTTGTGGGTAGGGGTGTGGGGTGGGGAGTGGAAGGATGGGTGTGGTTGTGGGTAGGGGTGTGGGATGGGGATGGGGTTAGAGTGGATGGACTTTCTTTGAAGCTCTCATTTATGTCCACCTATAACTCCAGTTCTGGGGCATCTGATGTCCTCTTCTGGCGTCTCTGGGTACTAGGCATACACATGGTTCCAGAGACATACATGTAGGTAAAATAGTCACCGATACAATCTCACACACACACACACACACACACACACACACACACACACACACACTCCCCAAACAAAAACCTACTAAGAGTTATCTGTATTTGTTCTTAGATAACTTAGATAACTAGATGGTCTGGGTTTTCTTTCCTGAATCGGGGGTATAGGGTGGGATGGGGTTGGGGGTGTGGGTGGGATTGGGGTTGGAGAGTTGGACATGGAGGGTGTGGGATGGGGAGTGGGGTGGGTGGGTGGCGGGGAGTGGCAGGATGGCGGGGATAGGATTGGGGGAGGGTTTAGAGTGAATAGACTTTCTTTGAAGCTCTCATTTAATGTTACAATTAACCACATTGGAAGCAAGGATGTAGCAAAGGACTTTGTGTTCCTGGAACCAGGTGGTTGTGTCCTACCTGGCCCTCTTCAGTGCTCAGGACTCTGCCATTTTAGCTACAGCTTTGTCTTACTTTTAACCCCAGCCTCCATTCTCAAAACCTGTGCGAGCAACTCCAGTTTCCCCATGGCTCTCTCCTCATGCTGTGTGCTGGCAGCTAGTCCCTGGGTTGGGGTTGAAATGCTAGTATTTTCTTGTGGGTTTTGGCATGTAAATTCCTAGGAGTGATTGTGCTCTAGTTCCTTTTTTCACTCTCTTCTCTTGCACCCGCTGGCTTCACCTTGGTGTGAATGCCTGCCTCATAAAAGCTGGTTTCTGTTCTAGTTTCTGGATGGAATTGTATAAGACTGATTTTCAGAATTATTCTACAATGTGTTCATGTGTGAGAGCGCTGGCATTGGTGGAGGCGAGAGATTGACATTAGCTACCTTCCTTAGTCATTCTCCGTTCTTTCTTTCTTTTTTTATTTATTTTTTAAGATTTTATTTTATTGTATATGAGTACACTGTAGCTGTCTTCAGACACACCAGAAGAGGGCATCAGATCTCATTACAGATGGTTGTGAGCCACCATATGGTTGTTGGGGATTGAACTCAGGACCTCAGGAAGAGCAGCTGGTGCTCTTAACCACTGAGCCATCTCTCCAGCCCCCCCCCCCCCCCCGTTCGTTCTTTCTGACCAAGCGTCTCTTTGACTAACCCTCAAATGCATCGAGTTAGCTAGACCAGTGGCTTGTAAGCCTCAGGGCTCCTCCTGCTTCTGCCTTTCTGCTGGGATACAGGTTTGTCCTCCCATGTCTACCTCTGTTTACATGGGTGCTGGAATTATCCTCAGGCAAGTACTTTACTGGATGAACCATTTTCTCAAAATTTTTTTGAGACTGTATCTCTATGTAGTCTTATCCCGGAAGTCCCTCTGTAGACCAGGCTGGCCTTGAACTCACAGAGATCCACCTTTCTCTGCCTCCCCAGTGCTGGGAATAGGGGTGTGTTCTGTTGCTGTCAAAGGAAGACAGGAAGACCAACATTCCTTTCTCCATGCTACCCATATATCCTGGGACTTTTTTGGCTCTCACAGCCACCACCAGTAACAACATCAAACCCTGCATAGCTTGTTCAATCGGTATTGGTAGTTCCCATTTATCCCTGGGACAAGTTCCTAACATTTTGGAGTATAACTACTACATGCGGGCAATTGCCTCTAAGTAACCAACTCTAACAAAACAGACCTTAGTCTTCCTTCAAGTCAAGTGTCTTTTAAAAAGAGTCTGTTTTTAAATACGTGCAGATGTGTGAGCCTGTGCGTGGATATGCACATGTGCGAGTGTGTGCACATGTGGAATTGAGAGCCATTGGACCTCCTGGAGCTGGATTCACAGGCATTTTGGAGGCAGCAGATGTGGGCTCTAGGATCTGAATTTGGGTCCTCTGCAAGGGCAGTGTATGTCCTTAACTGCCAAGCCATCTCTCTAGCCCAAGAGCCTCATTTAAACTTCTCATGAGGGGATGGATTGAAGGGAAAGGAGGGGAAACACAGGGAAACAGTACCGTCATGTCTTTCTCTGAGGAGAAGCGAAGAGCTAGGACAGACGTGAAAAGTAGTGTGAAGTCCTGTGTCTGTGTCTTTGTGTGTGGTGCTCTTCAAGGCCAGGGGCGTTGGATCTGGATCTGGAGTGACAGGTGGTTGTGAGCAGCCTGACCTGGGTTCGAGGACCCCGTTGTGGGACCTCTGAAGTTTTTTTTTTTTTTGTTCTTTTTTTTCGGAGCTAGGGACCAAACCCAGGGCCTTGCGCTTCCTAGGTAAGCGCTCTACCACTGAGCTAAATCCCCAGCCCCACCTCTGAAGCTTTTAACGGCTGAGCTGTCTCTCTGGCCACCCCTCTCCCCCATCTAGTTTCTGAGGCAGGGTTTTACTATGTAGGCTAGGCTGGCCTTGAACTCTCAGAGATCTGCCAGCCTCTGCCTTCAGGGTGCTGAGGTTAAAGGTGGGCATCATCTTATCCAGCTTGAAGGAAGCATTTTTTTTTATTTATTTTTTAAGATTTTATTTTATTGTATATGAGTACACTGTAGCTGCCTTCAGACACACCAGAAGAGGGCATCAGATCTCATTACAGATGGTTGTGAGCCACCATGTGGTTGCTGGGATTTGAACTCAGGACCTCAGGAAGAGCAGTCGGTGCTCTTAACCACTGAGCCATCTCTCCAGCCCCCTGAAGGAAGCATTTTTAAAGGCAGGAGAGGAAGATATTGATCATCTGGACAGTAAGACTCTATATACAGGGTCAGGAATGTTGAGAAGGTAGGAGAGTAACCAGAGGGTTGGCTTGTGAGTGGGACAAAGACCTTTATTTCACTGAGAGAAATCAGTGGGTGCAGGGGCAGGGAGAGCTGGGCTGGAGAATGAGGTGATAAGAAATTGGAGATCTAATATATTCCTGTTTCTTCAATCAAGCACAGGGGAGAAGAAGTAAAATTAGGTATTTGGAAAGGTTTTAGATTATTCAACTCATAAAATGGAAATGCAAACATGAGAGAAAATTTGAGGACTGTTCAGTCGTGATACACATAATCTTGAGTCTAGACAGTTTTCCTCAAACCCCACTCCACTAGACTGCGGCAAGGGAGCAGCTAGGGTAGGCAGGTTCAGCCCACATGAGACAGGAAAAGAAGAAGCCAAACTGTTCAGAGAACATAATAAAGCACAGAAATCTGAACTGGTAAAAAGAAGGCACCACAGGAGCAATGGGCTGGAAAACTAGCAGAATCTACAGAGAGAAGATCTTAATACATCAGAAGAAACCCCTGGTCTCTTCACCCTTGGTTATCAAGAAGCTGCACTGGAAGAAAAGGAGGAAGTAACCAGAGACAAGGCCCTGGGAAAAGCAATTTGAGCAGCAGTACAAGACTGGGGATAACTGTGTCTAGTGCCTCACTCTTCAATCCAGTAGACATTAGCCATGACGCAGCGATTTAAACTTAAAGAGCACTGACTGCTCTTCCAGAGGTCCTGAGTTCAATTCCCAGCAACCACATGGTAGCTCACAACCTTCTGTAATGGGATCTGATGCCCTCTTCTGGTGTGTCTAAAGAGAAGGGTACTCATATACATTATATATATGTATATATATTTATAAAACTCATTTACATAATTTATATTTCTAGGGATATTTCTAGGGATTTTTTTCATACCAGACAGAGCAACTAAAGAAAGTTCTACAAAATAGAGCTATTTTAGTATGACCATGGGGGCAGAATTAAAGAGCTTGGGAGGGTTGTTTGAGGGTAGGGTAGGGGGAGGAAGTGATGTCAGAGAGAATTCTGTTTGGGTAAGAGGATGATGAGGAAAGAACTGGGGCTGTGAGTGTCTTCCCCGATTGTTCTTGGGGTCATCTTGCCTGTCGACACGCCCTGCCTATCACTAAGGCTGAACTCCTGTCCTCACTTGGGGCCACTTTGTAATGCCCTATTTAGATGCTGGTATCTTCTTTAGATGCTTCCCAAAGAGGAAACTGAGGCACTCTAGATCCCAGCCAACCCTGACTTCAGCCCCCAGAGTCAGTCTGTGCATGCAGAGGTGTCAAGAGTTTTCATGAGATATAGCTCAGACATCTTCGGGTCAGTGGTGGGGAGAAAAAATGGGTCTGGGAGTGGAATTTTGACTTCTGTCTGCTGCGTCAAAGGTCAGGTCAGATTGAGACCTAACTGCTGTCTTGAAGACTGAGTGGCACACGACCATTACCATTCCAATATGCCGAAAACCCTCACTGTTGTGGATTTGGCTTAATACTTATATTATGTTAATTGGGTTCCCAAAATTACACAGGAATCCACATGTCTGCATGTAAGACACTGAGGGTCCCTGTCCCCAGGTGGCTTTGATTGGTAAATAAAGTTGCTGGTGGCCAATGGCTGGGCAGAGAGACAGGGGCAGGACTTTTAGGAATCCCGGGCAGGGAATACAGGAGAGAGAAGAGAGAGGACCCCATGCCAGGGATATAGAAGGTCCAGGCCTGAGAAGTGTATGGCAGAGGGACAGAGAGACAGCCAACACGTAAGAGTTGGGGATTGTGGCTCAGGAGGGCTGCAGGCCTGGGTCCGGGACGGCCAGGATGGAATATTGGTTTTAGTAAGTTATAATTCAGGAACATCGGAGGGGAGAATGTGCTAGCAAAGTGGAGGATTGAAGTGGCCCAGCCATTGAGCTGATTAAGGCATATTAAATATAAGGCTATGTGTGCGTATGTGTGCGAGTGCGCGTGCGTGTGCATGTGTGTGTGTGTGCGCGTGCGTGTGTGTGCGTATGTGTGGGAGTGCGTGGGTGCATGTGCGTGCGCGCGTGTGTGCGTGCGTGCGTGTATGTGTGTGTGCGTGTATGTGTGCGAGTGCGTGCGTGGGTGCTTGTGTGCTTGTGTGTATTTCATTTGGGAACCCAGAACATTGGGGCGGGTAGTGAGGAACTTGTGCCACTGCCACCAGGCAATTTGAGTAGCATTAATAGCTTACGGTAACGCCTCACTTTTGTTATTTGTGAGGGACAAGAGGAGTCAATGAGGCTCAGTTCTCAAGGCTTCCATTAGCTGGGAACACAGACACATACCAACCACTGAGACCTTTACTGAGGACCAGAGACACAGCATCTCTTCCTGTCAGCCCTCAGTGGTCAATGATCTCGATATGGAACTGCAGGTGAGTGGTGGTGATCACACAGTGACCCCGCAGGAGCGAGCAGGACTGGCAGTTGTGGTGTTTCCAGTGGCCCTGGATGGTGTAGATTGCGCTGAGGACCTGACAGTACCGCCAGTGGATCCTCCACATCCGTACCAAAGACTGGAGCGTCACCACCGCTCTCTCTCTGTTTGAGAAGTCAATCAGCGCTTTCCTCCGTTTCTTCTCCAGCATCTTCTGGAGCATCAGCCGCCACCAGCACTGAATGACCCAGGCTTTGAGGGCTGCGTGTAGTAGTGACCTGCGCACCAGAGTGCCACGCCACCAGGCCTGCACCTGAATGGCTGCCTTCTTTTTCTTGTTTCTCATGAACTTTTCCTAGACAGAGATAAGAGAGATTTCTTAGAGACCTTCTTGCTACCAACTTCCAGAGTCTTCTTGGAAGGGCTCTGGGCTGACGCTTGATATTGGGTCTTCCTCAGAGAGTTTGGAGATCTAGCGGAACTCTAATCAGGATCCAGGTAAGGGCCCTTCTCTGCCGCTGTGGACACATGTCTCACTCTCAGTGGCATAGTCCCTCTTTCTCATCCCATTAGTCTAGGTTGGCCTTGATCTCCTTAAATTTCTGTTTATCCTGCCTCTATCTCCCTTGGGATACTATTTAGATGGACATATCCCCACCCTTGGCTCATAGCATTCCTCTCTTGCCTACCTCACTGCTGCCAACATCAAGGGGAAAGAGTCCCCAGAAGAGTGGGGATGAGAGCAGCATTGTGAGTCACACCAGGTCCTTAGGGCTCACTGGTTTGGGAATGTTGGCTCTCCTAATACTTTTGCCTGGCTTTCCTTGCTGACTCATGTCCCAGAACACACCGTCTGATTGTTCTCTGCAATAATCATGTGTTTTGATTTTGTGATAGGGTTTGCAGCCCCTCCCGCAGACTCTACAACCAACCCTCCTGTAGTTAGAACGTTCCACTCAATTCAGAGTACTCTTGTTCTTGACTTCTAGCCCCAAGCAGTTTCTGACCAGTTTCCCTCTTCCCAGTCTCTATGTCAGAGTCAGATCTCTGGCTGGCAAACATCTAGACTGAGAAGGAGACATAGGGGGATGAGCAAATACTAACTTGACTCTTGGTTATTTTAGACCGAGATGTATATATGCAGAATCCCACACCTGTTGAGGTTTGCTCTGTTGCTATGCATTGTAACGCTTAAGTGGGCCCCAAGACCTGGTTGCCCCAGAGACAAGAGAGTCTGCAAGTTGACTCAAGTGACATTGTGTGACCTTGCTCCCAAGTTGTTTCTGGTTGGTGAATAAAGATGCCTACAGCCTCTGGCTGGGCAGAATTTGAGATAGGCGGGGCTTGGGCTAGCCAATGGAAGTTAAGAGCAACCCACATGAAATACTGCAAGTAATCAATACTGTAAGTTATTGATAGAAACGCAGATTCTAACAGCGTGTCGGGCAGCTCGAGTGCTGACTAAGGCTTATTGCAAATAATAAAAGTTGCATGTCTTTTTCCGGGAACTGAATGATCCAAGGCAGGGTAGAAGCCTTGGATTGAGATGAAATATTTTCTACATCATATTGGCACCTGACATGGGGCAAAAACTCACTTTAAAAAAATTAATTTCAATTCCCGAATAAAGAACATTATGCTGTCCCCTTAAGACTATGGAGATGGGGAGAAATGTCTCCTCAGCAAAGTTGGTTTATCTCCAAGCCACGTGTTTTCCTCCCAAGCTGCACAGGGTTCTGGACTAGGGCAAAACTGTGCACACATGATTCTGGGGTTCACAGTGCCAGCTAAGACACAGCCACACCCCCCAAAACCAAACCAAACAACATGCCATGTGGCAGGCTCCAACTCCAGCCTGGAGTCGTGTCCCCCCACCCCCCTTGGAGATGCGGCTTCATCATTCAGATGCTAAAAGCCCCTGCTGTGCCATCGGTGAAGCAGGCGAAATCCTGCTACTCAGAGAACAGGAAGCAAGGCTGCATGCTTCTCACAATCTAAGAATTATGAGAGTAACATAAATTAAGATGCCAACACTACCTTAAGCAACTGCTTTCTTTCAACTTTGCCTCCACAGGAATACTGGGACTGCTTAACCTAGCACAGGAGACACAAGACATGATGGCTTGAGAAAAATGTGCTTATACAGTAAATGAAATGAAATTTAAATAAAGCTAAATATAGAGGAGGATGTTAAATGAATTTATATAAAGAGAAAGGGGATACAAGTATGTTTACCTATGGGGATATTAATCTTCAAAGAAGGGAGAAAGAAATGAGAATCGATATAAATGTTTTTAAGGGTACATAGATAAATAAATAAATCCAGGCCTTTGATCTCAATATATGGGAGATAAAGGCAAACACAGATAGGTTTCTTGAGAGCTTTTGGGCAGCCTAATCTACAGAGCAAATCCAAGTCAGCCCCGGCTACACAGAGAAACCCAGTCTTAATAAATAATAATTGTTTTAAGTTGTTTTGATTATCAAAATCAAGGTGGTTATACTTTTTAGTGGTTATAATAGTATTTTAAGTCCATATATGAAGGAGGTCAAAGCAGAGCAGACCTAAGTAAAAAGGAGGCTGGTAAATTGGATCAGTCTATACTTTTGATGACTTTGGATTGCTAGACCAAGAACATGTAATTTTGGGAGAAAGGTTCTGTATTTGTGTTAACAGGAAAGAAAAAAAAAAGGCTTTGGGCTCCTTCCAAAGTAATAAGGATCAGATTTGATAGAAGAAGACCCCCCTGAAGGTCTTGGCTGTGGACAAGAGGAAAGAAATCAAGACGACCAAACAACACAGGTAACATGATTTACTGATCCTTCTACATGGGAGCAGCCCTAAACTGCCTAAGACGTAAAATCGTCTCCAGCCAGAACTTCAGCTCTGCATAGCCAACGGATCTCGTTGGCTACAGAGTCCTCAAGATTCAACATGCCATCCTTTCATATGACACGAATGGAGGTTTATATTACGACTTGATTATATGGTCAAACTAACTCTAAAGAAAGACAGCTGTCTTTCACCTGCCCACACTAAGAGTAGGAAACCTTCCTTAATCGATCTGTGCACCTTCGCACATCCCATAGGGATGTCTTATAGAACTATGTTTATTGCCTGTAAGATTTATACATTACAGAATGAAGCACCGAGAGGTTAGCCCTGACAGGATTTGCCCTCGAGGATGCTGAGCTGGGCGGTATTCCAGCTCCCTAATCAATCCTGCCTCAAACTTACGCTGTTTCCAGAGACTTGCTTCTAGAACAACTTCAGAAAGGACTGCTGATCCCCAATGACATTGGTTCATCCAGGCTTTCAGACTTTAATTAAGCCTGAACTTTCTCAGCACATAGAGACTGGACAACAAATAATGCCAGCTAGCTTTCTTTTGACGTAACCATTTTTCTAATTTCCTTTTGGGCTTCCAAACAGAAATCTTTCGCCCCAATTCTACAAAAAGCAATTATAAGAAGACCATTATCCCAATCCCTTAAGTTGGGATAGATGGTTTTAGTTATTTTATGAATTATACATATGTTGTCACTTTAAGGGATGATTTATAAATAATTATAGTTTTGAACAGGGAGAAAACATATAGAAAACTTAGACTTAGGGATTTCTGTCTTTCTTCTCTATCTTTTTTTCTTTTCTAGAAAGGGGAAGTGGGTTGAGAAGAAAAAGGGGGAGATATAAGAATATTTTAAGACATTAGAAAAATAGGGGTACATTATTTAATCTACTCTTAAACAAAAGTGTTTTATAGCCATAATCTTACATTGGTACAAATCTTTATATTTTGATACAGATTGAAATTATATATTCTTACATTGATACAAATCTTTGAATATTAATAAGAAATTTAAGATGAATTTTGTTACAACATTATATACATATTTTTCAACTCTTGTATAGGTATTATGCCTATGCAACTCATTTAAAAATATAAGGCTTAGGGGTTGGGGATTTAGCTCAGTGGTAGAACGCTTGCCTAGCAAGCGCAAGGCCCTGGGTTCTGTCCCCAGCTCCGAAAAAAAAGAAAAGAAAAAAAAAAATAAGGCTTAGTCTCAGACCTTTTAATAGCTGCTATTATAAACTGCTTAGAATAATTAAATAATGTAAATGAAGAGTCAGATAGTCAAACTCATGATCATATTAGATACTAATTTAGTTAATTACAATAGAATGTTTTCAAAGTTATTCAAATAGAAAATTGCCAAAAAAAAAAAAAACAATATTTAACAATGCTATATATTGATGTTCTTCAAATGGCATTTAAAATAATTTCATTGTTAAGTTGCTTCAACTATGGCAAGCTAGCCACTGGGCAAAAAACAAAAATAGAAAGAACAAAACCCCCTAACTTTATCTGTAGACAGAATGCTGTCCAAAAAGGACAAATGGATGCAGGATAGTTGACTGCTAAGCTCTGCCAAGACAGGGAAAGCTATCCTTCATAATTCCTGCTTCTCTTAAAGTCTGCCAGATGTTCTGGAAGGCTGAAGATAGGTGCTCCAGTGTTATAAGGAATATTGGGGACTGTCCGGGCAGTAAGCTATCTGTCATTTCTATGATTTTTGGAAGCTGTGCCCCTGTGCTTCCTGTATACTCAGATAATATTTATTCTTTCTCAGATCTCTAATGGGGTTAAAGACTAGATAGTTATAGCCTCACACGTAAACTTAAGTCGTTTAGGATTTAAGAAGGTGTTTTTAGGATGGTAATACAAGTTAAGATAAAAGTAATTTAGATACAAAATTCTTTTTTTTAAAGGTCATTGTGTTGTACATTTTTTTAAGATATATTTATTTATTTATGTATATGAGGACACTGTAAATTCAGACACACCAGAAGAGGGCAACAGATTCCATTACAGATGGTTGTGAGCCACTATGTGGTTACTGGGGATTGAACTCAGGACCTCTGGAAGAGCAGTCCGTGCTCTTAACTGCTGAGCCATCTCTCCAGCCCCTAGATACAAAATTCTAACTCACCAAGATAGGATAGGTGATAGAATACTTTATCTAAATTGTAAAACATAATGGACTGGACATTATACATGTGTATCATACCTTATAATGTTCGTAATTGTTATAATTGTGTTCAATTTATATCTGAGAGAAAGGAGCCTTTTATTGGACTAAAAAGGAGAATTGTTGAAGTTTGGTCTGTTGCTATGCGTTGTAATAAGTCCGGCCCCAAGACCTGCTTGCTCCAGAGACAAGAGTCTGCAGGAAGACCCAAGTGACCTTGGTCCCAAGTTATTTCTGATTGGTGAATAAAGATGCCTACGACATATAGCTGAGAAGAATTGAGGTAGGTGGGGCTTGATGTCCCCAGCCTTGGGGTCAGAGGAGACCATAAGGAGAGAGAAATAGGTGAAGAGAGGAGAAAGTCACCATGGGTTAGGAGTCAAGAAAGTATTGCCAGGAGGGCTGGTCAATTGGAGTTAAGAGCAGCCCAGATAAAGCATAATAACTTGGGGTTATTGATAGGAAAGTAGATTCTAACAGAATAGCGTGTAGGCGTCTGCCCAGCTCTAGTGCTGATTAAGGCTTATTATAAATAGTGTAAGTTGTGTGTCTTTTTCCGGTAAGTGAATGACCAAACGCAGGGTAGAAGCCTTGGATTGAGAGTAAGTATTTTCTACAACGTAACCCCAGGACATGCACGGATACAAATGGCTTTCAGTTCTCTTTACTGTATGGGAATTCTACTCACTACCACAGATATAGACCTGTTGGTGTCTACTCCCTTACCTTTAGACTCTGCTTCTTTTGAACAACTTCATCTTCTTCACTAGTTGAACTGCAGTTGGGCTGTCACCAAAATTAAATGAGAAATCCAAAATGAGTGAAACGGTTCTTTCTATCGATCTATACACAACCACCCATTGCCATAGTATCCCCTCCTTTCCCTAGACCAGGATGACACTCACCCACAACCCTACTCTAGCCACTGCCTAGATATGGTCATGTCTCTTGCACAAAATTTAAACACCATAACCAATCTGCATCTTCTTTGTGCTCCCCAAGGTCTGGTATGAGTGATTTGAGAGAGGAGAAAGTTTGCAATGGCTTTGTGATAGGATTAAGATATCTGCCTCAGACTTTTCTCTCTACTTTTTTTTTTTAAGAAAAAGATTTATTTATTTATTTTATGTATATGAGCACACTGTGACTGTCTTCAGGCACACCAGAAGAGGGCATCAAATCCCATTACAAATGGTTGTGAGGGGTTGGGGATTTAGCTCAGTGGTAGAGCGCTTGCCTAGCAAACGCAAGGCCCTGGGTTCAGTCCCCAGCTCCGAAAAAAAGAAAAAAGAAAAAGAAAAAAAAAAGAAAAAAAAAAGAAAAAAAAAAAAACAAATGGTTGTGAACCACCATGTGATTAATGGGAATTGAACTCAGGATCTCTGGAAGAACAGCCAGTACTTTTAACTGTTGAGTCATCTCTCCAGCCCCAAGTGGCCCCTTTATAGCGTCTTCACCTCTACAAGCCTTCCAAAGGGGAAAGAAAACACACACATACACACAAACCTAAACATTCAAAACTAGGTTCTTTGAATATGAGACAGCATGCATTTGTCTTTCTGAGCCTGGGTTATTTCACTCAGTAGAACACTTTCTAGTTCCATCCATTTACTCATAGGTTTTTTTTTTTTAAAGATTTATTTTATTTATTATATATAAGTACACTGTAGCTGTCTTCAGATACACCAGAAGAGGGCATCGGATCTCTTTACAGATGGTTGTGAGCCACCATGTGGTTGCTGGGAATTGAACTCATGACCTCTGGAAGAACAGTCGGGTGTTCTTAACCACTGAGCCATCTCTCCAGCCCCCTACTCATAGGTTTTATAATTTGACTTTTTTACAGTTGAATAAAATTCAGTTCTGTTTATATACCACATTTTTTTTATCTATCATCAGTTGGTGGGCATCTAAACTGACTGGTTCCTATGTGAATAGAGTGTTGATGAACATAGATATACATGTATATATATATATATATATATATATATATATATATATATATATATGTATTTCTGTAGTCAGAACTAGAAGCTTCAGTTCTACTGGCTAGCTTTCATAATACTCAAAGGCTATATACATATTACCATGGGAGAAAAGTATTCAAAAGGTTGTATCCAGCTGTGAACCCTGCAAGCTACATGGACAACTGATCTGAGCACACACACACACACACACACACACACACACATGCAATAATGGCACAAATATTAGTGGAATAACTAACCACTTTCAGATTGGATTTTAAATGTATTCTACAATGGAACCCATGTCTGGCATTAACTCAGCCAAGAGCCCAGGGCAGGCTAGGTCCTAGGTCGTAGGGGAGAACGTAGTAATATTATTCTGCTAACTGATCATAGTCAAATTCTTATTTTTATACCCATACATTAGTACACCTCTCAACTCTTATCAAAAGTGATTCTTTTTACGGTAGGTGGAGATTAATACAGAGACCCAGAACCCATTGAGAAGGCCATTAAAGACCTACCATAAATAGGTACCATGATACAATAGATCCAATCTGAATCTTTTAAAACTTAGAAATTCAGATGTTACTTACTAAAGTTCATCCCAGAAGATAAGGATTTCCATCAAGAATTCATGGGGCGGGGCCTGGAAAGACAGGGCAGCTGGAAGAAAGACACCCAAGCGCCTGCCATGGTTACCCCTGTGATGGATGAATATGTGATGGAGAGTCGGGCAAGATGACACCCATGGTGGAGAGATAGAAGAGAAAGAGAAGCCAAGGGGTTCATACGCTGTGGAGATAGGTGAACTGGAGTCTTGATGGTGGTGAGGAACAGGCAGCTATGAGGAGGCCATGGTGAGGTCCTGGCCCAGGCTGCTACCAAGGACAGTGCATGGATAAGTGGTCTTGTTGTTAGGTCTGTGTCAACGTCTGTATCCAAGTTACCACCAAAGGCCATGCCGATGTTCCTGGTCTGGACTGTTGCCTGAGGCATTGTGCTAAGCTGGTCCCATTGCTCCCCAGCCACCACACTCAGGAGAGCTGGCCCCAGCTCTTGTCTGGGCAGCACAGCAGAGCTGACCCAGGTGTCAGGGGGTGGTTGAGTAGGCCCTGAAGGCACGAGTAAGGGAGAGCTGTTCATGCTTCTAGTCTACTGTGGGGTGGCTTGGGCAAGGGAAAGATACCCTCCCTCCTTTGTACATCACTGCCTGCGGCAGGTGGGAGATCTGACCCTGAGGTCATGAATGCAGGAGAGCTGGCCCTGTCCCTCACCTGCTGTAGCACTTGGAAGCATGGACCCTGCATCTCACCTGGGCAGGACAGTAAAGCTGGCCCTGGTGGTGAAGGCAAGGATGAGCTAGTCTGAGGGTGTGAGAGCAGGAGAGCTGACCTTGCCTGCTGCCAGCTGTGGCATTGGGTCAACTAGCCAGGGAAGTTCTGGAGAGCTCTCCCTGGTGGTACAGGCACAGGAAAGTTGGTGGACTGACCAACTCCGCTACCCTCCAGGCCCAGATCCGGGGTTTTGAGTTGGCCCACTCCAAGTCCAGTCTTGCAGATCCAAAGCTGCAGGATCTCCATGACACAGGGCAACAGCAGGATATCCGAGAGGAGTCCCTGTGTGGATCCAGTATTGTTAGTATAGCAGAAGCCAGAGGCCTTGGAACAAACCAACGACTCACTGCAATGAACATTCGTAAGTAAAGATGCCTGGACAAAAGGCTATACTGTGGGACACACTGTGCACACTACCACTTCCACTCTGAGATGTGTGTCTCTTTTTTAAGAGTCTAGCTTTTTATTTTCTTTTGTCGGGGAGGTTGCAAGGATGGAGGGCAGATACAAACAGATAGGGGTATGAATGGGATTGGTGTGCATGATGGGAGCTTCACAAAGAATCCATAAAAAGTAAAGAAGATGAACTGAGAAGGGGAACCCTGTTGAAGGAATCGTAGAAAGGACTGAAAGAGCTTGAAGGGGCTCGAGACCCCATATGAACAACAATGTCAACCAACCAGAGCTTCCAGGGACTAAGCCACTACCCAAAGACTATACATGGACTGACCCTGGACTCTGACCTCACAGGTAGCAATGAATAGCCTAGTAAGAGCACCAGTGGAAGGGGAAGCCCTGGGTCCTGCTAAGACTGAACCCCCAGTGAACGTGATTGTTGGGGGGAGGGCAGTAATGGGGGGAGGATGGGGAGGGGAACACCCATAGAGAAGGGGAGAGGGAGGGGCTAGGGGGATGTTGCCCAGAAACCAGGAAGGGGAATAACAATCAAAATGTAAATAAGAAAAACTCAAGTTAATAAAGATAAAAAAAAGAAAAATAAAATATATCTTAAAAATAAAAATAATAAAACCAGTTTAAAAAAATGTAAAGAAGAAAAGAAGTTCACGAGGACACAGGCTTGGTGGCAGACATCTGTAAGCCCAGCGGTTTGGTATTTGTTAATAGAACTGTTCATGCACTCCGTTGTGTCTGGATTCTTTCACTCACTGCATAAATGTTTGTACAATTTATCCCTGTTGTAGTATGTGTCAGTACTTGATGATTTTTTATTGCTTAGTACTAGTCCATTGCATGGACATACCACACTCTACTTATATGCCCACCCTTTCATGGGCACTTGTGCTATTTGATTCCGCCTGTGGCTTATTATGAATAATGTAGTTGCAAATACTCACGTACAAGTTTTCTGTGAATATTTTTCATTCCTTTGTATAGGGACTGAACGTATGGCTCACAGTTAACTCCGTGTTTAATCACTGAGGAGCAGAGGCACTTTTTTTCATAGGGATCAACCATTTAGATTTCCTGCTAGTGTGTATGTATGTAAGCTCTTATTCTTTCATATTTTCATTAGCACTTGTTACTATGTGATGTTTTGATGAATTATCCTACTGGGTGTGTAGGGTATCATCTTGAAGTTGTTAGCTTTTCTTTTTAGTATAATTTTTTTTTAGATTATCTGGAGGGGGAGGAGCATATCTAGGAGGAGTTAGGGGAAGGAGGGGGAGTGAATACAATTGAAAAACAATGTATAAAATTCTCCAAGAATTAATAAAAATATTATATTTAAAATCGTTTCTTCTTTCCTTCTCATAATTCCCTTTCTCGTTTCATGACCCCTCCAGATATGTAAGTACACATGTAGGGCTGGAGAGATGGCTTAGCAGTTAAGAGCACTGACTGCTCTTCCAGAGGTCCTGAGTTCAATTCCCAGCAACCGCATGGTGGCTCACAACCATCTGTAATGGGATCTGATGCCCTCTTCTGGCACACAGCTGTACACACAGATAGAGTACTCAGACATTAAAGAGATAAATCTTTAAAAAAATAAATAAATACACATGTAGGTATAGATACAAGCACATATTTTTTAATGTAAATGTTCTTATTGATTATTTGGGAATTTCATATAATACATCCCAAACACATTCATTTCCTGGTTCTCTCAGGTTCAGTCTCTACCATTGTGACCTTCTCCAAAATAATAATAATAATAATAATAATAATAATAATAATAACAACAACAATAACAATAACCCATGTTCAATTTATGTTGCTCATACACTCGCTGGAGCATGCTGAAACTTCCAGTGGGCAGCCCCTTGAAGATGACTGAGTCCTCTATCCACCACACTCCCACAAGACACCATCAATTGTGAAGAGCTACACTTCAGCATCCCTATCCCAACTCTTAAGAGTTCTCTTCAGGGCTGGAGAGATGGCTCAGCTGTTAAAGGCTAGGCTCACAACCAAATATATAAGAGTTCTCTTCAATGGCTTCCTGCCTACACTGTTTCTTTTTGAGGGTATGAGGAGAAAGATTGTATCAGAGATTTTCTATGTCTCTTATTCTCAACCCTGAGTCTGGAGTCATCAATGTCAGTGCAGAAGAAGATTCCTTGCTCTTTAGTCAGTGGCAACATGAGTCACGGACATCCCCATGGTTTCTGCCTATAGCAGGCACCATGAACATGGACCATGGACCGTGGTGGACTTAGGTGGCTACAAAGTCCATAGACATCTCCATGGCCTTCGGTGGTAACATGGGCACTGAACATCAGTGCCACCGCGTGGCTCAGCATGAACCATGTATCTCAACATGGCCTTAGGTAGTAGCACAGGCCACACAAATCAACATGGCACTCAGCAGCAGCACAGAACATGGACATCAACTTGGCCACTAGCAGGAACATAGACCACAAATGTCCACACAACCTCTGGCTGTGGAATGGACCATGGACATCAACATGGATCCAGGTGGCCACACAGACCAGGGACATGGCCCTGGGAAGCAGCACAAACCACTGACATCATCATGGCCCTTGGCATCAACATGGGCCTGTGACATTAACAAGGCTCCCATCTGCAGCAAGGCTCATGTATTTTGAAACCTAGGTTGTTTTTTGTATAAGAGAAGACATATTTAATTTTTTTAGACAAGTTCTGGATAGGCCAGTCTTGCCTCAAACTCAGAAGAGAGCCACCTGCCTCTGCCCCCCGAAGTGCTGAGATTAAAGGCACACACAAACATGTCTGATACTTTTAACTTTTTTGAGATTAATATTGTTAAATATATTTTGTGTGCCTATTGGCCATTTGTGTCTTTGGAGAACTGTCCGTTTTTTAGATCTTTTGCGTATTTTAATTTATTCATTAGTTTTGGGGAGAGGGATTAAGAGAACATAAGTCTATTCCAATAACATAAGGCTAGAGAGACAGGTAAGTGGGTAGAGGCACTGGCATACAGGGTTAATGATCTGCACTTCATCCATGTGTCCACAAGGTGGCAGGAGAGAGCTGATTCCTCAGCTCTGGAGACTGTCCCTCTGCCCACAAGGAGGCAGGCTGTGGGCTCCTCATACACACCCACAACACCACCTTGCACACGCCTAAAATAATAATAAATCAATAAAAATTAAATTGCAATTTAAAATACAATATAAAAGACAAATGACAATACAGAAGCCTTAACAATCCATTCTGTCCAATAGTCCTGCAGATACTTTGCAGGAAATAAACATAATAAAAAAAAATAGTACCATCAGCGCCTACAAAGCAGGCTTTAGAACAAGAATTACAAAGTTATTTTGAATAAGAGGGAGGCAGAGGCAGGCAGATTTGTGAGTTTCAAGGCCAGCGTGGTCTACAGAGTGAATTCAGGATATCCAGGACTGTATAGAGAAAGTCTGTCTAAAAATACAATAACAAAAAGCCTTCCTATTCTACAGTGGTCACTGAGTTACTGTTAACTTCCAGCATGTCTTGTGTTTACTGCGCATGCTCTGTTTTCTTCCACCATGCCACTGGGTCAGACAAACAGCAGGGGCTTCACCCTGATTTCTAATTTAAAAATTTAAATACCGTAGGGTCTGGAAAGATGACTCAATAGCCACTGACTGCTCTTCTAGGGGATCTGTTTCAATTCCCAGCAACCACATGACAGCTTACAACTGTCTGTAACTCCAAGGTCTGACACCCTCCCAGACACACATGCAGGTAAAACACCAATGCACATAAAACAAAACTAAACCATAAAAAACTCAAATATCTCATTTTCTCTTATATTCACGCTGAAGCTAGATTTAAAAACGTGTGTGTATCAGTATGCATGTATGTATTTATATATGTTGAGGGGTCATGAAGCATTAAAGAAGGTCATGAGTAGGAAGAAGTATGTATATTATGTTATACTAACATATAAATTGATACAATTCACACTATTTTATTCTCAACGACAAATAAAGCTTTTGTATTTATTTATTTATTTACTTATTTATTTACTTATTTATTTATTGAGAAAGGGTCTTTCTACATAGCCCTGGATGGCCTGAAACTCACTATGTAGACCAGGCTGGCCTTGAATACATACAGCTCTGTCTTGCCTCTGCCTCCCGAGTGCTGGAATTAAAACAAATATGACTTTTGCTTGCATGTTTAACCCCTTTGTAGAGCAACTGAGTCAGGGACCCCAAGCAGCTCACGGACCCTTCCATTATTTTTTCTTTGTACCTTTAAAACAATTAAATCAAAAAATTTAATTTAGGGGCTGGAGAGATGGCTCAGCGGTTGAGAGCACCCGACTGCTCTTCCAGAGGTCATGAGTTCAATTCCCAGCAACCACATGGTGGCTCACAACCATCTGTAAAGAGATCCGATGCCCTCTTCTGGTGTGTCTGAAGACAGCTACAGTGTACTTATATATAATAAATAAATAAATCTTTAAAAAAAATTTAATTTAAGGGGATTTAGCTCAGTGGTAGAGCGCTTGCCTAGCAAGCGCAAGGCCCTGGGTTCGGTCCCCAGCTCCGAAAAATAGAAAAGAAAAAAAAAATTTAGACAGGTGCTACATTTACACCCCCTCCTCTCTCTTTTCCCTCCAACCCATCCTGTATTCTCCCTGCCCAGCTCCAACTCAAATTCATGGTTCCTTCTTGTTTTACACACACACACACACACACACACACACACACACACACACACACACACACACAAGCGCAAATGCAATCTACTGGGGCCATTTAGTGTTCCTTGTACATATGTCTTTTTGGCTAAGCACGTACTACTGGATAACCAATTAGGGAGTTTATCCCTGAGGAAGACTGACATTTTTCCTCTCCATCATTAATTGCCTGTAGCTTCTCATCTAGGCGTGGGCCTTGTGAGATTTCCCTTAAAGTCACAATAGTCTGGAGGCGGGGAGAACAGGCTGAGGCAGCAAGAAAAGTTGAGGCAGAAAAGAAGGGACAAAGAGGAAGAAATGAGTTCTGCTGCAAAGCTGGACTCCAGACTGTCATTCTCAGCGTGGGATGGTGTCATACAAAGCTGACATATCCACAGGTTTGAGAGGTTTAGTCTATGAAGGTTCTCCTGGATTATTAGACTCCTACATTCCATCAGGGGCTAGCCTGTGGTAGTCTTCCTGGCCATCAGACTCTTCCATTCAACCAGGGGCTAGCCTGTGGCAGTCCTCCTGGCCATCAGACTTCTCCATCCTGTGAGGGGTCAGCCTGTGGCTCCTCCAGGGCACTTCCACAAAGATGCACAACATGCACACAGTGGAACTCACAAGAATGTTGATGAGGCGTCCAATTAACGAGGACCTTCTTCGGTGAGATCTGCTAGATATGCATTTGCCAAGTGGACGAACGGCATCCTTATGGTTTGTTTGGAAGTGTCTGAAAAACTAGATGCTCTATGGTCATTGTCTTGGTCACTGTTCTTTTGCTGTGAAGAGATGCCATGCCCACCATAACTCTTATAAAAGAAAGCATTTAATTGGGGCTGGCTTACAGTTTCAGAAGTTTAATCCATTATCGTCATGGCGGGGAGCATGGTGATACACAGGCAGACACGGTGCTGGAGAAATTGAAAGTTCTACATTTGGATTCTCAGGTAGCAGGAAGAGAGACGTTGGACCTGGCAGGGGCTTTTGAAACCTCAAAGCCCATCCCCAGTAACATGCTTCTTCCAACAAGGCCACACCTACTCCAACAAGGCCACACCCACCCCAACAAGGCCACACCTCCTTATCCTTTCAAGTAGTGCCACTCCCTCTCCCTAAGCATTCTAATATGGAGGCCGTTCTTATTCAGGTAATCATCTTTCAGAATTTGGTTCTCTGAAACACTTGAGCGTCAGTGTGCTAAAGGTCACCTTGCTCAACAGCCTCTGCAGAAAGATGCGGGATGCTTTCCCAGCAGCCTGGGGGGGGGGCGTCAAGGCTCTCCAGGAGGTCCATAGCTAGTGTTCAGGGCTGAACTTTGTCTGGTGGGCCCGGCAGGTAGGGTACAGGCACTACCTCACTGCTGCTAGGGCCAAGTTACTTCCTTAGCCTTGACTCAGGAGCTCCAGTCAGGCTCGTCAGAATTTTATAATGCGTGTTCTATAGTAGACACAAGTTCATGACCATATCTATGAACTGTGGAACATTTTCTTTCATTCTGTGGGTAGACTTGCTGACAGCGTGCGACACGCAAGCACAAGAGTCCCCAGTCTGGATCTCTGCCACCTACATAAAAAAAATAAACCCAGGAAGGTGGCACACACCTGTAATTCTGGTGCGGGGGCGGAGGGGAGGCAAAACCAGGAGGATCCCGCGCCGAGTGCACAGGAGTGACGCTATCCCTTCAAGGTACTTATGTCCTCTGGGCATGTCCTCTGAAACATCTTCTGGGTCACATGGTAGTTCTATTTTTATTATTTTTTTAAAGACTCTTCCATATTGTTTCCCATATGGCCGTCCCAATTTTTCTCGACACCCATACCCACACTTTCTGTCCCTTGTCTTTCGGATGATCACCATCTGAACAGATGTCAGGGGATGTCTCATTGTGATTTTGGTCTCTTAGTTCCCAGATGGTTAGTGATGTTGACTACCTTTCCGTGTACCTGTTGGCCAGTTATATGCTTTCTTTGGAAGAAAATACCTTCTTAGGTCTTTTGCCCACTTTTAATTTTCTCCTCTCCCCTTCCCCCCACACACCCTGATTTTTAAGACCAGGAACAACTTCATTCACAGCCTCGTTAGCTCAGAGTCTCTTGTGCCTCTGTATGCGTTTTAGTTGGGATCTTTTTTTAAATGCTTAGAACATTCCCATTTATATTTTGAAATGTTGGATTTTATTTTTAAAAAAAAACTTCTCATTTTTAGAAATATTGAATTAAGGGCGAAATGTCACTTCAGGAACTTGAGAGAGAACTCTAATATTGGATAAAGCTTTTAAAAAAAGAGAGAGAGAGATGCAATGAAAAAGGCTCACAGAGCAGCTAAAATGATCTCCTCACAGTTAAAAAAAATGATGTTATTTAATATGGAGCCATTGCGTTTCTTGGTACCGCTACAGACAGAAGTTTCTTAAGGGTCTCTGGAGGTTTTGCTGGGATCATAATTAGGCTAACATGCTCTTGTGTGTAACCTGCAGCCTGACCGAAATATGAAAGGTGAACACCATGGGTCCATTTGAAATGTCTGCCACAGGATCGCGTTTGCTCAGGAGCTGGTAGAGCTCTTTTAAAAGGCTATGGTGTCTTTAGTGGGTGGGTCTTAGCAGGAGGAAGTAGGTCTGTCCAGGTCAGCCTTTGAAGGTCTCAGCCTGGCTCCTGATTCCTGTTGGTTTTTGCACCCTGATCTGCTCGGTGGTGACAGCTTCTACCACACAGTCCCCCTGTCATGCCTTCTCTGCCACAATGTACTAAAATGGTGAAACCTAAAAATAAATCCCCAAATAGGATCTCTCTATGTATCCCAGATTGGTCTTGAACTTATAATTCTCCTGCCTCAACCTCCCTAGTTCTAGGATTACAGGTATGAAACACCATGCCTGACTTTTTTTTTTTTAAAGCTTTCTGGAAACAATAAATAGTAACCTAAGCTATATGTCCAATTATTGCGACATAAAATGTGTACTGAGAAGCATCTATTCCGTCTGGGACACAGCTACAGTAAATAGCTTAGCACTTAGCTTTGTCTATTTGATGGTCTAATTTGTCACCGGAGTGTCCCAGAGTGGCCAGGAAGCTACATAGCTACACTAGAGAAACGCTGCTGTCTTTGAACTGGGACCAAAGCTCAGTGACTGAGAGCTGTGCTGAGGAAATAAGCCGCAAATTAAAGCTTAATTGATATAGTGTCAGCA
Organism: Rattus norvegicus; assembly: GCF_021556685.1. Taxonomy (NCBI): domain Eukaryota; kingdom Metazoa; phylum Chordata; class Mammalia; order Rodentia; family Muridae; genus Rattus; species Rattus norvegicus. The sequence continues at coordinate 114,929,370 of NC_141541.1, forward strand.
TTTTTATTTTATATTTTGAGATAGATTGTCATGTAACTGGGGGTGGCCTTGAACTCCTGATCTTCCTACTTTACCTCCCATAGGCTAAGATTACAGGCATGTGTCACCATATCTGGCTCAATGCTTATTTATTTACATTATTATTATTAATATTAATATTTTGAGCCAGGATCTCTCTATATAGCCCTGGCTGTCCTGGAACTCACTATGTAGACCAGGCTGGCCTCAGTCACCGAGATCTTTCTTGCCTCTGCCTCCCAATTCCTGGGATTAGAGGTGTGCATGACTATACCCAGCTCTGTATTTATTTTTGAGTGTTCTCTAGGGAGTAGGAAAAATACTTTAACACACTATTAGCAGTAGAAAATATTTATAACATAAAGTGCATGCCATAGGCCATTTCTAGAATACAGTAGTACAGCTTTATGATTATATCTATAACAGTATATATTTTACATATAGAAGAAAAATGTCCCTTCCTGTGTGCCCTTTGTGCATGAAACAGAAATGTAAGGTCTGGATTGGATTTTCCTGCCTGGATCAGTTTTTCTCCATCAGTCTCCAGGCAGTGTCAGAAAATGCATGAAATGCAAAGATACTAGCCTTGCATCTGAAGTGTCTTTGAAAGGAGCTATATAACACAGATGACAACTCATTCTTGGGGCTTGGGAGACAACCCAGTCAGTAAACATTTGCCTCACAAGTCTGAGGGCCTGGGCTCCCATAATAAAAGCCAACTGTGGTGTGCAGTGGTGTGTACCAGTGATCGTGAAATGGGAGGTAGTGATCATGTATGAACTCACCCATACAAACACAGAGACAGACATGTGCAGGTACATGTGCACACACCTAGACACATCCATACCCAGACACTTCTACACCCAGACACCCAGACACACACACGCACACACACAAAGACACATATACACAGACACAGACACACACACACACACACACACACACACACATACACACAGAGACAGGTATGGGGTGGGGGTGCATCTGCAACCCTAGTGTTGGAACAACAGAAATAGGTTGAGTTCCTGGAGCAAGTTCCTGGCCAGTCTGTGTAGCCAATTCATGAGCCTCACGTTTGAGAGACCCTATCTCAAAAATATTAGGTGGAGCAATGAGGTTCCCTAATGCTGGTCTCTGGCTTTGCACACGTGTTTGGTGGCCACACACACACAAATGCAAGCATGTAAACAAACACCCCAATTCCTTAGTTTACAAAAGGGAATAGTGAGGCTGCTTCTTGAGGTTTATCATCCAGCAGGAGCCGTGAGCATGAGTCTCACTTGGACTCGGACCTTTCCTTGTCTAAAGTCTTCATAACATGGCTGTAACTGAAGTCAGAGTGTTTCTCTCTGTGATGCAGTAAAAATAATGCTTACACAGTCCTAAAGAGTTATTATAGAGTACCTACAATGTAAAAATCATTCTTAGCCCTGAGCTTTCTGTGATCTATGCTCTATGCTCTTTGTTTCTCTGCATCATCCTGGCTGTCCTGGAACTTACTCTGTAGCCCAGGCTGTTCTCAAACTCAGATCCACCTGCCTCTGCCTTCCAAGTACTGGGGTTAAAGATGGGCACCATCACAGCCTGACTATGTTCAAGTTTTTAAAAAGTTTCAAGGTTTGTTTCATTTTAAATCATGTGAATGCAGCTCCAGCAGAAGACTGGCAGATCCCTTAGAACTGGGGTAACAGAAGGTTCTGGACATTGAAGGACATGGGCATTGGGCACCAACTCCAGTCTTCTTAACCATTGAGCCATCCCTCTGGAGCCTCCGGTTATAATTTAAATAAAACTGATATATGTTAATGAGAGGGTCATTGTCATGTAATGCTGAGGACAGAACCCAGGCCTTCTCTTGTGCTGGAAATACACTGACTCTGAACTACCTCCCCAGATCCTGATGGCTTTGAAAAGAAAAAACAAAACAAAAAACCAAAAACCAAAACCAAAACTTGCTGGTGGTGACTGTACCAGTGTATGCCCTTAATCCCAGCACTGGAGAGGCATGAAGATCTCTGAGTTCAAGGACAGTCTGGTCGACAGAAAGAGTTCCAGGACAGCCAGGGCTACACACACATTAAAAGAAACAGCAAACAAACAAACCACAAAACAACAAGACCTGTGACTTAGTATGTACACTAAGTTCTTTAGAGGCTATATTATTAAAGAAAGAAACTTCCAAAAGAAGAAAAAGAATTAAAATTTCTTGCTTACAAAATTAACTTTTAAAGTTATGATACAAAGGAATGGATTCATTATGGTGGATAATGGTGTTGTCTTTGTTTTTGTTTTTTTTCCAGTGTGTATGTATTTGTGTGTGTAGATTATAGAGGATAATGTGCAGAAATCTTGGGATTGAACTTGGGTTGTCAGGCTGGGCAGCAAATGCCTTTACCCAGTCAATCATCTCGCTGACCCCATACCGAGGTATAAAGAGCTCTATTGGATCAATAATTAGAGTATCAGTTTGGTCAGAAAGAGTATGAAAAGCAGCAGAGCCTGGCCTCAGGGAAGATTCTGTTAGGTCTAGATCGGCCAAAGCTCACGGAAGTATGCAGAGCTATCAACTCCCACAAGTCTTCATATGGACAAGATATAAATCTGGCAAGACTTAAAACTGGCTGTCGGAGAGGTGACCTTTGGACTGTCAATGTTCTGAGGTATGTTAACCGTGACAGGCAGTGGCTCTGTGCAATTTTGTCTTTTCTTAGAGTCTTCTGCGTCCAAGGCTTTTATTCCGGATTCTCTCCTGCTGCCCTCCACTTTGTCTACATCATAGAGAGTTCTTATCTTTGCTTTACTTGGGAGTGAGCATCTTCGGTACTTTTCTATTGCCATGACCAAAGACCATGATCAAGAAACTTAGAAGAGAAAGCATTTAATTGGAGGGCTCACTGTTGCAGAGGGTTCTAGTCCATGATCATCACGATGGGGAGGATGGTGGCAGACAGGCAGGCACGGCACTGGAGCAGTGGGTGAGAGCTTACAGCTGATCCACAAGCATGGGGCAGAGAAAGAGAACTAAAGGGAAACTTGAGACCTCAAAGCCCACCCCCAGTGACACACCTCCTCCAACAAAGCCACACCTCTTTATCCTTCCCAAACAGTTCCACTAGCGGGGAACCAGGCATTCAAATCTATGAGGCTGTGGGAGCCATTCTCGTTCAAACCTCTATATAAGTTTGAGAGTTCACAGCCTTGCCTCACTTCCCAGTTTGCTGTCCCTGCTTCCTGTTTGTGGTGGAAGATGAGATTTTTCAGTTTCTGACTTCTGCCACTCGCTACCATGCTTCCTCTGTGCCATGATAAACTCTTCCCTCTCTGGAACTATAAGCCCAAATAAACTCTTTCTTCCATAACTGACTGGGTCTTTGTGCTTTATCATATAACAGAAAAGCCTTTGCTACAGCAGCCATCCTGGGAATCTGATTCCGTGACATTTTTCTCCATTCAAAACAAAGAAGTCACCACCAACAAAATCCCCTAACAGTCACTTCTTTCCCGCTGATGCCAGCAGCTACTAGTTTATTTATAGCTCTATAATTTGTCTCTCTTGGGCATTTTATATAAATTTTATATAACTTGCAATATGTTTTTTTTGTGTTTCACGTAACATAATGTTTTCAAAGTTAACTTATGCCACAGAACTTCTGTTTCTCACATTTATTCTCTCCTCTCTCTCTGTGCGAATGTGTGTGCACGTGCCACATGTATCACTGGGTGTATGTGGAGGTCAGTTGACAACTTTTTTTCTCCTTTTTAATGTTTTCTAAGAATTTTGACCATATTTCCTCACTCCTCCCAGATCCATCCCCGTTTTCCAACTAACTCAACTAAAGCCCTTCTTCCCACTATCAAATACAATTGTACCCTTGGATGTGTGACCTCCACTAGAGGGTAGTCACCTCACTAGGCTGCACCTCAAACTGTGTGTGTGTGTGTGTGTGTGTGTGTCTGTCTGTCTGTCACTCTCTCTGTCTCTGTGTCTGTGTCTGTCTGTCTGTCTGTCTGTCTGTCTCTCTCTCTCTCTCTCTCTCTCTCTCTCTTTCTCTCTTTCTCCAGCAGCTAACAATCACCAATAGCTGTTTAGCTAGAGGTGGGACTTCATGCCTGCCTCCCCTTTGCATGCTGGGATCTTGTCTGATGCAGGTTTTGTACATATTGTTTACACTGCCGTGACTTCCTATGTGCAGCTGCTCTGCTGTGCTCAGAAAACACCGCTTACAGGCACATCATCTGTCACCTCCAGGTCTTATCACCATTCTGCTCCTTCTTCAATGACCCCCGAGCCTTGGGAGGAGAGGCTACAAAATAGGTGTCTTACTTAGGGCTGAGCCTTTTTCAGTTTGTTATTCTTTGCACCTTGATGAGTTGTGTGTCTCTAGGGCAATGTCCACCTACTGGAAAAGAGAGCTTCTCTGATGAGGGTTGAGATGCACTGATCTAGGGGTTTAACCAGCCATTGGGAGTCAGATTAATAGTATGCCCATTTAGTAGTCATTAATGGTAGGTTCTCCTGTCTGGCCTATGATTTGTCTAGCCATATGTTCATGGCCCCAGTGACGGTGCCAGGTATGGATTTCAACTCGTGAAGTGGGCTCTAAAATTCAGTAAGAAAGCGACTGGCTACTCACATGATACTTAGGCACTAGTGGGCATCTCTTGGCAGGCGAGTCGTTGTTATAGGTCACAGGGTTCACAGCTTGGCAAGACTGGCGGTTTCTTTTATCTTCCTTCCAACACCATGGAAGTTAGAATGGCTGGCACTTCGATGTGAGCACCAGCCTGATGTCTCTGTTCTACCACTCAAGGTACCCACAACATCTTTAGCAATAGGGTCTTATCGCATTGTGGAGGCAGCCAAGAGCATTGGCAATATCCTGTAATATTTGGGAGTCCATGTGGCTCACTCGACAACAATGTCAAAAGACGTAGCACATTCCTAGCACTGGGCTTTTGTTATCCTGTTGTGTCTAGTAGGGCGTTTTGTCCTGTAATAGGGTAATTCTATTTAAACTTGTATATGTGTATGTGAGTGTTGTGCATGTATGTGTATATATATATGATAAATATGCATATATTTTAGAAACCTTCTTCATGTTACTTTTAAAAAAGTTTATTATATAGAAGTATACTGCAGCTGTCTTCAAACACACTAGAAGAAGGCATCAGATCTCATCCTATGTGGTTGCTGGGAATTGAACTTAGGACCTCTGGAAGAGCAGTCAGTGCTTTTAACCATTGAGCCATCTCTCAGCCCTCTCATATGACTTTTCAAATTGTCTTTAGTGTTAACTATCACTCCTGTAGTCTTTACCTCTTCCTCCAGTATGCTTCCCAGAGGGTAACCTGTGGGAGTCAGTTTTTTTCCAATATGTGGATTCTGGGAATTGAACTCAGGTCATCAGGCTTGGCGGTAAGTGCCTTTACCCACTGAACCACATGCACACTCACTTTCCACCCGTGATTTTTTTTGATGAGGTTTCACCATGTAGAATAGTTTGTTCTCCCTGACTCAGCCTCACCAATTCTTGGCACACTACTGCACCTCCAGTTTTCTGTGAAATCGGCAAACTGCTTCCTCCCACCCAAAAGACTTATCTTTTAGCACATCTGGTGCAGGGATGAGGTAGGATAGAGAGCTAGGCTCATTCAAAGATGGAGAGAAGGGTCATTAAGATAAAACTGTAGACTATTGAGAGGCAGGAACATGAATGGCATCTGAGAGGGAAACATTGGTTAAGTCTGCCTCTCAGGAGTTCTAATTAGATGTTAGAAAATCTTAGTGCCTAAGAATCTTAAGGGCCAGACAGTATATGGGGCTTAATGAATGCTCAGTCTCTATCTGTAGTGACCTTGCTGTACAGGCCATAGTATCCTGACTTCTCTCCTAGAAGAGAGAAAGATGAGAAAACCACCATGAATTTGGATTCGGTGCTATGAGCTGGTGCTCATTAGTGATTATACCAAATGATTGGTAGTAGTCAGAGAAACTGCCTATCTCATATGTCGCTTTAGAAATAGGAAGTTCAGTCCATTTTAATTCCAACATCAAAAAACAGGAATGGTCCCAGGGTTGTGTAATGGGATGCCTGGTTCTGCATGGATAAGACATCTTGGGCCTCATTTCTTGTTTGGAGGTGACAGGCCCTGTGGGGATGGAGAAGGTCTTCCCCTAAGGAGAGGAAGAGGTGTAGAGTCTGAACCCCTGGGGTGGGGGTGTCTCTGTGGCATGACAATCACCGAAACTCACAATATTAGTTCAGGTGTTTATTTAGGCATTGGAGCCAACTCTTTGTGCTGTGGGCCTTTAGATGGATAAGATTTCAATGTGGAACTCTGGTTGCCTGGAAACAACTTCATATTGACCCTGTAAAATGTCATCATTCTTGAAGGTAAGGCTGTTTTCGACAGATGGGATGACACAAAGTGTTTTGCATACTTGATTGAAGTATCGACGGCAATTCCACATGCGAACCCAGGCCTGGAGCCTGACGGCTGCCTCTTCCTCGATGACGTACACCCTCAGCAGGGACAGCCGTCGTTTAAGTACCTGCCTGTGGAGGACGCTCCTCCACCAACACTGGATCACCCAGACGCGGAGGGCTGCAGCCAGCAGAGTTTGCCTTACCAGGAATCCACGCCACAAGGCCTGGATCTTCTTGGCTGCTCGGGTCCTTTTTATCTTTGAGTCCTTGGGTTGTTTTAAAGGAAGGAGCTAACCAAGCAAAGGACAGGATGCTCATAGGTCAGGATGGAGATACATGAGAGCTGGGTAGAGTTTTGTTGTCTCTACCTGTGTCTCGTCCATGGCTATGCCCATAGCTGCTCATCTTCTGAGCCACAGAGGCCTCCTCTATAAAGCGAGGTACAGTTCCATTGTGGCATTCACAGGGGACTCAGGGGAAAGACTTTCTGATCCTGAAGACCTCATGAGGTCCTCATAAGGAAGAACCATTATGGCCTGAGTCTCAGCTCTAAACCAGGCCACAATTCCACTAGGCACCACATTTCCCTAAGCGTTCTGCTACCTTATCTCATTCCTACCTCTCGATGATGCTGACTCACGGAAACCCTTGTCTACCTTCTTAAGGTAGTGACTTACCTTCCTGGGTCCTGTGCACAGTTAATTCAGGATAGGGATGGGATTTAGGGGACAAGAGAGTATACTGAGCCTGCTGATTGGGGATAAAGGTGCCACCTCCATTTCTACAAACACGGAGGCCAAGGGTCAGGGGCATCTGGGTCATTTATGGCCCTGGGTTGCACCTACCTTTGGTTGGGTCGTTTTCTTCTGCTGATGGACTTCAGGTTTAGGTTTCTGCAATTAAAATGGGGGCGGTGGAGGAGAGGTTATAAGTAGAAGCCAACAGCCATGCACACATCCCTCAATCTCAGCTCCCCAGTCCCCGCTACAGCAGCTCGGGATCTCCCTCTGCCAAGTAGTATCCCCCCAACCTGAGGTCAGCGAATCTGATAAGTCTTACAACAAACAGGGAACCCATGGCAAAGAACAGGAGCTCAGGTGATCATTCCCCTTTGGTTGCTGCTCATCTAACTCCAGCAGGCCCAGGATGGCTGATGGGGGAGATGGCCATGATGTCATAAGGCCAACTGTGACCCATGGGCTAGATTGCCTTCTCTGAAGGAAAGGCATCTGTTTCTAGCCAGGGATGGACTAGAGTCCTTAGAGTGTGAGTTGTCCTGCTCTAAGGATGAATTATGGTTTGGCTCTATGGGGCACATTCTGTCATTGGCCTTTGAGGGCAGTAGTTCACAGGACAAAAAGGTACATGTGCACCTCACGTCCAATTCTCTGTCTTTCCCTTGGGACGGGGGAAATCCTTTAAATGGATTCAGAATGTGTGGGAAGAGTATCTTACCCAACTCTTTATTGCTGTGGCAAAATAGCTGGAGAATTTTAAAGGGGGAGGAAAGATTTCTTTTTTTTTTTTTAATTCTCAATGATGTATTTTATGCCTGTGAGTGTTTTGCCTGATGCCTATGGGGGTGAGAAGGAGGCATTGGATCCTCTAGAACTGGAGTTACACATGTCTGTGAAGTCCAGTGTTGGTGCTAGGAATCAAACTTGGGTCCTCTGCAAGAGCAATAAGTAAGTACTCCTAACTGTTGAGTCATGTGCTGGCTAGTTTAATGTCAACTGGACACAAGCTACAGTCACTGGACAGGAGGGAGTCTCAGTTGAGAAAACACCTCCATAAGATTAAACTGAGCCAGAAGTAGGGTGGGAGGGATGTGGTAAAGGAATTAGGGTGGTGGCTTCATGAGTGAGTTCTAGGACATCCGGGGCTACACACAGTGAAACCCTGCTTTGAAAAACAAAACAAAACAAACGGGGGCTGGAGAGATGGCTCAGCGGTTAAGAGCACTGACTGCTCTTCCAGAGGTCCTGAGTTCAATTCCCAGCAACCACATGGTGGCTCTCGACCATCTGTAATGGGATCCGACGCCCTCTTCTGGAGTGTCTGAATATTGCTACAGTGTACTCATATAAATAAAATAAACAAATCTTAAACAACAAACAAAAAGATTGGGTTGTAAGGCACTTTCTTTTTTTTTTAAGATTTATTTATTTATTATATATAAGTACACTGTAGCTGTCTTCAGACACATCATAAGAGGGCATCGGATCTCTTTACAGATGGTTGTGAGCCACCATGTGGTTGCTGGGAATTGAACTCATGACCTCTGGAAGAGCAGTCAGGTGCTCTTAACCGCTGAGCCATCTCTCCAGCCCGTAAGGCACTTTCTTAATTAGTGATTGTTATGGGAGGGCCCAGTCCATTGTGGGCATGGCCACCCCTGGGCTAGCGGTCCAGGATTCTATAAGAAAGCAGACTGAGCAAGCCGTGTAGAGCAAGCTAGGAAGCAGCATTCCTCCATGGCCTCTGCATCCAGCCTCGTGAAGTGACCAAAACTACTGGAGTCTGGAACTTTCCATCTATAAGCCACTCTAAGAAGTCTATATGCATAGATTCATTCTGTTGGGTTCTATTCCTCTAGAGAAGTCTGATTAGTACAGTACCCGACTCAAAAATTAAAACAAAACCAGAAAATTTAAAAACTCACCATACATACCCATGGTCTATGGGAAATTTCTAGGCCCTAGTCAAGCCTCGGCATCTCATGGAAAGGCCTGTGTCTTTCATGCAAGGGGAAGCCTGCATCTTGTCCGTGTTAGTTTCCTTCAGGTCTAGCTAAATCTACCCTCTCCTATCCACAACACTTTCGGTATAACATTTATACACTGAAATCAAAGTTCTCTCCTGTCCAAGGATAGCAAGAAGGTGCAAAGACGGGGCCAGACCAAACAAGGCTGATTGGACTAGGGGGAAGGAGCTAAATGCAGAAGGGGCTGGAAGATGGGCTCCTCCATATTGCACAGCTTAGGGGATGTGGTGGCTTGTATATGCTCAGCCCAGGAGTGGCAGGATTAGAAGATGTGACCTTGTTGGAGTAAGCGTGTCACAGTGGATATGGGCTTTCAGACCCTTATCCTAGCTGCCTGGAAGCCAGTATCTGCTAGTAGCCTTCAGATGAAGATGTAGAACTCTCAGCTCCTCCAGCACCATGCCTGTCTGGATGCTGCCATGTTCCCGCATTGATGATATTGAACTGAACCTCTGAACCTGTAAGCCAGCCCCAATGAAATGTTGTCCTTTATAATAAGAGTTGCCTTGGTCATGGTGTCTGTTCACAGCAGTAAAACCCTAACTAAGATAGGGGACATCATTTAAATGGACATCAGTCATGGTCTCTGGAGTTGGTCACATGACACCTGAACCCTACACCACCAATATTCCAACCAACATTGCTAATCAGTCATAAATCCTGGTCATTTAAACTCGAGGCCCTTACGTCGTTCTCTGTCCCCAGGGAGTGTAGACACTCTCTCCTGAGCAAACTTGTGCTTTAAATCAAGAGACATTTTCCTGATCCATTATTGAAACTGAGACATCCAGCAGCTTGCCTTATAGAGACCCAAGAGACACCAATTAGGAGCAACCCTGAAAGGTATGCAGTCTGATATCCTACCGATTTGTGATTGGAAAAAGATACCAACTTGAAGTTTTAGCTTGTTCCATAGAAGCCCTGGAGCGTGTTACGATTTTTACAAATGTAGTTACAATTCCTGGACTGTTGCAGTTTACGATCAGCATTGCACAAATGGAGGTAACGCTTACGGGAGAGCCACATTTTTTTTTTGGTTCTTTTTTTCGGAGCAGGGGACCGAACCCAGGGCTTTGCGCTTCCTAGGCAAGCGCTCTACCACTGAGCTAAATCCCCAGCCCCGAGAGCCACATTCACACCCAGGGCTGCAGCTTCACCTCAGCAGCATATACTCACCTCAGTCTGCAGCGCATCACGTCATGCAACTTCCTCCCCTGCAACCTGCTCTTTGTCTCCTTCCACCAGGACTGAATGGTCCAAGCGCTGAGGATTGCAAGCAGCAGGGTTCGGCGTACCAGCGTACCTCGCCACCAGGCCTGGATCTTCACGCCGGCCAACTCTGCGTTAGCAGGCAGCTGTTGTATTTTAAAGAGATGTGGTGTGGAAAAGAAAGGACACTCATGGGGGAGAAAGGACACTCGGTCCTCAGACACCCCAGTCCCAGAATGCTCTAGAAAACCGTGAAAGTTCTCAGAGATCAGGGGAGTGCATTTGGCATTATCTCCCATCTTTCCTTCTCGGTTTTTTGAGACACGAGTTTCTCTGTGTAGCCCTGACCACCTGGCTTTCCATGGAGCTGGGTTGGCCAGTTTAGGACAATAGTTCTAAGCTCTACAAAACCCTCTTGGGTCTGACAACCCAGGGCCCCCTTGACCTTCAGACCTCCCTCCTTTTGGCCTTAATCTACAACCTGCCCCTCCCTCTGTTGGGCCCTAATGTTTCCTTCCCCTATAGTCCGTGGTATTTCTCTTGTAATTTTCACACACCACACACACACACACACACACACACACACACACACACACACACACACCACACTCTCTTATAATTTTGGATATGCATGCTTCCATAATCAGAGTCAAAAAGCAAAACAATTAGGTCATACATGGAGTATAAATTCCCTGAACATCCTATGAATAGAAGGATGAATCAAGACACATGTAGATCAGAGGTCCACAGAAGTTTTACCATCTCAGTTACCTCCTGTATGGCTCTATCTGCCTCTTTAATTCCAGTTTTCTCATCTTGGATTTGCTTCTGTAATCAGAGTCAAAGGGCAAAGTAATTAGATTGCTCTGTGTTCAAGTCAGTGCAGATTCTAATGTGTATATGGCCCCGTTTGGCCCTTCATTCCCTAAACACACTCCATCCCCCAGCTTCACATAATCCGTATTTCCACTCTTGGACCACGCCCAGCCCCATCTTTGTAGCTCAGCCACCTGCCTCTCTAAGGCTAACAGGCAAGTGGGTAAGACAGTCAAGGCTAAGCAAGCCATATCCATAGCAGCATCGGACAGGGTGACCGCCCCAGTAAGCTTGGGTCGTCTGGGTTTCTGATGGTTGTTCAGAGTGATGGTTTGACTCAGACCTTCCACTCACACATGTGTCAAGCTTGGAGCATAAATTCCCTGAGTATCCTATTGTTTGGGCCACAGAAAGAGCCATCAGCCTGGGTGACATAGATCAAGACCTACACAGATCAGAAGTCCATCCCAACACCACCTACCTCTGCCTGGGGGACGAGTTTCACTTTTACCGACTCACTCCTCTTAAGTATGGCTCCATCTGCCCCTTCAGCTTCAGTTTCATCATCTTGGGTTTGCTTTTATAATCAGAGCCAAAAGGGAAAGGAATTAGATTGTTCTGTGTTCAAGCCCATGAGGATTCTAATATGCACACTGTGGTTTGCCTGGCCAGCAAGCCTAACTAACACAGGCCTTGTATCCTGACCACTAGCAGAAACCTACTTCCCCCTGCATACAACTTGTTTGCCCATTGACTGACTTCAGTCTGACTTTTTCTCAGGTGCCTGTGGCAAACCCCTTCGTCAACAGTGGAAGCCACCTAAACACTGCGCTGTTCCCTACAACCCCTGCTCTGCGATCTTTGCTTCCTGTCTCAGGAGCACACACTTACCCAACTTTGGAACCTCTGGATCTTCTGTTCTGTGGGATGGGTAGGCTGTGGTGTCACCAGTTACCTGGGTCCTGTGTTAGCAGTGTCTTGGTAAGGGTGTGACACCAGACCTTGCTATACCTCCTTGAGTGTGATGGTTTGAATATGCTTGGCCCAGGGAATGGTACTATTAGGTATGGCCTTGTTAGAGTAAGTGTGTCATTCCACAATGTGGGCTTTAAGACCCTCATCCTAGCACCCTGGAAACCAGTCTTCTCCTGTTTGCCTTTGGAAACAAGATGTAGGACTCTCAGCTTCATGCACCATGCCTGCCTGGACATTGCTATACTCCCACCTTGATGATAATGGACTGAATCTCTGACCCTGTAAGCCAGCCCTGATTAAATAATGTCCTTATGAGAGTTGCCTTGGTCATGGTGTCTGTTCACAGCAGTAAAACCCTAAGGCGGAAGTTGGTACCAGGGACTGGGGTATTGCTGTGATAGACCTGACCATGCCTTCGTTTGAAAGAATTTGGATTTTGGACTTTAGATTTAGAAAGCAGTGGAATACTTTAAGAGGGGCTTGATGGACCATTCTAGTAAGAATTTGGAAGACTTTGTTGCTGAGAGTGAATTAAACTGTGCAGACCGGGACCAAAGTTTTCAGTGGAGAAGAATTTCAGTATGTGGAGTAGAGACTGTCTTTTTGGTATTTTGGTGAAGAATATGGCTGCCTTTTGCCGTTGTTCAAAGAGTCTGCCTGAAGCTAAGGTGAAGAGATTTAGATTAATTGCTTTGAAAGAGGAAGTCTCAAAACGACCTGGTATAAATTCTGTTGTGTGATTACTAAAGTTTACTCTTATGAAGAGTGTTTTAATGAAAAGGAGCAAGCTGAGAAAGAAAAAAAATACAAAGTATATGGTTTAAGGTGATACTGGTTAGCTGGAGCTGAGAAATTAGTGATGATTAAGAAGAGACCAGCACCGGGCTGGAGAGATGGCTCAGTGGTTAAGAGCACTGACTGCTCTTCCAGAGGTTCTGAGTTCAATTCCCAGCGACCACATGGTGGCTCACAGAACACCTGTAATGAGATCAGATGCCCTCTTCTGGTGTGTCTGAAGACAGCTACAGAATTACATAATAAATAAATAAATAAATAAATAAATAAATAAATAAATAAATAAATATTAAAAAAAAAAGAAGAGACCAGCACCACTGAGGTAAAATCTGGGGAGTGATTTCTGAGAGCAGAAAGAAGCCATGTTCCAGAGACAGCCCCCTCGTGCTGCAGCTGGATTTTTGGTAATGTGTAAGAGTCACCCAGGTGGTACTGGTTTTGAAGGCGTGAAGGGGTCATGGAGAGCAGCCGAGGCTGGGCACTGTTGAGAGGTCAGGGAAGGCCATTGGTGAAGATGTAGCCTCAGGTGCAGTTGTTGGCCCAGGACTGAAGGAGTCATGCAAAGAAGTTGAGGCTTGACACATGAAGAGAGCCTGTGAGAGGCTATTGATGAAGCCTCATTGCAGCAGAAGACCCCAGCATATTAGAGATGCAAGTACCATGGGATGACCACCAAGAACAGCAGCAGCAGTGGAGGGAAGTCAACCAGAGCCTAGAGTGCTACAGAGGGCAGAGCTGGAGAAGTGACACGAGCCCTTTGGAGGAGTCCAGAAAACCATGTGTGGATCCTAGACATTGGAAGAAGAAGCTGTAATGTTGATTCAGACCTTCCACTCACACATGTGTCATGCTTGGAGCATAAATTCCCTGAACATCCTATGATATGGGCCATAATAGAAGGATGAATCAAGACACATGTAGATCAGAGGTCCACAGAAGTTTTACCATCTCAGTTACCTCCTGTATGGCTCTATCTGCCTCTTTAATTCCAGTTTTCTCATCTTGGATTTGCTTCTGTAATCAGAGTCAAAGGGCAAAGTAATTAGATTGCTCTGTGTTCAAGTCAGTGCAGATTCTAATGTGTATATGGCCCCGTTTGGCCCTTCATTCCCTAAACACACTCCATCCCCCAGCTTCACATAATCCGTATTTCCACTCTTGGACCACGCCCAGCCCCATCTTTGTAGCTCAGCCACCTGCCTCTCTAAGGCTAACAGGCAAGTGGGTAAGACAGTCAAGGCTAAGCAAGCCATATCCATAGCAGCATCGGACAGGGTGACCGCCCCAGTAAGCTTGGGTCGTCTGGGTTTCTGATGGTTGTTCAGAGTGATGGTTTGACTCAGACCTTCCACTCACACATGTGTCAAGCTTGGAGCATAAATTCCCTGAGTATCCTATTGTTTGGGCCACAGAAAGAGCCATCAGCCTGGGTGACATAGATCAAGACCTACACAGATCAGAAGTCCATCCCAACACCACCTACCTCTGCCTGGGGGACGAGTTTCACTTTTACCGACTCAGTCCTCTCAAGTATGGCTCCATCTGCCCCTTCAGCTTCGGCTTCAGTTTCAGTTTCAGTTTCAGTTTCAGTTTCAGTTGTGTCTTCATCTTGGGTTTGTTCCTATAATCAGAGCCAAAGGGCAAAGGAATTAGATTGTTCTGTGGATTGTCCATGAGGACTCACACACAGTGCTTTGCCTTGTCACATTTACCTTCTATGTTTTTGGGATTCCATATCCTTGTTGCCTATGAATTGTGCCCTCTCACCTTTTTAAAGGTGCGATAGACATTTTCGAAATGATACATTTATGTTCTGATATTCCTATGTGTGTGTCAGAGGGTGAGGAGGTAAGGGCATGGGCTCAGCATTCGGATGTTGGGCATTCTGGTTTTGTTGTTTCTGGATGTTTCTGTTTCCTTTGACAAGAGACCCTTTAAGACAGTGACTGGAGATTGTCTTGTGCAGATAGCTTGTGTCTTATTTGTTTCCTTCATTAAAAAAAAATCTAGAGCTGGAGAGATAGCCCAGTGGTTGAGAGCACTGACTGCTCTTCCAGAGGTTCTGAGTTCAATTCCCAGCAACCACATGGTGGCTCACAACCATCTGTGATGGGATCCGATGCCGTCTTCTGCTGTGTCTGAAGACAGCTACAGTGTGCTCATATAAATACATTTTTTTAAAAAATCTGAAAGTGTATTTCTCTTCATCTCTCTCATTTTAACTCCCTTTCCCCCTTGAACTGCAAATCAATAGGCTGGGCAGTAAACACAGCTCTAACAAAGCCAGTGAGGATGTAAAGTCCAGTGGAGAAGGCTTTGGCATAGGATGGTGTGGGTGGTCTACAGGGAGTCAGAACATGATATAAGCCGGATCACAGAGAGGTTGATGCTTTCTGTGCTCAGGGTGGATGAAAGGGACATTTGCATGGCTCAACAGGCCAATGAGGAGGCAGGAGCCTCATCCCATTGAGGGTCGACTGTGTTCTGGTGAAGAAGCTGCCTGCGACACGCTGGGGCCGGAGTAGATGATGAACATCAACGAGGAAGATGGCAGGGCAGACGGGATGGAGCAGGGCAGGTATCCACAGAGAGGGACACCTGATGTGGGGTGTCAGAGCTTCAGCAGGCGGGGGAGTGGATCAGATAGCTGTGGCAGTGGGCAGGTGGCCCTGTGAGGTGAGTGGGAGCAACCACACAGACATTGCTATGGGTAGTCATCAAGAATTGTCTTGTCTTCTCTTTCAACGCTTAATTTCTCAAAGTTCGTGTTTGTTGTAGCTCAGCCACCTGCCTCTCTAAGGCTAACAGGCAAGTGGGTAAGGCAATGGGAGCGAGGTGTGAAGGGTCACCTGTTTTAAAGACTGGCACATGTTGTGAAACTCTGGTCTAAGCTTCAAACCCAGATACAGGCAACAGGCAGGCTGGAGGCATCGAGGATGAGAAGCTGGTGTGTGTGTGTGTGTGTGTGTGTGTGTGTGTGTGTGTGTGTTGTGTGTGTGTTGTGTGTGTGTGTTGTGTGTGTGTGTGTTGTGTGTGTGTTGTGTGTGTGTGTTGTGTGTGTGTGTTGTGTGTGTGTGTGTTGTGTGTGTGTGTGTGTGCGCGCGTGCGCGCGCGCGCGCGCCTTGTCAGCTGATTTTGGAAGTGCTTAGGTAGAAGGGGACTATACCCACTGTAAAAAATTGAGTACCAAGGGGCAGGCATTGTGTCAAAAAGTGAGGTCTGCACTATCCTGTACTTGTCTTTTTTGTGGTAGGAAGCAACTAATATGGATCCCCAGTATGTTTGTCATATCTAACAACCACCCCTTTTCCTGGTGCTTCTGAGGACATGGGGGAGGGGGGTGGGCTTCTACCTGTACCTTTTTGTCTTGCCCATGGCTATGGGCCACATTGGCTCACCCTCTGACCCACTATTACACGGGATTATACTTGCCACATAGACTTCCCTGAGGGAACTCTGGGGGGACACCTCCTTCTGTGTGTAGGAGCAAAGGGTCATTACAGGGAAGAAACTTGGAATCTATGGCTTGGAATCTATCCTGAGCCCAGGATGCTGCTCACACAGGGTCCTAGACATCCAGCGTCTCCCTCACTTCATGTCTATTACTGTCTACACAGTGTCCTAGACAACCAATGCTAGCATTTCTTCTAGGCTCCGCCCCACAGTTACCTGGCAACAGCCAGATATGTCTGACTTAACTATAAAAGGGGTTGCTTGCCCTCTCCTCTGTCTCTTGCTCTTCTTCTCCTCCTTCTCTGTCCCTTCTCTCTCCATTCCCCTCCTCTCTCTCTGTCCACGTGCTCATGCCTGGCCTCTACTCCTCTCCTCTTTCTCCCTCTCTCCCTCTCTCTTTCTCCCTCTCCCTCTTCCTCCCCCCCACCTCTGCCTTTCTCTGTCTCTACCCCCTCAACTCCCCTCCCTATGCCTTAAATAAACTCTATTCTATACTATACTGTCATGTAGCTAGTACCTCAAGGGGAAGGGATGCCTCAGCCTGGGCCCTCAGAGGCACCCCGCCCTGCATGCCGTGCCTCGCCTCCACCAAACATTCCCCTTCCTCTTTATTCTTTTCATAAAGCATGCCACCCAGGCTCTCCCTCACCTCATGCCTATTAATGTCTACTTCCGCCTTTCAAATCACTCCATAACCTCTGGGGCTCATACCCACCCATCTACCTCCCCGTTTCTCACCACTCCGGGGTTTATGTTCAGTGTGCTCTGTGCACTGTTTGCACGGGAAGGGATTTAGGAGACAGAGCAATGGGGAGAGGGACTGTGAGATCATGGGATTGTCTCCAGTTTTTCTCGCCTACCTCCAGTTGCGTTTCATCCTTTCCGTTTTCTGCTGCTTCTGGTGTTTCCACTTTCTGATCTTGATCAAGTTCCTACGATCAGAATTGGGTTGGTAACCGTGGTTTTTCGAATAAGAACAGCACCACCCACCCCCAACCCCACAGCCTCATGGATTTGAATGTTTGGTCCCCAGGGAGTGGCACTATTTGAGAAGATTAGGAGGTGTGGCCTTGTTGGAGGAAGTGTGTCACTAGGGGTGGACTTTGAGGTTTCAAAAAGCCCATTCTAAACCCCAGAATCTGTCTCTCCCTGCTGTCCGTCCATCCATACATAGAACTCTGAGCTGCTTCTCCAGGGCTAGGTCTTGCCTGTGTGCCACCAAAATGGGCTAGACCCCAGAAACCGTAAACGAGCCTCCATTGCACGCTTTCTCTTATGAGAGTTGCTGTGACCGTGGTATTTCTTGGTGGCCACAGAATAGTGTTGGTGACAGTTGTGTCAAAGGTGAGACTAGTTTCTCTGGGTTGTGTCTAATGTCTAGATCCATATTCTGTTCCTGAATCCTATGGAGTCATCTAGGGCTTTGTTCTTTCGAGGAGGAGTCTTTATTCCCGGGGGCGGGTGAGGCTGGCAAAGGTCTTACCCAACCCCAACTGACCATGGCGAGAGGGCCCCAGCTTTAGATGTTCATTCCTCTCTTGGTGTTGCTCCTTTAGTTTCATCGGGGTAGGGGAGGTGCTAAAGGAGGGGGTGGCTATGATGTCACAAAGATGCCTGTGACTCACGGGCCACATCATCTTCCACTAGCTCAAAGATGCTTGGTGGAGAGAAATCCCTTGACCAGGGATGGATCAGGGATGTCGGGACGTGTGAGTTTTTAATGACCTCAGTGACGACTGCTGTTCTGACTCACGCCAGGGCCCGTCTTGCATTCGCCATTGAGAATACTTGATGTTGTCACAGGAAAGGAGGGACACGGTCCTTCCTACCCTCCTGACTCAGGCTGGCTTTCCCTATCCTCTCTGCATGCCTTCCGAGGTGTCCGTCTCTCAGTACTGCCTCGCAGCCCTCTGGAGTGTTTTCCGCTGACCAGGACCGGCAGTCGCTCTTCTCTGGTACTTTCCCAGCATCCCATGGCCCTTCAGCCTCACTCTGCCTTCTTTTATCTTCTATCAGTTTCTGCTTTGCTCTGCCTCCCTCATGAGCCGCTGTCTGTAGCTGTTCAGGTGCAGCTTGATCCTAACCGCCACGGTCATGGCTGCCATCACGGGGGAAGAGGCAGTTTTTCCGCTACTGATGCCGCTGGGTGCCACAGTCATGTAGTGTGGCACCTGTCATAGCCATTGCTGCCGCTATCAGACTGCTCTAGCTCTGCTCCCTCTTCCTTACCATTTCTCCATGGCTGCTGGCTGCTGTCACTGATGCTCCTATCACGGCAGCGGCTGTTGTGGCTGATGCTACAACATTCATGGCAGCCGACCTCCAAGGACACTCCCTTGGCTGCACTGTTAGCACTGTCCTGGCTCTACTGTGCCAGAGCTTATCCTGTAATCACCGCTGTGGGACAGCAGTTCAGTTCACTCTATCATGGATGGTGTGTATATGTGTGTGTGTGTGTGTGTGTGTGTGTGTGTGTGTGTGTGTGTAAAGGGGACAGCCCAGGAAGTTCATAAAGCAATCCAAATCTGCCCATATAGCTGCGCTCCGTGCAAGCGAAGGACTATATTTACACAATTTTACACTTCTATTTGCTCCTTCGGACCAATCAGAGCAGTCACTGTGAGGCTACTATAGGGTGTGCTCCCTCTCGGGTCTGGGTGGAAAAGTTGCAGGTCCCTTAGAGTTCACCAAGTTTTGTGGCAACAAACCACTTCAGAGCAGACTGAACCCGTTTGCCTTTAGGACTTGGGGCTGTGCCTGGAGTAGCAAGCAGCTTTGGTGGTTAGGTAGCTTCCTCAAAGGGTCAATGGAATATTGAAAACAGCCAACAAGTGGGCTTAAGGGTAGTTCGATTGTCTGCCTGGCTGAGAGTTCTTTGTTCAAGGTAGCCAGGGCATTAGGGATGTGTTAAAATGCTGTCAATTAGGAAACCAAATTGCCCCTCCCATCCAACGTCTTAGCTTATTTATAGGAAATAGACATCAGGAAGTTTAAAGGACTTTTAAATTTGAAAAAAATTTAAATTAAAATATAATTACACAATTTTCCCTTCCCTTTGCTTCTTCCAATCCCTCTCTTATCCCTCCCTTTCAAACCTCTCTCATGTTGCCCTGTACCCCCTTCTGGTACAAGCTGGCCCATTCTGTCCTTGGTCTGTGTTATGGTACTGTCCCTCATAGGCTGTAGGCCGTAGGTCATTTTTAAGGCTAGGTTCTCAGGCTGCAGCACTCCAATGGGAGGTGCTAGAACTTTGGCTGGTGGGGTCTACCTCAGACAAATGGGTCACTGGGCAGGCTCTGGAGTTATATTTGGTCCTGGCCTGTTCCTATTTTTGTTTCCTAGAGCTTTGAGATAAGCATTTCCGGCTCCCCATACCCGCCGTAAAGTGCCACCTCACTGTAGGCCTAGAACGAGTCCTGCGACAGTGAACTGAAACCTCCAAAATCACCCAAACTGTGAGCCAAAAATCTTTCCTCCTTCCCACTGGGTGTCACAGGTGTCTGCTATAAGAACAACAAAGCCAAGCGACAGTTGCTTAGTCTCCAGCCCAGGCCTGTCAACAAGAAAGACTTCTTGAATCCCAGCCCTCTGTTGGAGAAGTTTTGCTAAGCCCCTGCCCCAGACTGCCATCTGTCTTTGTGCCTTTCCACGGTTGTCTATTAGTCAACATCGATTGTCTGGTAGACAGCACTGATTTTATGTTGAGGCTTGTTGACATCTAATTTTAGTCTATGCGGTTAGCATCATGAACACAGCTGCTCACACTGCCTCAGTGATTCTGAGCAAACTATGAAAACCACCGGAGACCCCTGCCCAATCTTCTCCTGCGTGTTTCGCCACCACCCGGTCTCTTTTAACTATGCTTCTCACCCCCATACACCTCACTAGCACGCTGTATTGAAAATCGTAGTTTCCATTTTTAAATGCTCTCCGTTGAGTTCTTTCTGTGTGGATGAAGACTTAGTCTACCCCTCTGTAAGTGTGGATATAGCACCCCTTCCTGTAATAAATCAGTAGTGCATCCTTGTGGCTATGCACACCGCTCTCCACTCAGGAACAGTGCCTCACAAGTGCACAGCCTTTCCAGAACTTTCCCTTTGTTTGCTTGAAGCTAGCGATTGCCTTGCCTTTCCTAGTTCACCCTCAGACTTTTCCCAAATGAGGGTAAATTGAAGGTCGTCTTTCTCTCCCTTCCTTTCTCCCTCCCTTTTCCTCATTTGCATCAGCTACTCTCCTGCCGGCATCCTCCTCGTGCTTCCTGCTCTCTAGGCGGACACCCCTGTGTACTGGATCCTTGGTGTGGCAGGTTTTTGTCAGTTTTTCTGGAGCTGGATTTACAGTGCTCGAGAACCATCGGATATGGATGCTGGGAATTGAACTGGGGTCATCTGAAAGATGTTTTTTCCAAATGCTGAGCCATCTCTCCAGACCCAAGCATGTAGTTTTCAACGTGTTTTCTCATCCACTCTTACGTGCTTTCTGTAAGATTCTGGTGTAGCTTTTGCTCAGAGATCTTCCTGAGTGACAGGAGGGCCATGCTACACACTAGGCCTCTGTTTCTTGGACATAGCCTTTATTTCGGCAGAACATACCCTATGACAGTTCCCAGGATGGAATGCATGTCTGAAAACCACTACTACACCTACAATTCTGACTGGTAATTTTTACTATGCCTGCCTTTCATCCCAGCATTAGAGAGGCAGGCAGGACTCTGTGGGTTCAAGGCCAACCTGGTCTACATATTGAGTTTCAGGGCAGCCAGGGCTATGTAGTGAGACCCTGTCTTGGGGACACAAGGAGGACATTCTAAAGGCTCCACTAGAAAACACATTTGCAGTCAAGTCCCATGTGTCCCCTCCTACTCACCCTGATGTCCCTTCTATTTCCAACTCATCCCTCTTCTTACATATTTGTCTGGTTTTTGTTTTTTTGGGGGGAGATTGTTTGTTTAATTATGGCTAGTCACAGGTACATAGGCATTTACCAGCTAAAACTTATCAGAGGCTACAGCTCTGAGGGGGTGAGGGCTAAGGAGCCTCTCCTCTCTCCTCGATGATGCGTTGATGGTCTTGTGCAGGTAATCACTGTGGCTGAGAGGTCAAGAGAGCATATAGGTGGGAGTGGCAGGGAGGCAGGGAGGCAGGGAGGAAGGGAGGCAGGGAGGCAGGGAGGCAGAGAGGCAGAGAGGCTGAGAGGCTGAGAGGCAGAGAGGCTGAGAGGCTGAGAGGCTGAGAGGCTGAGAGGCTGAGAGGCTGAGAGGCAGAGGCAGAGGCAGGTAGATTCTAAGCAAACCAAGGCAGTACAGCAAAACCCCATCTCAAAGCACCAAGAGAAAGAATAGAGGTAGTAAAAATAACCTTTATTATGTTAAGAAATATTCTCACTGTTCCTGGTGTCTTCAGGATAACTTCTGAATAATAGACAGTAGAGTTTTATTAAATGCTTTTCTGCATCTACTGAGGCGATCATTTGGCTTTTTTGTTTACCTTGAATCCATTTACATGAGATTACATTTACTGATATACGCATGTAGAACTATCCCTATTTTTTTTTTTTTTTTTTGGTTCTTTTTTTCGGAGCTGGGGACCAAACCCAGGGCCTTGTGCTTCCTAGGCAAGCACTCTACCACTGAGCTAAATCCCCAACCCCAAGAGGTGAGAGAAGGAGAAAGAGACAGAAAGGGAGGGAGAGAGAGAGAGAGAGAGGAAGGGAGGGAGGGAGGGAGCAGCTTTTTACTGCTTTTTTCTTTTTTTTTTCTTTTCTTTTTTTTCCGGAGCTGGGGACCGAACCCAGGGCCTTGCACTTGCTAGGCAAGCGCTCTACCTCTGAGCTAAATCCCCAACCCCCCTATTTTTTTTTTAAAGAATGAAGTGATCACAGTAAATTGCTTTTGCTTTTTTGCTTTGATGTGCTTTTGAGTTTGGTTTGCAAGTATTTTATTGAGAAAGTTTTCATCTACGTCCATCAGGGAGCTTGGCCTTTAATTTTGTCCCCTCTCACCATTTCTGTGTCTTTATCTGGTTTTATTCTTAGGGTAATATTGAGCTCATAAGAGCAGTGTGTCTTCAGTGAATTTCTTTATTTTAGCGAGGGAGAATCAGAAGAGGAAGGGGAAAGGAGAAGAAAACTGAAGGAAAGGGAGGAGAGAGAGATAGGTAGATGGATGGATGGATGGATGGATAGATTCAGATAATTCAGAGACAACTGTGTTTACTGGGTTGATTCTGGGGAATTTTTAGGTATGTTGAGGTGTAAGGGAAGTTAGTCCTAGGGAGTAGGGCTTGACCCATAGTGGAACCACAAATCCAGAGTCCTGGGAGAAAATCTTGAGTTATATATTCGTTCACTAAAGAATTACTGAGACTAGAAAAGTGCTTTCCCTGGCAGTGGGCCGAGAGACCCCTTGTTGTTGTTCTATCAGTCAGGGGCAGAGCCGACGGCAGTCCTCTGTTCATCTTAGCCTGACGCCTGGCTTGGTGGCTGAAGCTGCTTTATGCCTAGGACTCGTAAAAATCAAATCAAATAAAATCCAAACAGTGTGTCGAGGGAGGAGGAAGACAGAGACCACCATGCCACCCTCAGACCTGCTGTCAGTGAAGGGCACAGGAGGGCCATAGACACCCACTTGCAGCCACAACCCGCCATGCAGTGCGGGTGGAGGATGTCATTCAGGAGCCCACTAGCTTCATGACCAGCCTGCAGAGGGAGCCAGCGCCGTGTGCAAGTATATGGTGGTCAGGGAGAGAAAGAGACGTGGAACAGCTTGAGCGTTAGGAAGAGAGATGGAACTGGAGAACTCAAGGGTGGAGAGGAGTACCCTGTTGCGAGCGGCCAGCCCCATCACCTGGGGCCATGGTGAGGTCCTAGCCCAAGCAACCACTGAGGGCCATGTCTGAGTCTGTCGATACCATGTAGATGTCCGTGACTCATTATTAGAGACATGGGGAAGTTCCTGGTCAGGGCAGCTACAGTGGAATGCACAGATATCCAGGAGCTATGCAGAACTGGTCCCATCCCTCACTGGGTGCGGTGCTTTGAAGAGGTGGCCCCATCTCTCATTGGCAGTAGTGCTTGGGAGAGTGGGCGCGGCGGTGCATTTCCCTATGCAGCACAGTGGAGCTGGCTGGCCCTGGTGCCTGGGGTTGTGGGTGAGCTGGCCCGAGGGCATGAGTGTGGGAAAGCTGTCCCTGCCACTCCTCTCCCATGGGTTGGCACAGGCACAGAGGTGACACCCCTGCCCCTTGCCACCTTGGCAGTCAGGAAAGTTGCCCTTAGGGTCATGAGTGCGGGACAGCTAGCCCCGCCCCTCAGCAGCTGCTGAACTTGGGAGAGCAGGCCCTGTACCTCACTTGGGCAGCACAGTAGTGATAGCCCTGGTTGAGGGGGATTAAGGGTGTGGTCCCGCTATTCCTCTACTGTGAGATGGTGTGGGTTTGGGGGTGATGCCCTTCCTCTCCCCCTTGCCACCTACAGTAGCCTGGAGAGCCTGTCCCAGGGTCATAAGAGTGGGCCCTGCCCCCTCACTGGCTGTAGCGCTCCTGAGAAAGGGCCATGTACTTCACCTGGCACAGTGGAGCTGGTCCTGATGGTGCAGGCACAGGTATGACAGTCCTGAGGGTGTGTGAGTGGGAGAGCTGGCCTATCCCCTCACAGGCTGCAGTACTCGGGAGAGTGGGTCCCGCTCCTTGACTAAGCAACACAATAGAGCTGGCTCTGGTGGTGTGGAGGCGGGTGAGCCGGCTGAGAGGGCATGAGAGCAGGAGAGCGGGCCCTGCCTCCTGCCAGTGAAGGTACTGGATGGCCTAGCAGAAGCAGTGCCGGAGAGCTCCCCCTGGTGGTGTGGATAAGGGAGACTCAGCGTGCTTACCAGCTCCGCTACCGCTCAGTCCTAGATCCAGGGCTCTGGGTTAGCCCACCCCCAAATCTATATTGTTTGTGAAAGGTTGGGACGTGTGAAAGGGCCAGTCTTGCTGATCCAAAGCTGCAGGACCTCCACGACGCAGGGCAACAACGGAATAACCGGGAGGAGCCCCAGTGAGGATCCAAAATCGATGGTGTCACAGAAGCCAGAGATCTCGAACCAGACCAATGATTCACTGAAATGAACATTGCAAGATGGATGGCGGGGGGTGGGGGGGTATCGTGAGACACACTGTGACATACTGCAGCTTCCACGATGAGATTCTTTTTATGCTTTGATTTGTTTGTTTTGTGTGTTCATTTTGGTGAGAGGTTGCAAGGGTGAATGAAGGGTGGGTGAGAAGGAACAGGGAGGTGAGCAGGACTGGGTTGACGATGTGAAACTCACAAAAAATTAGTTTTTTTTAAAATACAACTTAATTAGAATTATTTTCAGGTGCTTGAATAAACAGTTGTTCAGATAGATATTTTACAAATGATCAGTATTCATAGAGGGACACTCAGAATCCTTAGCTGCTGAGCAAATGCAAATGAAAACCCACAATGAAGCACCACTCCAGGCCAACAGGAGGGCAATAATTTGAAAGAATGACATTTGTGGCTTTCTGTAATGGCCTCTGTCTGCTGCAAACAGACACATCTCTGATGAGGAGTGAGAGCAACATTTATCTGTGGATATAAGGAGAAGGTTTAGAGTGCGGTTAGCAATTACTCTGGTTAGTAAAGTGTAGTGGGTTTTCCTCTTAGAGCCATGCATTTAGTATTTTAATAACATTTAACAGTCCTCTTGGCAATGATCATTACCTGACCCAGCAGTACCAATCTAACTCTTTCACGAGGCTGATGGTACTGTAAACTGCTAACCACTCACAGTGACTTCGGTCGGGAGAGCCCAAATGCATGCCAGAGCGTGTGAAAGGTCCCTCACACTGGAGTATTATGAAGTTGTTAGGTAATGATGCGCTCGAAGGTACAAATGACCGCAGTGTACTGAGAGAGGCCACACAAGCGATGTATGGCCGTCACTGTTCACATGAAATAGAGTAAATCCTACAGGGACAGGATAACTCTTGAAGGGCACCAGAGGCTGGAGGAGCGGTTAAGGGAGGTAGACACTAAAAAGCTAGGGTGTTATGGAGTGTCATAAAAGTATTTTAGAACTTGATTTAGGTGGCAGTAGCTTAACAATGTGAACATGTTAGATGGTATTGCCTTAACAGCTACTCTTAAATGAGTGGTTTTCATTTTGTGTGCATGCATACGTGTGTGTGTGTGTGTGTGTGTGTGTGTGTGTGTGAGTGTGTGTGACAAGACTCACGATCAGCCCCTGAAGCAACAAGAAGGGGTGATCTACTCTTTGAAAAATCTGGGTGCAGAGCCCTGCTCTCCTGCAGCTGGATGTATCATGGGAGGTCTGCAGACAATGGGTTTATAACACTTCAGGTCTTGATGAGGACTTTGCATCCAAGATATCAGAGTCACCAGCTAGAGCCAAAAGACCGGGGGCAGAGAGAGCAACATAAACTGGGAAGACAGAGGAACCCCTCAAGGGAGTGCCTGTGCAGAGACAAAACTGAATAAAGAGAGCTCCCAGGAGAGAAAGCCCTCAGGGAACAGAAGCCAAGCTCCAAGTTCTGAATGGGAGCAAGGCTGACGTCTCTGGTCGAGATGCTTAATGGCTGGCAGAGTATCCAAGAGGACACTGGGAGAGTTTGAAGGATATGACTGGACTGTGTAGGGTTGTGGACTGTGGTGAGGGAGACCTGCCAAACTTGTCCTAAGTAGGTGGACAGACTTTAAGAGGATGAAGAAGAGTGTGGCATATTGGACAGCTAAGGGGAGAGGGCATCTGACAAGTGTTCCTGATGACTCATCCCCAATTCTCCAGCCATGCAAGCCCTGCGTGATCCAGGGTTCTCACATGCTCTGCCCCTGAGAGTTCAGACACATGCTGCTGCTATCCCCAGAGCAGGCTCGTGTGGTGCTGTGTGTCTGCAGTCATCACGGGGACTTGCCACGGGACAGACAAACCTGGTATCCTGTGTTAGAAGACCTGATCAGTTCTTTATTGGCAAGGATATGCAGTCTGATATACGACAAACCTGTGATCCCAGAAAGATATCAAGCTGTAGATGTAGTTTGTGTCCCTCAAGTTCATAGCTGCCCTGGAAAAAGCCACGGGTACGGCAATTATGCCAGCGCCACGATGTTTGGATAACGCGGGCAGCGCAGCACAGCCTGAGATAGTAGTGGCGGACTTTGAGCATCCGAACCCACGACTGAATAAGGACGCAGGCGCTTGTTTCTAGGACCATCCATTGCAGGATCACCAGGCGTTTGCTTTCCTGTCTTTCGGCCAGGATCTTCCTCCACCAGCACTGAATGATCCATGCACTGAGGGCAGCCCTCAGCAGTGTGCGTCTCACCAGGGTGCCTCGCCACCAGGCCTGTATCTTTCTGGCACTCAGTATTTCTTTTGCTCGGTGCAGTGGGGATGGCTGTGGGGATGGCTGTAGTGGGATGTAAGATGAGGAATGTTTTTAGTTTTCAAGGGTATAGCCACAGCAAGTTTAATCACGTGAACAAGCTCTTCTTCATGCAGCGGCACGCACACGCGCGCACACAAACACACACACACACAGAGAGAGAGAGAGAGAGAGAGAGAGAGAGAGAGAGAGAGAGAGAGAGAAAATAAGAGGGAGAATGTGAGCAGAGTATATTGTATATATTTGCATGAAAAAAGAATAAAGATATATTCTCAGAAAATGCCCTGATCCTATGTCACTAACCATGGCTTCCTCTCAAGTTTGTGAACGCTGAGTCGGACAGCAGGAGGAGCTGAGGGAGCAGGAAGGCATGCTACCTCTGCTCTCCTTTTGTGTTCCACACCAGTGAACAAACATCACCTTATCTCTGAGTCCCCATGTCCCCATTTATAGAATGCAGTATGTTTACTCTTGTAAGGGGTTTTAAAATTTTTCTTATCTGTATGGGTGTTGTGGCCGTGTGTATATTTGCACCAAGCATACGCCTAGTGTCCTCGGAAGTGAGAAGGGCATCAAGACCCCTGGAAATGGAGTTACTGACAGTTGTGAGCTGCTGTGGGGTTGCTGGAAACTGAGCCCAGGTCCTCTGGAAGAGCAGCCAGTGTTCTTAGCCACTAAGCCATCGTCTCTCCAGACCCTCACTTAGGTGTCTATGAACCTGGTTGGCCAATTGAGAGCAAAAACCTGGCAATTCCTAGGATCTTTTTGAGCAGAGGAAGTTCCTAGCAGGAACTTCCAGGAAATTAGCATTCTTTACTCTGCTCTCTTCTCTACCTCAGTCTGCCACCTGCCACGTGCTGCCCTCTGACCCGTTAGGTCCTAATATTAAATTTCTTTTAATACCCTCATACGGCGTAGGGTCCTGACCTCATCTATTCCTCACTTCCCAAACCTTAAACCTTAGTTCAAGCAATCATACATGCACACGTGCGTGTGTGCACATACCCACACCCTTACACAATCCCGGATGTAAGAGTTCTGCTTAGATATGCTCCCCCAGACACAGATCTCATGCCCTACTCCCTGACTCCTCACGGCACTGCTCTCTCCTTCTCTGGGGCGGCTTCTCCCCATGCCAGCCATGACGTCTCAGGCTGAGAAGGTGATTGAAAGAAGGCAGTTCAAGAAAAGCCTGAACTTTTGAGAGGGAAACTATCCTGTTAGTGTTTGATGGTTGTGCTGACTGACAAACAGCCCAACCTCTTGCTCACACGAGTCTGTTTGGAGCACACCTTCCATGATTGTCCTATGTTGTGGGACACAGAGAAGACCACGATAAGTCTGGGTGACATGGGTCAGAGACGTGGCAGATCAGGGGTTAACTCTAACCTTGAGGGCCTTGTACGAAGAGGATGAAGGTTTGATCTTTTCTTTCTTTTCCTCTTGCTGTCGTGATTCTGTTTCTGTTTCTGTTTCTGTTGTGTCATAGGTGTCTTCGCTTACGATAAAGCGAACATTCCCCTTCTATCACCAGAATTGAAGGAGAGATCTGTGAGTGGGTTATTCTTTGAACAATTACATACCCACTTTAGCGCACACCCAGTCTCCTTGGCTGCCCCAGTATCCCTCGACACCAGACTTATCTCTGTCAACTGGAAAATCCACCTTCTATCTTACACTATACAGACAGCCCATGTCTGGAGACAGATGGTTCAAATCTCCCAGGTCTGCAATCCCTTAAATTTCCCCATGATTGGGGTTATGGTGGAATCATCATCTCAGGTCTATACTCCTCCAGCCAGGAGATTGGCAAGAAGAGCGAGGGAAGGGAGCCAGCGATGATGTCATAAGGCCGTCTGTGATGCAGGAGTCAGTACGGCTTCTAAGAGTCGAGTAGGAGCCCATTCACGCCTACAGAAACTTCCGAAGTTGGGGTATAAGGTCAAAGCCCAAGCAACACTAGTTCATTTGAATAAAGATAAAAATGTTAGTATTTTAATTTGGCAGAGATTATTAACATTAGAAGTCTGACATATCAGCAGGGGTTTCCACCTATGGATCTCGGCTGAGTCACACAGCGGGCCTAGTAATGATCTTTCGACGAAATGTAAGGCGGATGCTCTGCAGGAAGAGATTCATGGATGGCTCCTGAACACACGTCTGTCCTAGAGAGAGGAGGAAAGGAGCATGGATGGCCTTGATGAGGAGGAGACAGAATGTTGACAGAAGTGTGACCCAAACTACCTTGCAAGATGTCTGGCAGTTTCCAATAATGCTAAATACGTATTCACCCTGTAACGCAAAGTCCCACTCCTGGGCACAGATGAGAAATGAAAATGTATTGTCACAGTGTGTATGCACAGGCTTGTTTGTAGTGTAGACCACACAGTGCCTGCCTAGCAGCCCGGAAGTCCTGGGTCAATGCCAGCATTGTGTAAACTGGATGTGGACGTACATACATACCGGTGATGTCAGCACTCAGGGTAGAGACAGGACAAGAAGTTCAAGGCTCTTCAGTCTCAGCAACATATACCAAGTTTGAGGCTATCAGGTGTAGCAGACACTATCTTAACACACACACACAGCTTGCAAGATGTCTCAGTGCACCAGGTGCTTGTCATACAAGTGCAAGGAACCAGGTTCAATCCCCAGATCCCATGACAAGGTGGAAGGAGAGAAAAGAGCCTATAAAGTTGTCCTGTGACACCCGTACATGCACCATAGTGTGCACCCCGCCCCCCCCAACCCACATTGAGAAAAAAGCGTTGTGCACAGATGTCCATGGTAGTTTTATTTTGGTCCAATCAAAAGAGGAAGCAATGGAATTGTCTACCCGTCTAGATGACTACACAATCACGTTCATGTAATAAGCAATCTCCAGCAGTCGCACCGAGTGGACACGCAGTAGTAATAGTGTGCTAAATGAACCCAGTGTAAAAGATCACCTGTCAAATGGCTTCTTGTGTATAAAATGATAAATCTGATCCACAGGCAGGAGGCATCAGGCCAAATCAGATCACAGCCAGAATAAGGTTATAAAGGGAATGCCTGCTAATAGCACAAGGAAGCCCAGAGCAGCAGTTGTATGTCTGTGTTGGTCAGGAGTTTGAAGACTCGTCAAATCAAGTGCTTCGTGAAGCTGCAAAGAGAGCTTGTCTCTGCACCATCCTGGAAGAGCGCCCGTCAAAGAAGCCAAACTAAAGGATAATATATCTGTGTTTGTGTGCATGTGTTATCAATCACCATGAAGAGGGAGAGCTGTGGCAGGGCAGGGTGGCACAGGCTTTTAATCCTCGCATTCAGGAGGTAGAGACAGTGAGTTCGGGGCCAGCTGGGAGTTACGTCGTGGGACCCTGTCTCAAAAGCAGGGGAGGGTTCTCGAGAAAACCCAAGGCTGGTGTTACCTCTTTGAAGGTCTGGTAGAATTGGATCCTTAATCAATCTGTGCATTAAATACTTTTATGTTTATGTGTATGTGTGTGTGTGTGTGTGATAAGTGTCTATGCATGTGTCTGTGCATGGGTGTGCTGTTGTGTGCATATGGTGGTCAGAGGACAGAGTCAGTTCTGTCTTACCATGTGGATCCCAGGGACTGGCTTTCATGTCACCAGGTTTGCTGGGGAGTGTCTTTACTCACTGAGCTATCTTTCCAGTCGGAAGGCCTTTTCTTTCTTTGTTCTTTCAATGACTTATTCTTATTTTTTTCTATGTATTGTTGTGTCTGCATGAGGGTGTTGGATCCCATGAAACTCGACTTCCAGACAGTTGTGAGCTGACATGTGGGTGGGGACTGAGGTCCTCTGGAAGAGAGGCCAGTGCTCTTAACCTCCTAGCTATCTCTCCAGCCTCCTCTTCTCCTCTTTCCTTTTTCCTCTTCTTCTTTCTCTCTTTTTTTAAAATTTTTTTTTTGAGGCAGGGTCTCACTAGGCAATTTTGGATGGCCCGGGGCTGGCTATGCCATGCGGATCAGGCTGACCTCAAAATCTCCACCTCCACCTTCTTCCCCAGTGCTGGGAGTAAAGGTGGGCCCCACCAGGTGGGCGTCTGGGATCTTTGGGATATTGTTTTTACTGCTTGGTTATGTTGGTTACTATAGTTTGTTTTATCTTGTTTTAAACTTGGTGTGTTACATGCACTTTGAAACCAAAACAGGGGCAGCACTGTTGTTAAGGACCCACACGTTATACATTGTAATTAAGTCTCCAAACCTTACAAGGATACATTTCTGTTTCCTAGGCTTAATGTAGCCTGCAAACCATGGTTTCCACCTGTGCTGAACTTGTGACCCACGATGATGCATGCCCATACCTCAGCCTCACCAAACTCCTGACTTGTGATATGCGATTGTCCTTTTGCCTAATGAAAATGTGTCTTCCCAGATACCTTGATGATGTATTCTTGGACCTAACTACCTCACAGGCAGCCTCGAACCCCAAGTCCCTACTCTCCTGTCCAGGCGCTAGCAGCCACTTCTCTTGACAACGATTTTTTTTAAATCAACACTAACCCTTCTTCATAAAAAGGACCTTAAAAGTCAGCAAGGGGCTGCCCTCTGAGATTCTGATTTTGAGAGAGGTAGCCAGTTGGCCAGTTCTAATACAGTTTGTGTGAGAGTCCGTGGTTCATGAAGAATTCGACTCCAGACTCAAACAGTATGCAACAACAAAGAGTGTTTGTTCTGCAGAGAACCTGAAGGCTGGGGTCCACCATACATGGGAAGGAAGACAGAAGTGTGGATTTTACAGGGTCAATTTAAAGCCTGTGAGTGAAGTAGGGTAACTTTTACCATTCTTTCCTGTGATTGGTTGGCTTTAGCTCCAGGGGTATAAGTGCCTTTGTGATTGGTTAAGGCTCTAGGGGGTTTAGGGGACTTTAGTTGATTATACTTGGCTCAAGTTAAATGGCTGAGGTGCCTACTTAACATATCAAAGCAGACTTGGCCTCCTGGTTCTCCCTGCATCCCTCAGTCCCTGTTAAAAGTCTTCCTGGCTGGCCTACCCTGCTCACTATCCTCAATCGCCCAGCCTAGGGGCTGGGCTGCCCTTCCCTCTATATTTTGGTTACCTGATCCATTTTGTTTACTCTTTTTTGAGCCTCCTGACTGTTGCACCCAGTTCCCTCTCTCCCGCTCCTTTCCTCTCTTCGCCTGGCCATGGTTACTCTGGACTCTCCCAGATGTCCCTGCCTCTGACTATGCTCTCTCTCTTACCTACAATAATCTTTTCCTCCACCACACCTAGGACCAGCCATGCGCCTTTCCTTCCTCTCCTTCCTCCCATTCATTCATTCATTCATTCATTCTTTCTTTCTTTCTTTCTCTCTCTCTTTCTTTCCTTTCTTTCTTTCTCTCTTTCTTTCCATTCCTTTCTCTTTCTTTCCATTCCTTTTTCTTTCTTTCCTTCTTTCTCATTCTCTTTCTTTTTCTTTCTTCCCTCCCCCTCCCTCTTTCTCTCTCTCTCTTTCTTTCTTTTCTTTCTTTCTTTCTTTCTTTCTTTCCTTCTTTCTTTCTTTCTTCTCTCTTTCTTCATTCAAAAAGGTTTGCCAAACGGGCCTCAATCCAGAGGTTGAGAGCCACTGACCTATAGTTTATTAACCAGGGTTGTCTACCTGGCTAGTGAGCCTCAGGGATCCACTTGACTTCATTTCCCCAGTCTTAGTATTCCAAGTGCATGCCAGTCCACTCGGCTTTAAAAAATAAATTATTCTTTTTTTTTTTTTTTTGGTTCTTTTTTTTTCGGAGCTGGGGACTGAACCCAGGGCCTTGCGCTTCCTAGGCAAGTGCTCTACCACTGAGCTAAATCCCCAAACCCTCAACTTGGTGTTCTTTTGTGTGTGCCTGCTCAGTTTTTTATCGTGGGTCCTAGAAATGGAACTCATATCCTTGTTCACACAAGGCAAGCACTTTACCCACAGGGCTGTCTCCCAAGCAGTCTTCATGAAAGATCCTTTGTATGGTTTCTCTATAGCAACACAAAAGGGGAAACACGCAGCTGCTTCTTGTGTTGCTTTTCCTTCAGGTCTGTCACCATTCCAGAGCCCATTGGCCAGTGATTACTTGGAGGCCATACTGGAAACTCGCTGGGTCTTTGTACATAAAACACAGTCCTTCTCTTCCCCCTCACAATGGATAACATCTGAGGTGCATTTATAATTCTATGCCTAGGAGATTTCCCCAGGAAGTTGGGATGCGGGTCCTCACTCTCTGCTGTTGTTGCTGGGAGTCTGACTTACTCCCTTGGAGGTAACTGTTGACTTTATTTCTTCTTCATGAATTCCAGCATCTCATAATATGTCTGGTTCTATCTGTTTTCAGCCGGAGTGACTCAGGCTGGTTTTCCTAAAGAATCTCTCTCAGACCCTCTCATCAACGGCAGGAAGTCTCTGCAATACTTCCTTTCAGAGGGGCATACATGTGACCAACACTGGATCCCACGGTTCTCCCATTTCTGTGGAGTGAGCTGTTGGGAATGTATGGTCTCCTGGGAAGCGGCATTCCTGAGCCACCTCAGGAGTTGGCACTTGGCACCAGGCTTTGCCATGAGTCCCATCTCCCTAGAGAGAGTGACTGTGAGTTACTTTCTTATTGCAGTGATGAAATGCCACGGACAAGGCCATTAATAGGATGAAACGGTTTTGTAGTCGTATGGTTCCTGTCAAGGCCTAGG
Source organism: Rattus norvegicus (assembly GCF_021556685.1). Classification (NCBI taxonomy): domain Eukaryota; kingdom Metazoa; phylum Chordata; class Mammalia; order Rodentia; family Muridae; genus Rattus; species Rattus norvegicus. Next base: position 114,962,899 of record NC_141541.1, read on the forward strand.
TAAAGCGTTGAGGCCTAGCTGGAATAACTGTAGCCTGTCTAGCCTTCCATCTTGTACTGTTACCAAGATTGTAAGGAAAGTTTCTCATATGTGTTCTTGCTGTTACTAGGAAACTTTCTCGTGCTCGGATTGACTACATATTCTGTTATGTTCTGGGCCCTTGGAAACCAGTCATGATAGAAGTTGGTCGAACTGCTTCGCATAGTCACCGACGATAAGTTTGATCCTCAACCAACCGCCCACAGCACTTCCTGCACCTGTGTGTGAGCTCTTATGGTATTCGATTTTTTTAAGTTGCCTCGGGATGGACCCCAACATAAGAGAGACACCTGCCCCAATATAACTAACTATTTGGAATAAGACTTCTTTTTTGAGTAGGGGTGGAGGAAAGTTTAAGTTCCCAAGACCTCCCTGGGAACTGACATCCTACTTTGGCAGAAAGAGACATGTACCTGGGCAACTGACATCCTGGTTGGCAAGTTAGGACAGGGACGTTAGACAAATTAAGTCCCCTGCCACAATTGAATGGCCAACCAACGGGAGCAGTGTAAATAAGTGTGCACCAAAGACATGTTCCTGAGAAAGACCTCTATCTCTAAATCCAGATTGGTGCAATAACTTGGCACAGATGTCTGTAGATCTCAGGTTCACAAAGCCCTAAAGGATCTTGACTCAATGTCACGGCCAGCTTCTGAGTCTTACTAATGGCCATGATCAATCAGTTTTGGGATGTGGCATCCAATAAACTATTCTTGTTTGACTGAGATCCTTGTCTGAGTGGTTTGTGTGGCAACCCCATGTAGGTATTGGACTGTAAGGGAAGCCCCCAGACACTGCTCCAGGGTTGGGGAAGCACAGTCTGAGGCATGGGACACAGCTCGGGGGTCCCTGGGCCTGCAAGGAGGCTGGGACCATTTTGTATCCAGGTGCCGCTGGAAGCTGTGGAAGAGCTGAGAATGGAGTGGGGGCCTGGGGCTGGACCTAGCCCAGGGCTGTGGGGGAAAAGGGCTGCTCTGGAAGGTCCTGTGGTGGGAGTCTTTGGCTTGATGGTAGCAGTGGGCTTGGTTTGGCTTTGGCGGCCCAGGCTGGGAGCGCAGAGCGGCCTTCTACAGATTAGACAGCGGCTCTGTAGGAGAAGGCCCTCTCTGTGGCTCCCCATGATGGATCCTGATGAAGAGAGACAGTCTATGGTTTTAAGACATTTATTGTTATAGCTCAAAGTGGATGAGTAAAACCATACCCCACTTCTCAGGGTGGACCTGAGATTAAATAACTTTTGCAGGGAGGAGTGTCTGGGAAAGGAAAGTTATTGGCTAAGCCTCCAGGCCTTTAGGTACCTCATTATAATGGAGATCTGTCTTGAGCCTATGGTCAGTCCTCTACCTGTGGAGGGGCTTGGGGCATTGTCCTTTATGTGACTGATGGCCATAAGTCTATGGAGCTCAGTAGCTAGTGACAGGGCCTGGTTTCCCCGGAATTAGGCAAATGCTTACTGTCCCTTTGGGGCTCAACCAGGAACCAGTCTGCCTTTCACAGTCCCACATCTCCCCCTTTTACTCTTTTAAAAAAAGTGGTGTCACTGGAGTGATGGTGTCATTTGTAGTGAACATTTTGGGTGGGATTAAAGTATCAAAAGAAAGAACTACATAGGCTGGAGGGGTAGCACAACTAAGCCAGAGGGGTAAAGAGGGATAAGGGTGGGAGTTGGGAAGACAAGGGATTATTGAATCAATTAAATATTCCATGGGTTATACAGTTTAAGGGTATTAACATTGGTTTTAAACAACATTTGATTATCTGGATAGACATGTTTTCCTTACTATCACATAAGTTTACCCAAGTTCAGTAGCCACTTGGCTTTGCAAAGAGAGTTCATCTGTGGCTGGAAGGTCCCAAGTCTCTCCTCTGTGGGTCTCAGTGTGTCTCAGGAGTCTTCAGTCAGATGAGGTGTCTGGAGGAAGGCAGCTTTATTGTCCCAGGCAGGTCTAGGGAGATGGAGTTCAGTCTCACTGGATCTGTGGGAGCAGCACTATAAACCTGTAGGGTGATCACAACAGAGCAGAACCCCAGCATGGGGTGTCTGCATAGGGTGGGTAGCATGTGTTAAGCCTGTGTTGGTTTGCTTGGGAGCACATCATGGTCTGCTGCTACGATCCTAGAAAAACAAGGATGTTTGAGGAATTTAGTCATGGAAGGCATCCTTTAAGTCTGCTTGGAATGGCTGAGGAAGAGAACAAGATGTTAATTATGTATCTGGGATAGGCAGTGACAGCTTGTCTGTAAAAGGAAACTGATTGTTAATTAAGGATTAAATGAAGGTTGTCAGTACAAACCAGTATAGTTAGTTTGATCTGGGGGAGTAGAGTAGATGACTTTTGCACCTTCAAAGAAATCTTAAACAAATTGAAAATTTTTTGGACGTAAGTCACGAATGCTAGGGAGAAAATACACATTTAAATAAAGAAGCATGAAAATTTTGGATTGAGAAGCACGAACATTGTCTTAGGGTTTCCTGTTAGGGAGAACAAGCATTTAAAGAAAGCTTGGAAGAATTTGGGTTTTAGGTGCTTTTCCATTGTCTTTGGCTGACCTATGTGCAGGGGTGGGGGGTGGGGTGGGGGGCTGCTCTGCCATGCTGTGACTGTGTGTTCAAGCAGACAGGTCTCTGTGTTTTCCCGTTTGCTTTTTCTTGGTTGCTGTATTCTAAATGTAGAGTGGAAGGAGATGAAAGGCCGACTTTGAAGAAAGGCTCAAAGGAAGAAGCATAGAGGTTGGATAGCAATTATCACCAGGGCCAGAGGGAGTGAGGGGCAGCACCCACAATGGCTGTGTTTCTAGCCCAGCTGCAGCAGCCTGATGGCCAGTGTGAGAAGGTTAGGGTGGATCTAGCTTTTTGGCCTGCAGGGGACCTTAGGGAACCTAGGGTAGGGCCTGGCTGGCAGACAGGGGAAGCAGGGAGCTCAGGGCAGGCTCTGCCATCTGAAAGGCAGCTCCATTAGCTGTGTAGGAGCCCTTGCTGTGGGGCTGGGGGAGGAGCAGAGAGTGGAGGCTAGTTGCCACTGTGGTAGAGCAAGTTACCAGGAATGTGTGTGTGTGTGGGGGGGGGGGGGAGACAGAGACAGAGACAGAGACAGACAGAGAGAGAGAGAGAGAGAGAGAGAGAGAGAGAGAGAGAGATCAGAGGAAGGCCTAGTCTTTTGAACTAGGTCAGAGGTTACTCACAGTCTTTGAGTTCTGATGTGGGATCTCTGTGGGTTAGCAGCTGAGGGTACACCTTAGCTGAGTTTGTCTCATGTTGGGCACCAGTTGTAGGGCTATAGGTCCCAGTGTCCGCTCTGTCACAGGGCTCGCCTTTTACGGTCCCACAGACTCCGATGCTTCCAGAGGGATAAGATCCATCATTGTTGGAAGAGTGACAACAGGGAGACCTCAGGAACATCTGAGAGGTAATGTCTCCATCCTCGAGTAGGAGGCAGAGGAAGCCCGCCCTTAGAGATGTACGCAAGCCACACCTCCTAAACCTCCACAAACAGTGCCACCAACTAGGGATCAAGCATCCAAAGGTCTTAGCCTACAGGGGTGGGGGGGCACTTTCATTCAAACCGCCATACTCCTTCCTCTCCCCGGGGCCCCGTAAGAATGCAAAATGCATTTAGTCCAACTGCAAAAGTTCCCATAATCCTTCACAGTCTCCACACAGTAAGGCAATCTCTTGATGGCAAGTTCCTGCAAAACCACAAGAAGCTAATTACATACTTTCAACGTATAATGACACAGAGCATGCGTCGCTATTCCAAAAGAATGGAGCAAGAAAGGAAATACTGGACCAAAGTGAAGGAGAAAAGGAAATAAAAGGGAGATATGATTGCTTCTAAGGGATTGAGGTTTTTATTATAGAGATGAAGAAGAATACAGTTAGAGGCAGGTGCAGAGACATATGGAAGAGTAGAGGGGTCAGGGCCAGCAAACTGAGCCAGGCCGTGTGAGGAGACAGGGGGTAGAAGCTGGGACAGCCTGAAGCCCAAGAACGGTGGCTAAGAGACCAAGAGGTAAAAAGGACAGATGTAACCAAATTAACTGGATTATGTGGGGAAGGGCAGCCCAGACCCTGGGATGTAGAGTTCAGCATAAAGAGCGAGTTATGCCAGCCAGGAGGGCCCTGTAAGAAGTAGGGACTGAAGGATGCTGGGAGAACCTAGTGGTTAGAGTCCACTTTGATATGTTAATTGGCACCTCCTTAGCCATTAGTCCTGTGTTTGAGACTGACACAAAAGCAAGACCAAACCTTAGTAGAGCAAAGGCCAAATTGTAACTCTTTGTCTGATGTCAGTGGGCTTAGATAGCCACACACTTCTGACTTTGCTGCCTGCAATATCCATTTCTTTGATCTGACTCTTGGGCCTGACTCTCCTTAGTACAGATCTCTTTGGCAGCTACCTCATATCTATGGCGTGCGTGGTGCTTTGGGGTCTCCAATGCAATCCAGGCTTCACCTCCACAGCCTCATATAGTGACCCCTCAGGCCCTCTTGCCTTCTCAGGCCTCATTAAGAGACTACCCTATCACACATTCCCTGTGGTTGGTTGTGCTATGAAACACCATTAGGGTTTGATGACCCCTTTATTCTTGACTCCTTGTCACATGGGCAACATTGCCAAGTTCGGTGGCCAACTTGGGATGGAGCTTGGACCCTTGAATCACATTTGTAGCAACTTTTGCTTGTTGTTGCTAGGGGCAGAAAATTCCTTAGGCCTTTTCAGGAATTGGCATCTTAGCTAGAAGGGGTCTTGCTCTGAGACACTATTCTAACACGGATCAGGTCTCTGCCTAATCTCATCTCTCTGAGCACAAATCTTGGCTTGTACTCTTTCTTTTCTTCAAAAAGTACATTTTGTATTTTTATTTCACTTGCTCTTTTTCATCGTAGACCCATCTGAGCATGGATATCAATAACTACATGACAGAGTCAATATTAGGTGGTCTTAAAATCTTCACCAAAGAAATCGGACAAGACCTTAGGACTGGAACAGAAATCAGCCAATTATCACAGGAATAGTCTTTTGCTAATACTGTTTCTCCTGAAATGAGCTGAGCCTCCACAGTCCACATTGCTCTCAGCATTGTTTCCTAAGCTTCTACTAGGATGTCCCAAGAGTCTCTGCATAGAGCAAGTTCAAACACTTTCTAGTCCAAAATTTCAAAGTCTTCTACCTTCCTCAAAAGACAGCACAGTTGGGGCTCTGGCAGCAACATCCCACTCCTGGTACCAATTTCTTTTACCACGACAAAACACCATGACCAAAAGCAACTTAGAGAGGAAAAGGTTTATTTCATCTTATGCCTCTCAAACCACACATTACCACTGAGGAAAGTCAAAGCACGAACCTGGAGGAAGAAAGTAAAGCAGAAATCACGGAGAATTGCTACTTAGTTGCTTATTCTTTACGGCTTGCTCATCTTTCTTTCTTATACAACCCAAGACCACCTGCACAGGGTGGGCTGGGCCCTCCTATATTAATCACCAATAAAGACAATATTTCACAGACTTACCCACAGGCCAATCTTATAAAGGCACTATTTCAGTTGAGACTCCCTCTTCACAGATATGTCTAAGACTGCATCAACAAAGCATCTACAGCACTTAAAAATTTTTTTTTGGCATGTGGCAAAAAAATAATGAAACAGATTTTACTCAGTTCTGAGAATTTTCTTCTACAGAAGACAAATGTGGCAGGATTTATGTTGAGTAGGAGTTCCTAAGGAAAGAACTGATAGATAGCCAAATTGTAGCTGAGGAGCTTCTGGAAGGCTTTAAAGCCTCAGGAGATGCTCACAGAAGACATCCAGGATAGAACAATACAGGTGAAGATGATCAAGCCTGCCCCAGAGCTGGGCAATTATGCGCCTAGACTAAGGAGAGTACATTTCCTTCCAGCAGAAAATTATTCTAAACGGAGCTGGTTTGTCCAGTTAGTAACTCCTCCAACAGGCAGGTATGGTGAATGGGAGGCAATATCTAGAACTCCGCCCACAGACCACTCTCACCTAGGGAGCAGGGGATCAGTAGGGGAGAGAAAAATTCATGTTCTCCTTTGGTCTGAGCAGATTAAGTCACGCTCACTGAGTCTATTGGGTGTGGAGAATGTATGGAGACTCAGTAGAAGCTGTAGGTGTTACAGATCTGAGGGGAAAGGTTTCTTCAGCACAAGTGTTGCAGCATCGAGGGAAAAGTGTTCTGTGGTATGTCTTTCGGGGACCAGCTGTGGTTCTGCATCCTCCATTTCCTCCTTCGGGGTATCCAGGTGCTGCTGCACATCAGGCTGGACTCTGGTCTAGCTGGAACTGGGGCCTTGGGGGGAGGGGAGGCCTTCCCTGAGGATTTTAGTGTTAGGGCTCCTTTAGAAGATACTCAATGAAACAGCTCTCCTAGGCGATCTTCATTGAAACAGCTGGTGCACATACACTTTATTTGGGGAGAAGAGAGCCTATATGGGAACCTTGGAGAAAGGTTGGAGAAAGGGTGAAAGTAAAACCATTGGTTGGAGCTTAACATAATGTGAATTCCTTATTTGTATGAAGACATTCCAGGAATCCCAGGTACTCACTGGGCAGGTTCTTACTGGGGAAAGAGGAAGTGGACTTGTAGGTTTGCCAAAAGTTTTGAGACCGTCCTTGAGTGGGGGTCCAGCTCTTTGGACAAAGTCAGAGAATGGGAAGCACTGTTGGAAAAAGGGAGTCCTCCATTTTGAGCCAAGCTCGGGGGAGCTATCCAGACAGGGTAGACTTCAACCGTAAGTAGCAGGACTTCCCAACACGTTTTCCCAATGGAAGTATTGCAGCTCTGAAGGGAAAGGTATCCTGTCAGTTGAGAGAAAATTAATAATAACATGAAGTCACACCGTACATCAAACCTCCCACAAGAGCTTTATTGGGAAAGACATGAGAGGTTGGCTGCCTCTGCTTGGGAAGAAGCCGCAGGGAACTGAGCAGGAGACAGGCTTATATAGGGTTTCTTGTGGGCTGAGATTTCCAGGGTGGAGAGTTGAAGGGTGCGGCTTCGGTGGGGTTTCCAGGCAAGCCCAGGGATTGGTGGGATTTTGAGTTTAGGGATTGGTGGGATTTCAAGCCCAGAGATTGGTGGGGTTTCAAGCTCAGGGATTGGTGAATTTTTCCAACACGGAAGTGGGCTCAGACTTTTTACCGCACAGAAGAATTCCAGGGTGTGTAAATATAATTCCTTAGTGAGAAAGGCTGAGGACTACGGAAAACCAATGAAGTTAGCGCCTCCTATTCATGCTTCCTACCCAAACTCTGGAGAGGAAGCAACTGGTACGAACGGATAGAACCTTCCATGCTGTATGAGACACTGTATGTTCTGCTTTAGAATCTTCATCTTGGTGAACTTCCGGGGTCACCTGACATTTGCTCAGGACAGAAGACAGAGCACTTTGATGGAGGTCACCAAGGTTATCTTTGCAGCCCCACTATCCGCTATGGAATGGTGGCTCAGTTCCACCACTGCTTTGCTGCTTTGTCTCGCCTACCCTCTGGAGAGGTTTTGTTGTATAGTGAATAACGCTAACCCCTAAGTGTTTTGGAGATTTGGAAAACCACTGGAGAGACAACCAGGTACAAAGACGCTTTCACCTATCTTGCAACTGGAGCTGGGCTAATTAAAGGGGAACAGGAAAGTCAGAGGGGTCTTGAGGTTACTGAGTGAAAACTCAGTGTCAGGGACTTTCCCAATCCATGTCTCCCTATGAGTTGTTGGCTAGAGAAGCCCCTGAGGGCCCACAAACCATTTAGGCTACTGCTACTGCACTTGGTTGTATACCAGAAATAGATGATAAGAACCTACTGCTGGAGACGACACATGCTTTTTACTCTAGGAATGGAGAAATTAAGATGAGACTGCACTGAAACTCCTACCATGTTGGCTGGCTTTCATAGTGCCAGAAGGGGCCATTCACACTGTGGGTGGAGCTCTGTCATCAACATTCCTGCCTGGCTATGGATGCTGAATGCTGAAATGCTGACATGCTAAGCCTGCTTTTGCAATGGTGGCTCAGCTATCATGGGTAAAACCAACAACAGCCTTCCCAATGGATTTAAGGGCCGCTCCATGAGAGAGAGTTCAAGCCTAGTACCGAACCATGCACAAACAAACAAACAAACAAACAACTATGGCTGGAGAGGTCATAGATCCAAATGCAGAAGCAACTTCCATGATTTTTCTACATGGGTGGTGTACCTAGCAAACTGCCATGTAAATGTGTGTTTACTCCCATACAGAATAGTTGTTGCCAACCTCAATTCACAACCCAGGATGAAGATTCTGAGATCTGAGTGACTGCCACTGTGGCATGGTGGCCTATTTCTTAGTCAATCTATAGCCATCCCCTCCGCAGCTCCCAGATCATTGCAGAATATCGATGGAAAGAATGTAAGAGCCAGAGGAAAGGGTGTAAACTGTTACATAAGTTTCTCCCAAGGAGTGAAACAGTCTATATTGTAGCAAACTCCATAAGCAGGAAGGGGAACAACTCTAGTTTCAGGAAGTTCCTGAAACTGACCAGATTCACTAGGCTCCTCCTTGCCAGAGTGAATAGTAAAAGGTGAGCGTCCTCTCAAAGGAAATGAAGCTGAGCTGCAATGACTCTTAAGACCAGAATAACTGCAGAAAACAACCCAGCTGTTGAGCTGTCTGGAAAAAGGTGCAGACCAACTGGAGAACGTGAAAGGACACTCCCCAACCTGTTGAGCTTCCTGAAGATTATACAGTGTACTCCAGGTTCCCAGCCTTGTGAGCTGTCATTTATGCTGGGGTGGGCTTTGGTGACGCACTATGTTTGGGTCATTTCTGTTCCTGTAAGTAACCCCTTGCCCTTATTTCTGTAACTAACCCCAGTTCATCAAGTTGGACTTTGGTAGTATCTGTAGTTTTGGTTTGTCATAGTCTCCTTATTTAGAGTAGACGAGTATGTTGTATCTCCTCAGGAAAAGGTTTTTTTTGTTTTTTGTTTTTTTGTTTTGTTTTGTTTTGTTTTTTATCACACATAGTTTGGGGATAAGCTGGCCATCAACAGTGACTGATGGTCGATTAGAATATTAGGGGAATCAGTAGAAAAGGTGAGTAGTCACAGTTAATTGAGTGACTGAGGGAGAGCAACAGAATTCAGTGAGCAAAGATATGTGAACCAAGACAGCACCAAACCAAAAGAAGGAGGAGGGGGAGAAGAAAAGATGGAAAGGAACAAATATGCAAAACAGTCATATCCTTATCATACCTTACTCAAATGATCAAAAAACGACCCAGAGACGCTATCCACAAGAGACTCACTCCACCAGTAAAGACCAAAAGTTTAGAGTTAGGAAAAAATTATTTCAGGCAAATAGAAACCAAAAGTGAGCAGGAGTAGTTATATCAAACAAACAACTACAAAAAGACAAGGAAGGAAGCTATATGGCTATAAAAGGATAAAGTAAGCAAAAGGAAATAATTATAATTTACAATGCAAGATACCAATAGATCTAAAGAGAAAGAAACGCCAATGCAATCAAGGTTGAAGAGTTCAACACAAGTGCAAGATGCTCTGTGGTCAACAATGAAGATGTGTCAAAAGAATATAGACATCAAGCAGAACACATCTGGGGACATTTAGAGTACTATGCTCTAAAGATACGAATGAGTCATCACATAAACCATGGTGGAGGAAATCAGTGACTCGCACTATGTAATTAAAGTCTGATGAGATGAAGATTAATGAATTTCAAGTTTGTCTTCTGATATATATATATCATGATGCCAACTTCATCAGGTGATGAGAGAGAACCTGTGACAAAAGGCACCAACTGAAATCACATGTCCCCGGAGCTGGCAGAGGGCAGCGGCACTCCACCCTCCTCCTGCTGAGCATACAAGGCACACTTCTTGATTTGCACATATCCAAGGGGATTCCACAGCCAAATCTTCAGAAGTACAACAAATTGTGAATATATAATATTGACATTTGTGGGGGCTGGGGATTTAGCTCAGTGGTAGAGCGCTTACCTAGGAAGCGCAAGGCCCTGGGTTCGGTCCCCAGCTCCGAAAAAAAGAACCAAAAAAAAAATATTGACATTTGTGGGAGGCTGTTATAGCTTTGCTGAGAAGGGAATTTTAGAATACCTTTAAGTCTGTAGTCTGAGCCCGCATTCCAAGAGGTGGGGGAAGAAGGGCAGAATGAACGGCACTGGCAAAATGGTGCAGATGAGGAAGAGATCCATAAAATTATATATCAGAAAAAGATAGAACTGGTGAAGAAACAAAGGCTTCGGTCCAGGCAAAGACCAACAAAGCGACCACACCTTAAGACAAGGGAAAGACGTCAATGACTGTCTCTACTAACCCTATAAATACTAAAAAAGATAACACAGGATTATCAAAAGCAACTCTAATCGCATATGTATGTCAACCTAGACTAAATGGACAAATATCTCAAAATACAAAGTACTTTAATTTGCTCGGTATGAAATAGGTAAAAACTAGTCCTATGCTATGACAGAAATTAAAGGTACGATTAAAAAACTCTGCTCCCAGTTTTAACAGACCCTTAAATAATAAAAACCAATTTACACAATCTCTTTTAGGAAATAGAAGGATAGATAATTCTTCCCAAGTTTTCAATGAAACGATTACTGTCCTTACACCAAGACAAAAAAGCAAAAAGAAACCTATATCTTCGCGAACATACATGCAGAAGCCCTTAGAAATATTAACTATAACCCAGCGTACAAAAATAACTACATAATGTGACCGAGCATATTTTATTCCACACAGGCTCAACATTCAAAAGCCGACCGATAACAGTCTGCTGTATTAACGGGTACAAGAAGAAACGACCATATTCATTGATTTATAGAAACATTTGAGGCACTGGAAAGGTGCGTAGCTGGTAGAGCCTTGCTGTGCATGTAGGAGGACCTGAGTTTGGATCCCTGGCAGTGACACATCTGTAAGCCCAGCACCAAGAAGGAAGACACAGGCAGATCCCTGGAACTCACTGCTGTCAGCCTAGCCGAGTCACTGAGCAAGTGAGAGAGCTGATATTTATCCTGTCCAAAAAAATAAGGTGGACAGCAACCAAGGAAGATACCCAACGTAGAGCTCTCACTTTCATGAAAACACAATGTACACACACACACACACACACACACACACACACACACACACACAAACACACACATACACACATACACACACAAACACACACAAACACACAGACACAAACACACAGACACAAACACACACATACACACACACGCACACACACACATACACACAAACACACACAAACACACACATACACACAAGCATCTGACATAACCCAGTAGCCTTTCACACATCTACTGTTCTCAATCTCACTCTGCAGAGGGCCATCTATATGTTATAGGCATTGTAATAAGGCAAGAAAAGTAAATTAAAGACCATGCTCACCATAAGGTAAGAAAGAAAACCATCTTCATAGATGACATAATTTCAATTGCAGAAAACCCCACGTGACATACAGAAATAAGACAAAAAAAAAAAAACTTCTGGAATAAGTGAATAATTCACCAAAGCTGAGGATGCAAGACAAACAAAAAGTCAGTTTTATTTTTACATCGAATGAGCAAATGGCTCTCCCCAAATTTTAATGCCACTTACGTCTTTAGTGCCGTGCAAAACATACACAGAACTTGTAGGTTAAAAACTACAAAACACAGATGGAAAAAAGTTGGAGAAGATCTAAATAAGGAGAGACAACGCATGCCAGTTGGAAGGCTCAACAGAGTAAAAATGTTAATTTCCCGGCATTTGAAAAATTTCTATCCACAGGTGCCTACTGAGTCTTCTGTGGGGCCCTCCCAGCAGGAGGACAGGAGGATTGTGCTGCAACCCAGCAAAGGTAGGTGTCTATGCTGCCCACTCTGCCTTGGATGGTGTCACGGTGGGCTGTAGGGTGTTTGATTGGAGCTTTAGTCCCTAACAGTTTCATCTTGGTCTGCATTTTCCTCCTGTTTTGGGGAGAGAGGAGATTTTTCCTGGACTATTTGTGCCTCTGACTTCTTTAGCTCCAAATCTAAGTCGAAAGTGAGGCAAGGAAGTTCACCTTCCTCCCTGTTACTCCGCAGATTGCTACGAGTTACAGCCAGCACAATAAGGCACGAAAAAGAAATAGAGGGCACCGTGGCCAAAAAAAAAAAAAAAAAAAAAACAGGGAATTCTCCCTGCATGTTGGGTGTTGTTTTGGGGGTTCTGATGTCTCTAGCCATTTTATTCAGTCAACCTTTCGTGTGTGTGTGCGTGTGTGCGTGTGTGCGTGTGTGCGTGTGTGCGTGTGTGTGTGTGTGTGTGTGTGTGTGTGTGTGTGTGTGTGTGGTGTGTCTAGGGTTTTAACTGGACACTGGATTCTTAAGAACGAGATACAAGAAGCTAGCTATATTTCTAATTAGATCAGGGAAGCCATACTTCTAATTAGATCAGGGTAGATCCACTTGCCTCTTCTCTGGGGAATCAGCCTCCGTTACTGCTTTGTTAGCATCTAAAGGGCTTAGAGCTGGTGAAAAGCTGAGCGGAAGGCAGAGAGAGTGAGCTCTGAAGAGGTCGTGAGATCAGTCAAGTCAGTTGACCCCAGTGCAGGAAGAGAGCCACTTTCTGTCTCAGATCCAGCCCTCACGACTACAGACAAACTCCATCTATCCCCTGGCACGGGCCTGCGATTTCTCTAAGTGTATATGCCAGGTAAATGTTAAGGCTTCGTTATCTTCCTGCCTTTCTTCCTGACACATGCTGTGTGACTCCAGTGGCAGGTGCCACCTACCTGGGAAACAGTTTCGCCAGGTGGAGCCTCTCCTTCTGCCCTGCCCCTGTTAGGCTGCAAACCCGAGTTAGCAGATGCTGGCAAAGGTTGTGGGCTCCCCCCAGCTTAGATTCTGATTTCATTTCCGATTTGTATTTGGATCATTTGTAGAGCAGAAAGAACGAGTCACTTGGGCTCACTGAGAACTTGGCTTGGCCCTTCAGAGCCAATTTTAAGCACCCCTCCTCCAACCCCAGTGAACTCTCCGGGGACCTGTCTCGTGGAATTCCAGGCACAAGAGCAGGCACAGCTCTCATCAGCATGGTACAGGGTTTCTCTCTCATTGCTTTGAGTGAAAAGGTGGAAGCTATCCTTAAATGCCCAGAGAGGAGAGCACCTCAGACAGAGGAGTCAGGCAAGGCTGTGGGCCGAAGCTGGGTGTGATGAAAGGTGCCCGGAATCATAACACCCACAAGGTTGAGTCAGGAAGGTCATGAGTTTGAGGCCAGCCTGTTTTAAGAACTACAAACTGGGGTTGGGGATTTAGCTCAGTGGTAGAGCGCTTGCTTAGCAAGCACAAGGCCCTGGGTTCGGTCCCCAGCTCCGGGGGGGGAAAAAAAAAAGAACTACAAACCAGGGTCTAGAGAAATGGCTGAATGCTTAAGAGAGTGCACTGCTCAGCACTCACAGGATGCACTTCTAGTAACTCCACCTTTGGGAGATGTGATGCCATCTGCTGGCTTCCATGGTGTGTGTGTGTGTGTGTGTGTGTGTGTGTGTGTGTGTGTGTGTGTGTGTGGTGTGTGTGTGGTGTATATGGTGTGTGGTGTATGTGTGCATGGTGTGGTGTGTGTGGTGTGTATAGTGTGTGTGGTGTGTGTGTGCATGGTGTGGTGTATGTGTGGTGGGGTATGTGTGTGTGTTGTGTGTGTATATGTGTGTGTGATGTGTTGTGTGTGATGTGTATGTGTGTGTGGGGTGGGGTGTGTGGTATGTGTTATGTGTGTGCGTGGTGTGTGGTGGGGTGTGTGTTGTGTGTGTATGTGTGTGTGGTGTGTGATGTGTGTGCATGGTATGGTGTGTGTGGTATGTGTGATGTGTGTGTGTGTGGTGTGTATGTTGTGTATAGTGTGTGTGGTGTGTATGGTGTGTATGTGTATGGTGTGTGTATGTGTATGTATATGGTGTGTGTATGTGTATGATGTGTGTCTGTGTGGTGTGTGTATGGTGTGTGTGTGGTGGAATGTATGTGTGTGGTGGGTTTGGTGGGTGTGCATGGTGTGGTGTGTGTGTATGGTGTGTTTTTGGTGTATGTGTGTGGTGTCTATGGTGTATGTATGGTGTGTGTGGTGGGGTGTGTGTGGTGTGTATGGTGTGTATGGTGTGTATGGTGTGTATGGGGTGTGTGTGTGTGTGTGTGTGTGTGTGTGTGTGTATGATGTGTACATGCATTCATAATAAGAATAGAGTTAAAGCAAACGAGGGCTGGAGGGATGGCTCAGTAGTTAAAGTGTTTGCTCTTCCAGAGACCTGGAGTTCAGTTTCTAGCTCCTACATCAGATAGCTCATAACTACCTGTAACTCCAACTTCAGGAGCTCTGATACCCTCTTCTGGTCTCCTCAGGTATTCACATGCACATGCCTATACATATATGAAGACACATACATATGAACATTAATAAAACAAAACGCAAAGGTCTTGGGCTAAATTTTTTTTATTGTCTTAAGATTTTATTACTCTGATTTATAGTGTTAAGCATATCCAAATTGCTGTGCAACACATCTTTTTAAACTTTTCATTTTACAAAAGGAAAATTCAGTCTTTATAAACAGAAAGGAACAGTATTTCTTTTGTAGCATCCCTGTGGTCAGTGTTAAAGGAGCAGTCAAGGCCTCAGATTTTCCACTATGCACACTGTTGGCTGATGTGCTAATCTAGATTTGTAAGATCATTCTTCAGAGTCTAGTGAGTGGAATAAGTTTCTGTCTTGATTTCTTTCAGGTTTGTTTCCTCATCATAACCAAGACTTTTCACCAGAGCAGAACATAAACTATTCATTCCAGGAACTCATCCATGGACCTTGTGGAGATTGTGGCTTTGACAGTTTGTACTTCCCAGAAGAAAGGGAACTTGTAGAGGACGGTGACATCCTGGGAACCTGTTATAACAGGCATGACCCATTTCTGACAGCTGACATTGGGCTAAATCTTTGCAGATGGTGTTGTGCATCAGGTGAAACCTTGAACCTGAAAACATGGTGGCCTGGAGACCAAGCCCACCCTCACACAAAAGAGGCTTGGGGTTCGAGGAAGCTTCTTTGCAAAGCCCAGGAAGATCCCCTCTCTCCCTCCTGTGCACACACACTCACAACCCAGTTGGTTCACCCTTTCTCCAGGGTCCAACTATTTAAAAACTCTGGGGTAAGACAGACCTTGGTCTTTTAGAATGTTCATAGACACCTGAGGGAACCGGGTGAAAATGAAGGACCTCAAGCGTAGATAACAAAGCAGAGACCTCTTGAGGCAGCTGTGACGTGAATGAGTCACAGACATTAAACAGTGAGAGGCCCAGCAAAGCCGAGGTGAGCAGCAGCCACTGAGGCTGGCCCAGCAGAGGGTGGCAGTCTGAGGAGGGATCAGCATAGCTCCTTCTGAGGACAGTAGAGTCTGAAGGCTATGAGCCATGGCCTCCAGTCATACCCTGCTTGTGTATCCACCACAGCTGCCCCTCTGAACCCCCAAGCCATGTCTGCTTCTCTCAGGGAGTGTCCAGCAGAGGGAGGGAAGCCTTGGTGCTCAGCCTCAGGGGACAGAGGCAGCAGGCACAGCTGCTGCCTCTCCACTCAGCTCTGGCTTTCCCCAGGGGCTGGCTCTGCAAGACAGCCTCCCCCACAAGCTCACAGGACACATGTGTGTCCTGCTGCTGCTCTGCTGAGGTGTGCTGTCCTCCTGGCTCCCTGCCAAGCCCCGTGCTGGCCCCTCGAGCGCTATGGTTCATGCTGTGGAATCCCTGTTTCCCAGTTGGCCCAGCTGCAGCCAGACTCTCTGGAGCTGGACTCTGAATGGAGATGTTTAGGCAGGAGCTGCAGAAGTGTAAAGTCCAAGGTCTGTATTCTCTTGGGGGCAAGAGACTGCAACAGGCTCCTTCCTGTGTCTCTTTTAGCATCCCACCCCGCCTGACTCCTAGGATCTGTTTCAGATGTGAGCCTTGCCTGGTTTACCATTGGGAGCAGCAGCCTACGGTGGCCTCAGCTTGGCCAATTTTGATAATGAGCTGGATTTTCTCACAGTCAGGCCTCTGTGCCAGCGGTGTCTCTGTTTCAAGTGCATCTGGCTTGCTGTCACTGCAGACTGAGCAGATGTGATGGGAAGAGAGGAGGGGCTGATAACATTGTCTGGGGCTCTAACCGCCTCTAAGGCTCTGTTTGACAGCTCAAAAATAGGCCCGTGGTAGGCTAAAAATTTGGCCCTCAGAAATAAATCCCTGTCAACCCCCTGGAATCTGTGAATGTGTTTAACTTATGGATCTTGTGAAGAAAAGGAGTTTATCCTGGATTGTCTGGGTGTGACCTAAATATAGTCACGTATTTTCTCCTCTGGAGGAGGCGGAGGGAGGACTGGGGAGATGTGGCTAGTGGGAAAGAGGCCTACTGCTCAAGCATAGAGACCTGAGTCCAAATCCCCAGAATTCATATAAAAAGCCAGATGTGGTCACATATACCTGCAACTCTGTGCTGTGTGGAGTGGAAAAAGGGGGACGGCTGGCTTGATGGCTGCCAGCCTAACCCCAGGTTCAGTGAGAGACCCCAACTTAAGGGAATGAAGCAGAGTGTTGATGAAGCAGGACATTCAATATCCAAGTATTCTCCAAGTGTGGACGTGTGCACCCACATAGACATGTGCATGCATATCATGCACGCGCGCGCACACACACACACACACACACACACACACACACGGAGGCTGATGGAGTCTTGAGAGAGAGAAAGGAGAGAAGGCGTGTGGTCTCCAGCCAAGAAGTGCTGGTGACCCCCAGAAGCTTGACATGACACGGCACGCTTCTCCCCTAGAGTTTTAGGGGTGTCAGTGGCAGCAGACCCCTTTAATTTCAGACTCTACTCTGCACAACTATAACAGCATGTTTCTCTGCTTTTAGCCACCAAGGGCACGATGATTCGTCACAACAGTGGCATAAATCAACACATTCCTTACCCTGTCTATTTATGGAGACGTCCAGACAGAAGCGCGTACAGATGATGTACAATTCAAAATGGAGATGCCCCATAGCTGACGACTGGTATGGTGTTCTGGCATGAACAGGGATGTCTAGTCATTGGTAACAGGCAGCCATACAGGAATATCTATATATTGGGCAAATGTCTACCCATGAGACAATCCGTGAGGTGTACCCATGCGTGCGAATGTCCACTCATGGTGACTTACTACCGTTTGTTTCCCTTTATGGGTGGGATGTTCAGTAAGAAGGTCTAGCTACTGGGACAGTACGCAGCCATGATCAGGACTGCCCAGCTTCCACCATAAAGACAGAGGCAAGCCAGTACACGCAGAAGGGGCAAATAGGACAGGGAGGCTCAATTTACTCCACTCTTCTCCTTGGGTCCTGACTCCCTGCCCATGGGTGGATGTGGTTCCAACCCCTATACCATGGTAAACTCCTTAAACTCACTTCTGGATGGTTGAGACACCTAGCATGAGAAAGAAGAGGAAGGGGACATATGAGATGGGAGGGACTGTAGCCCAGCTGAAGGTCACAGTTGAATCTTCTTCAGAAAGAGACTTTATGGAAAAGGCTGTAACAGCTGCACATCTCCTCCCTGTCAACATTGCACATGTGCCTGTGATCCCAGCACTCACGAGGCAGAGGCGAGGAGATGGCTAGCCTGGGCTACTTGGTGAATTCAAGACTAGCCTGAGCTACAAATGTAACATGTACATACATATAAAAATAACTTAGAGATCTAAATGTAAATATGTGCCACTAATCCTACGACTCCCGTGGAGTCCACACAGAGTCCTGTCCTTGTATCGCTCTAAAGAAAACAAGAAAGGCTAAGACCAGATAGCCCCTTGTGGGGCCACTGCTCCTAGCTGATCTTGTACATATCTCTCCTCGGTCCTGACCTTCATCCTTCAGTCTAGTTTTTTCCTCCTCTTCTGTCAGCTTTCAAGCATGTTGCTCATAGGTAAACATAGATCTTCAGGATTTCCTACACAAAGGAGGGTGGGTATTGTGAGAAGGTTTTAATTTCCACAACAGCATCCATCCCCAAACCTTACTACAGCATGACCTGAAGCAAGAAACTCAGGAGCCTGCATATCTGTGCCCGTCACTCGGGGCTGGAACCTTGACTTTTCAAAGGGACAGAAATAGTCCAAGATTATCAGTGACAACCAATTGTAGGTGATGGGTGGAGCTGGGATCTGACTGCCAGGTTCTCCTAGACTTTCCCTACACCACCCTCTGTATTCCTGAGTGTTCTCTAGAGTGACTGAACCAACAGCACAAAACTCTATTTAAAGGGAAATTATTAGACCAGCTTACACAGTGCCGTCAGAGGAGCCCAACAGTGGCTACCTCACACCAGAGAGACTGAGAACCCTCAGTGCAGGAGGCTGGGTACTTCAGCCATCCTGGTCCAGGTCCCAAGGCCTGGAAGATTCCTGGAGAGCTGCTGGAGACTTGGAGATTTAAGATCATCTTCCACAAGAAGCAAACAAAAATGAAACAGGCCGTGGTTTTGGTTGGCCAGCATTTTGCCAACTCCTGCTGTGAAACATCCTTCTTGTATATAACATTTCAGCTCCTTTTGTTATCATGGTTCATTTTGTTGGAATTTGCAAGACATATCTTTATTCTATCCCTGTCTTCTATATGCTAACTGTTTTATGTGCATGGGTGTTTTGCCTGCACACGTCTCTGTGCTCCCCAACTGTGCCTGGTGCCCACAGAGGCCAGAGGGAGATACCATCTCCCCTAGGACAAGCGTTAGAGATGGCTGTGAGCTGCCGTGCTGGGAATTCAAGAAAGGTCATCGGGAAGAGTGGCCAGTGCTCTTAACCGCACACTTACCTTGTTTTAGTTTGACCTTTTAAAATACACAAATCCATACGGTGTATTGGACTCAATCTACCAACCTGCTTTTTAATCATTACATTTTTCCTATTGCATATATGCTAATTGTCAATGTCTTTGGGTCTATTACTCCCTTCAGTCTTAGAATTAGATCCGGCCCAGTAGCAGCAGCAGCAACAGCAGCAGCCTGCATGGGCAGTCAAAGCTCATTCATTACAGAGTTTAACAAACACTGGGTTTCCTCAGCCTGATAGAAAAAAAATGGGTGAGTTTTTGGGGTATCTCCTCACACGTGCAGACTCACAGTCCTCTTCTTTCCTGGATGACAGCTGCTGGAGACACGCTGTGCGGTGCCCTGCTGCTGGGGAGACATGGGATGCTTCATGGCTGGCAAGTCAGTTCCAGACTACAGCTAACAGGTAGAGATCCTTCTGCTGTATCCTGATGGGGTGGGTCAGAAAGACCCAGGTCCCCCAACTAAGACCTGAGAGGAGATGGGAAGTGGTCCTGTCAGACTTCAAGCCTCTCTCAGGTCAAAATATGCCAGGAATTCTATCGATACAGATATGAGCTTCAGCGTGTGTGGCCAAGTGCAACATCACCACAGCGAAGTCTTTTTTTTCAGCATCTCCATCCCTGATTCCTAGCTGAGACTTCTCAGGACCGGAGGCTACTCCATCACAGACTCCAATTAGTTGTACGGCCTGGGACCCAAGAGGTCCATTTTATGTTTGGGGTAACATTAGGAGTGACAGTTACCATGACTCCTGCCACAAGCAAGCCAGTAAATATAGCAGCAATCCAGATACAGTCAGAGATATTGGTTACGGTACCCCCAACACACACAACTCAACCAGACTCCAGAAAGCCCAGGGCAACGCCATCAGTGTACCTCACACAGGGGAGATTAGGAGAGAGAGCAATCTGAGGACCATACACAGGTATCTAACCAAACCATAACAGGACCGGGCTAAACAGAGTCACACCAGTGTCCCCAGAGTTGATCTCAGCTTGTCCTCTCAGACGTGCACTGTTTCTTGCTGGCTATCCAGTGGTTTTGAGAGCTTTTAGACTGAAATATTTCATTGGTCAGCGAGGGATGGCTTCAGTATGATTAAGGTAGCTATGGTCTTCACACAGGTTGGACAGGGCTAGACGTGGTCATCTCCCAGTCGTCTGCTCATTTCTCTCCCTTCCCTTCTTCTCCCTTCACCACATGGATAAAACTGAGGTCTCCTCTCCATCCTAGCATCTTCTCCCTCCCGCCTCTGCTCGGTTCATCTCTGCACCCAGCACCGTCTGCAGCTGCTAAGAATCTCGCCCGTCTTGTCACTGCCGTGACCCCAGCCCCTACAGCGGTGTCTGGAACATAGTGGGAGCTCACTAAATAAGTAATGTGTGAATACATTTGTCTGAGCCAGTTAAATAAATCAACCTCCATGCTCTTAGCACAGGCCCCTCAGCCACAGATCATAGACACATGTCTGTCCTTGGTCAGAGAGCGTAGTCATGGTTTCCAAGCAGCCCTAAGCTCGGAACTTCTGGAAAGTTGTTCGTTTTTCAGAAAGTGTTGGAACCCTGTTGTGGGCAAACGTCACAGACAAATAGGACAGGCAAAGCCCTACCTTAACATGGACTGGGGTTATATTCCTGAGTGATGCGCTAATGTTTATGTGCTTCCTCTGGGTTCTGGGTCCATTTCTGTTGTGGCAGTAAAATACTCTGTCCAAAGCAACTTAGGGAAGAAGGGTTTATTTTAGGCCACAAAGCCAAGCCACACTCCATCACTGAGGAAAGTCAAGGCAGGAATTTGCAGGCGTCCAACCAGGGATCTTCTTTCACAGCAAGTAAGTGTGGCAGGAACCATGGAGACTGCAACTTGCTGGTTCATAGGTTTATTCTCCGCCAGCTTTTTAGACACTTTAGGATCCTTGTGCAGGGAATAGTGCCACCCATGGTGAACTGGCCCTTCCTATATCAATTAACAATTAAGACCCCTCCCACAGACATATCTGCCAATCTGATCTGGACAACTTTTCAGGTGAGGTTCTCCTCTGCTAAGTTGACATTTAAAGCTAACCAGGATCCCATGGGGCAGTGACCATTCGTGATTGCCAACAAAGGGGACATCATCTAGTCTTAACAATGTTAATTAACCCTTACCAGCATTGTCTAAAAACGATTCCAATAAAATCCCAGGCCTGAAACATTTGTTCTAAACCAGCAGAAGCCAACACCAAATCCTGCTGCGGTTGGTGCTGCTGCTATTTTTGTCTCCCCTAGAGGGCGCTCTTCACCAGCCAAATCAAGACTTGCTGGGGAACCCACGTTTTGAATGATTACCTTCTTTATGTGGTTTTGTCAAAAGGGAAATTGTTTACTCATTAAAATGTAGAGTTGATGATAAAAATATATTGTATAAAATTCTCAAGGAATAAATAAAAACATAAGGAGAAACATTTAAAAAGTCAAAAACAAGAACACCCTAAAACCAAAAATCTCAAGCCTTGCAGTGGTGGTACACGCCTTTAATCCCTGCACTCTGGAGGCAGAGACAGGCAGCTCCCTGAGTTCGAAGCCAGCCTGGTCTACAGAGTGAGTTATAGGGTAGCCAGGGCTACACAGAGAAACTGTCTCGAAACACACAGACAGACAAATATTTTTTTTAAAAAAAATGGGGCCAAGCATGGTGTTGGAGACTTTCAATCTCATCACTAAGGAAGCAAAGGCAGGTGGATCTCTGTGAGTTCAAGTTTTGCCTGATATGCACAGCCAATTCCAGATCAGCAAAAGTTATATAGGAAAACTGTCTGTCTGTCTGTCTGTCTGTCTGTCTGTCTGTCTATGCTTAAAGCTAAAATGTTAAAAGAAGTTGAAAATAAGATTATAAATATTGAAATCTAGGAAGTAGATTTCTGACTATTTACACAATATGAGAATCTAGTCTACTTGTATAATCTACTTAAAATCATTAAAATGCTAACATATCTGTGCACCATTTTCTTATTGGTTTGTGGAACAGTGATTATTAATAGAGAATGTGGAATCATCTACCCAGACTTCAATAAAAGCCTTTTTCACAATGGGGAGATGCAGCTAGAAAGCCAATGTCTTGAATCAGAAAGCAGAAGCCGTGATACTGTGCCCTCTTCCAGTGCTCCCTCCCCGTGCACCCTCCCTGTGCTCCCTCCCTGTACTCCCTCTGCCCTCCCTGTGCTCCCTCCCTGTACTCCCTCTGCCCTCCCTGTGCTCCCTCCCTGTGCTCCCTCCCCGTGCTCCCTCCCTATGCTCCCTCCCTATGCTCCCTCCCTATGCTCCCTCTTTGTGCTCCCTTCCTGTGCTCCCTCCCTGTGCTCCCTCCCTGTGTTCCCTCCCTGTGCTCCCTTCCTGTGTTCCCTCCCTAGGCTCCTTCCCTAGGCTCCCTCCCTGTGCTGTCTTCCTGTGTTCCATCCCTATGCTCCCTCCCTATGCTCCCTCCCTATGCTCCCTCTTTGTGCTCCCTCCCTATGCTCCCTCCCTGTGCTCCCTCCCCGTGCTCCCTCCCTGTGCTCCCTCCCTGTACTCTCTCTGCCCTCCCTGTGCTCCCTCCCTGTGCTCTCTCCCCGTGCTCCCTTCCTGTGCTCCCTTCCTGTGCTCCCTCCCTATGCTCCCTCCTTGTGCTCCCTTCCTGTGCTCCCTCCCTGTACTCCCTCTGCCCTCCCTGTGCTCTCTCCCCATGCTCCCTCCCTGTGCTCCCTCCCTGTGCTCCCTCCCTGTGCTCCCTTCCTGTACTCCCTCTGCCCTCCCTGTGCTCCCTCCCTATGCTCCCTCCCTGTGCTCCCTCCCCATGCTCCCGCCCCATGCTCCCTTCCTGTGGTTCCTCCCTATGCTCCCTTCCTGTGCTCCCTCCCTGTGCTCCCTCCCTGTGTTCCCTCCCTGTGCTCCCTTCCTGTGTTCCCTCCCTAGGCTCCTTCCCTAGGCTCCCTCCCTGTGCTGTCTTCCTGTGTTCCATCCCTATGCTCCCTCCCTATGCTCCCTCTTTGTGCTCCCTCCCTATGCTCCCTCCCTGTGCTCCCTCCCCGTGCTCCCTCCCTGTGCTCCCTCCCTGTACTCTCTCTGCCCTCCCTGTGCTCCCTCCCTGTGCTCTCTCCCCGTGCTCCCTTCCTGTGCTCCCTTCCTGTGCTCCCTCCCTATGCTCCCTCCTTGTGCTCCCTTCCTTTGCTCCCTCCCTGTACTCCCTCTGCCCTCCCTGTGCTCTCTCCCCATGCTCCCTCCCTGTGCTCCCTCCCTGTGCTCCCTCCCTGTGCTCCCTCCCTGTGCTCCCTTCCTGTGCTTCCTCTGCCCTCCCTGTGTTCCCTCCCCATGCTCCCTTCCTGTGCTCCCTCCCTATGCTCCCTCCCTATGCTCCCTCCCTGTGCTCCCTCCCTATGCTCCCTCCTTGTGCTCCCTTCCTGTGCTCCCTCCCTGTACTCCCTCTGCCCTCCCTGTGCTCCCTCCCTATGCTCCCTCCCTGTGCTCCCTCCCCATGCTCCCGCCCCATGCTCCCTTCCTGTGGTTCCTCCCTATGCTCCCTTCCTGTGCTCCCTCCCTGTGCTCCCTCCCTGTGTTCCCTCCCTGTGCTCCCTTCCTGTGCTCCCTCCCTGTGCTCCCTTCCTGTGCTCCCTTCCTGTGGTTCCTCCCTATGCTCCCTTCCTGTGGTTCCTCCCTATGCTCCCTCCCTGTGCTCCCTCCCTGTGCTCCCTCCCTGTGCTCCCTTCCTGTGTTCCCTCCCTGTGCTCCCTTCCTGTGTTCCCTCCCTATGCTCCCTCCCTGTGCTCCCTTCCTGTGTTCCCTCCCTAGGCTCCTTCCCTAGGCTCCCTCCCTGTGCTGTCTTCCTGTCTTCCATCCCTATGCTCCCTCCCTGTGCTCCCTTCCTGTGCTCCCTCCCTGTGTTCCCTTCCTGTGCTCCCTCCCTGTACTCCCTTCCTCCCCTAGAGGTCTGAAAGATGGGCTGTTCTGGATCCAGCAGCCATTACAATTAATAAGGAAGGCAAGCAAGTCTAAACTGCAGACCATCAGATTCCTTTGGGTCAGAGGTTATATCAAGACATCCCCAAATTAAAAGGAGACCAGAAATCAACTGTCTAGTCCAAAACATGAACAGACAGTTCCACAGAAAGAGAAAGGGCTGGAGAAAAATATCCTGAACATATGTAAGGATGCTTAATTTGTCCGTAAAAAAAACAAAAATAAAGGAACATATTGGTGACAGGTCCTCTGCGTTGGCAAGAGTGGAGAGAAATAGGCATCATTATGTAGTGTGGCAAAAGTCTTTGAATAACAGTTTGACACCATCCACCAAGCATGAAAATGCACAGACCCTTGCTATGGCTAAATTCTAACCCTGGGATTTTTTTTCCCCCACAGAAATATTGTCAGCAGGGTACAGTGACACATACCAGCTGTTTGAGAGGTTGAGGCAGGTGGATCGTAAGTTCTGAAGTCAACGTAACAAGATGAAAAGTTAGTACACACTTGACACTAAACTCAAATCAGGAGATAAAAACGTAGGAGCTGATCAGAATTATCTTGCCTACACATAGAACTGTTGGCCCCTGAATTCATGGTAGCTTCAAATACTAAACAAATAAATACGACTTATCTCACCGATGCATGGAGATTGGCCATAGTGAATAATCACAGACAGTATATCCTGCTTCACAGGCATGTAAGTAGGAGTATATGAAGTAATATTCAGTCATTCACCAACTGTTAGGAAGTCTGGTGACTGGGCCCAGACAACAGGCACATCAACAGAAGTCCTATATCCATGGTGACAGATAACACCATCACTGTACCAACTGTTCAGGGTATGATGCTAGAATTCTGGATCCCACGCTCAGACCAGAAACCTCTCACAGGAACATCTGATTGGCCAAACCTGGTCTCATGTCCGCTGATGTGCCAAGCAGCTGGGAAAACAAAGACCAGGCATTTCAGATCTGTAACTGGAGATAGATTGTCTCTAACCAGTACAGGTAAGATGGGTAGTTCCTAGGGGCTGGGGATTTAGCTCAGTGGTAGAGCGCTTACCTAGGAAGCGCAAGGCCCTGGGTTCGGTCCCCAGCTCCGAAAAAAAAAAAAAAGAACAAAAAAAAAAAAAAAGATGGGTAGTTCCTGCCACATGGGGAAGGGCTCAAGTGTCAGGTATCATAAAATATGGTCGACATCCACTATCGGAATGAAGACTCTACTGTAGAAATCTATCGATCCAATCTGTCATATTAGCATGTCAAAAAGAAGCAGCAGGTAGCCTTTCCCAAGGCTGCAAAAAGCCATTCTTTTAGGGGAAAAAATAGTCTTTCATGTGTTTATTAAAACCTTATCATGGAAAGACGGAGGAAAAAGAGACCCTGAAAATCTGTTCAGAACATTAGCTTTTTCAAATAGGGCAGGACCACATACTTCCCACAGAATGTTAAGACAGTTCCTGTGTGCATGGCTACCACAGGATATTTTAAAGCAATACAAAAATAGCTTTATGGCTGGAGAGACAGCTCAGCAGTTAAGAGCACACTGACTGCTGTTTCAGAGGTCCTGAGTTCAAGTCCCAGCAACCACATGGTGGCTCACAACCATCTGTAATGAGATCCAATGCCTGCTTCTGGTGTGTCTGAAGGGAGAGACAGTGTTCTCATGTACATAAAATAAATAAAATAAATCTTTAAAAAATAGCTTTATAAGTATTTTTGGTGACTGTATCCTATAAAATCACAATAAAATGATTTAAAACTTGATGTCTTTCCTCACTGGAAATGAAACCCTGATAGCTGCTGAAGTCCAAGTGAATTGTCAGAAGTCCATGAGAATAGAACAAAGTCCTTCCCTTAATCCCAGGAACCAGGGGATTCCAAACACTTTCAAATGTGGAGGAAAGACAAAAGTTTCAGCACTTACCAAACAAACAAACAAACAAACA